>NC_140386.1:4430000-4510000 GCF_054491055.1 Hypomesus nipponensis
AAGAAAGAAGGAAGGAAGGAAGGAAGGAAGGAAGGAAGGAAGGAAGGAAGGAAGGAAGGAAGGAAGGAAGGAAGGAAGAGATGGAGGGAGGGAGGTGTATGAGGGGAAGAGGGGGAGAGGAAGAAGTAGGGAGGGAGGGAGAGAGAAAGGGATCAATAAATGTATTATTTATAGAGCACTATTAAAAACAACTGTCGTTGACCAACGGGCTGTACGGAAACATGGGATGATACCGGGCATCGAGATATGCCTATTTAGTCCTAGACTTTCATAGTATCCAATCAGTCTCCCATCTTCTAACTGCCTCAAACTACATCGCTAGATCTCATTCTAGTCCTCATTACAGAAGTCTTTGTTTGGATGTTCCCTCCTGTATTCTCTTGACCTACATCTGTCATCCATTCATTATCCCAGACTTGTCTTTCAGACAAAGGGACCCGGGTTAAATCAGTTCTGCTGATGGCTACTCTAATGTCCGTTGTCCCATAATCCCTGACTGTGATCTAATGCCAAGTTCTGTTTCTCCCCCTCAACAGTGATCGGAAAGTACAGCCTTCGCCATGACACAGGTAAGACGTCTCCCTGGAATCGTTGGCTCATTGCTGACGGGGGGGACGATTTTGCTGATCTTTTTTCCGGAACTCTCCTCAGTTCTTCGGGACACCCTGAACAGGAAGTTCTCGGTGGCGTTCTCCATCATCGGCATGTTCTCCTCGCACGCCGTCAGCACCCTCAGCATCTTCTTCTGTGCTGAGATCACGCCCACTGTCATCCGGTAAGGCTGGTGAACCACACACCACACATATACACGCACATACACACACAGAACATGTACATATGAGTTATATATGAAGTCAGAGCTCCCTGATCGGCAAAATCAGAGAGAGAGAGAGAGAGAGAGAGAGAGAGAGAGAGAGAGAGAGAGAGAGAGAGAGAGAGAGAGAGAGAGAGAGAGAGAGAGAGAGAGAGAGAGAGAGAGAGAGAGAGAGAGAGAGAGAGAGAGAGAGAGAGAGAGAGAGAGAGAGAGAGAGAGAGGGGAAAGAGAGACAGAGAAAGACAGAGAGAGAGGGAGAGGGACAGGGATCTTTGTGTTCTACTCTGGTTCCAGAGTGAGTTATTGGCGCCATCTTGTGTGCTTATCTGGGACGACACTGCCCGGCTAGATTTGACATGGATCCTCTCTCAGTTGTGTTGAAATATGGCTGTTTCCATGTCGTGTGTATGCTAATGTTCCCTGTGCGCCTTTTCAGGGGCGGTGGGCTAGGCCTGGTGTTGGCCAGCGCCGGCTTCGGCATGCTGACCGCGCCGATCATGGAGCTGCACAACCAGAAGGGCTATTTCCTGCACCACGTCATCTTCGCCTGCTGCACCCTGCTGTGCATCATCTGCCTGCTGCTGCTGCCTGAGACGCGCGGACAGCCCCTGCCAGAGAGCCTGGCCGACGGGGAGAGCTTCACCCGCCAGCCCCTCATCCGGCCCGGGGAGCAGCACATGCTCCTCACCAAGACGGACAGGGACTACTCGCGGGTCCACGACACGCCCCTGCATCTCTCCGCCACCGGGGGCGCCACGGCGGCCGTGGCTACCGCTCTGGCAGCGGTGCCCGCCTCGTACGCTTATGCCGCGGGGGGCGAGGTGATCGCTAACGGGCTGAAAGGGTCTTAGCAGCGAGTCGGGAAAGGTGACTTTCGGCGAAGCGGGATGGCGGCGGGAAAGTAAAAGACGAGACTGTCGTAGTTCAGAGGCGCACATGTAGGTTTGTAGTCAGTAGAGTAGCAGAGAGGATTCGAGGTCTTTGAGGACCTGGATGAGATTTGTGCACTCGCAACTGATGGAGTTTGTCTGTGTTGGTGCATGTTGTTGGAATGAACTGAACGTGTTCACTGGTGTTATGTTCCAGAGTAAGGATTGGTTTCACTCAGAAAGATCTACAGGTATAGAAAAACAAAGTTACTGAGTAGACAAGTTATGGCATTAGTCTGTTTTGGTCGTTTCTGAGGGGGGAGTTTGTGCTGGGGGGGGTTTCACAACTGGCTTTATCTGAGAGAGGGTTAAGTTGGACTCTAAGATTTTCTATGAGTGGTTTTGCACTACGTCAATTCAAAGACACAATCAAGAATTTGTCAGCCAACTATTTTGACATGGAGGCTCCGCCCCCCTAAAAAAAGTCCAAAGTGACACTTTATTTCTTTGTTGTGAGGTCAGTATAAAGATTTCAAAACTGTGAGAATTGGCCCCGTTACTGTGGTGCATGATGGCCGTCAATGTGAATTGCAGCCGGAAACCCTATACAGACCGTATGGTTATGGAATCCATGGCTATTACTGAAAAGAGCTGAGAGTTGAGAAGACAAAACATTGCCACTTATGTCTCATGAAACAATTCAGCCATGACTTTTCCCATGATGGTTTCCCATGATGTACAATGTCACTTTTCAAATATCAGTATTTATTTCGTTATGTTGCCAAGGGCATTCTGTTGCTTGAAATACCTCTTTAGTGTAGGTAACTAACATTCACTCTCTGAATTTTTCTCTTACACACTTTCTTGTTCTGTGTACCGTGGTAATGATATTGGTAGCTATCCTGTTTAGGACCTGTCTCGCAAGCCCTATCAAATATAGACTGGCTATGCCAGAAAGCACAATATTTATACGTTTTGAAATAGCATTTTAGGGCTAGATTATGACTAGACTAGATATTTGTCTCAGAGGGCATTTTTTAAGACACCTCAACTCCTTCATAGAATTGAATACAAATGTAAGGTATTTATTGCCACTCATTGATAATGTATGGACTATCAATATGTACTTTATATGTACTGTGGACATGAAACTAGAAACCAAGTTTGACCCAGGACAGGCTTGATAAATGGTAAATATTTTGACATAGACACCTTGTAAGACTTGTAAATGTTTTAAATGATGAATTGTGTGAGATCAAAAATACCACGAGTGACTGTCAACAACCACTAATCTTATTTTCTAAGTGTTATTTTTTTAATATGATGCATTTTGTACATAAGCCATGTGTGTTTTGATAAAGCACCACTCTATTTATGAAGTATGTCAATAAATGAACACTAGATGTGATCGTGTCTCTCTGTGGATGTGAGTCGATTTGTCTTGGAGAATAGCAAACAGCAGACTTTGTGTAGATGTTTTGTGAAAGACATTTGTGAGAACATTTCACCACCAATTGTTTTTCCTTTCCACTTTACTGCAACTCTCTGTAGGCTATCAACACAGAAAAAAAACACACCAAAAAGCGCTAAAATTTGTCAGGGTGATCTTCAAGCTCCTTCTTGATCCTGTTCTCCACTAAGATAGACAGGTTGCTGTTTGTTGTTGGTAGATTGTAGCTCACAAACACTTGCTTCTTGGTCTTCTTAGCTGCAGTAGACAAGGGGATGAATCGGTCAAATGGGTAAGACTTTCAAATGAGACAACGGAACATTTTATTTAGTTAATGATACTGATTATGCTCTCAGCGTTGGGTTATGAGTGTTAGGGCAAGGCGGTTTAACAGGACCACGTAGCCTACCTAATCTTTGTGCCAGTGAATTGGGGGTCATGTCTGCAGCTTCACCCAGGAGTAATGACGACAGAGGCATCGAATCCTGAAATTACATTAAGACACTCGTCACAGGATTAACTACTTCAGCAGAGAACCTGGTATAAAAAATGATTCTGATTCAATTCAGCAAACTAATGGTTAATCCTAGTTTACAAAGACCCCCGAACAGGTACCTATTAAAGGATATGGTGCAATTATTATGAGGTGGGAGGAAAGATTTGGAAAACATGTTTTACTCTAGACTCCGTAGGAATAACAGCACTCACCGAATGAGTTGCTCAAAGCAGAATCAATATGGTTGCCAAACAAAATAACGACTTACATATTTGCTGTTTATTGACACGGCCAAGTTGGACAGGACTGGACTCGAACCAACCCACAGGAAGAATCCCCCGTTCAATTTCATGACATGAAAGTGCACTGCTTGTTCTGAAATCTTCTCGGAGAAATTGTGCAGTGTAATAGAATCACCACCAGCTCCGTTATCTGCACTACTCATTATGTTTAAATATACGTATCGCAAGTTGAGCTAAATTATAGTGAAACTATTCCTTCCAACCATATCAAGGCATGTGCGTTGCTACACAATACATCTCTTCTGTCAATTCCTGGTTCCTGAAACCGGAAGGGAAAAGCAATCGATGCAGGATCTAGTTGCCAAGCACTAGGCATTCATAGTCGATAGCAGATAACCCACAATCAAACCAATAAAATACAGAGGGTGTACATTCTTTTATTTATTTAACAGCAACAATGCAAAATATGACATGTACCTCAATAATATATTTGAAAAAATAAAATAAATGTGTTGAAATGTAAATCAAAAAGGAAAATTCTAGAACAAGCTCCAAATGATGCTCTCTGTTGTCCACTCAGCAAGAAGCAGTCATTCATGAAGAAACTCCTCCACCAGCTTGTTAAATTCGGCAGCATATCTTAGGTGCAAATTATGTTTCCCCTCCGGCATCAAGTGTAACCTGGAAAGAACACAAACAACTGTTTTAAATGTCAGCCCTCACAGAAGTTGTGTAAATGGGACTATAAAGTTGCATTGCTGGTAAGAGATGGCATTCCCACCGCGAACCCTTGATGTGTTGGAGGAGGTAGTGTGGATGGAAGCTAGGGACCATGGGGTCCTTTTCTCCATGGATGATGAGGGTTGGGCAGCTAACTTTGGGTAGCAGGTCCATACAAATACTCCCTGAACACAGAGCAGAACAGTCACATCTGTTCTCCATGTGTTCCAATGCAACCAACGCCACTATGGATACGTATGTCAAGGTAACATCTAAATTAAAGCTCAAAAAGGTACCTTCTGGTCTCTGGGCAAACTGACCAATCCCATCCACCCAGGCCTCCCAGGTGGCCTTAAAGAGCTTCGCCCCATACATCTCCTCCATGGGCTTCCTCATTCTCTCACTCCACTGGGAAATGTCACGGATTGCTGGGGATGCAAACACACACACACACACACGCACACACACACACACACACACATACACACACACCTCCAAAATAAATCACTTTGTGGAGGACAGAAAGGGATACCGGCCTTATTCAAAGCCATTCATTCATAGCCATTCATTCATAGCCATTGCCCCGTAGTCCCCTCACCACTGTAGATGCTCACGTCCCGCTCGGACACAAATGCGTTGGATCCCCACACCACCAGCTTACTGACCAACGAGGGGTTCTGAGCGGCCGCTATCAGGGCAGTGATCCCTCCATCGCTCCAGCCCAGCAGAGAAAACCTGGGGAACTTCAGCGCCTGTCCGAGAGAACGCATGCCATGCTCATTCACATGATCACATAAGGGAGTTCCTGGATTTCCTACAAACGGCTTGAAACTTATAGATTTGAACTCTGACCTGCATCAAGTCCACGGCATCCTTAGCGTCTCTCTCGAAGAAGTCGAGAGGAAAGTCTCGCTGAGGGGGGCGGGAGTTTCCGTAACCACGGGGGTCCCAGCCAACCACTGTGAAACGTTCCTTATCTAGCGACTTAAACTGAGGCCCGAAATCGGTTTGCGCACTCCCTGTGACAAGGTCAACATACTGTCATATAGCACAGAACACATAGACAGTAGAGCTTCACAGTTAATGGCAGCGTGAATGTCGTCTCGATATCTTGTCTTTTGTTAGTTACCCAAAGCTCCAGGGAGAAGGAGGACTGCATGTCCTCCTCTGCCAGTCTGCTGGTAGAAGAGATCCACACCATTCACGCGCTGCTTGCCTGACTTCACAGACGTGCTGACCAGAATTTTTTTTAACCATTAATTAGGCCTACATGTACAATGTTAGTTCATACAGATTGGAAGACAGACGCAGAATAGTGAATATATACAAATAACAAGTTTGCTGTGCTGGCATGTCAAAGAACGCACGCCATCTCCTGTAACTAAATGGAAGTGCACTTAAACAGATATGGAGTCAAATCAGAAACATACGCGGTTTAGGTGAAATCCCACGTTCTCTAAATCAAGATAGTTGCTGTCTCAAGTGTGGCAATTCATAATTTGACTATCGTTGCAAACTGATTGAGTAATTACCTGTATAGCAAGATCCCCTTCATAGATTTCCTGATTACAAATGTGTGTGCTCCTCTCCAAAACAGCGCCATTAGTTTACCAAGTTCAAAAAGCTCAGTCGAAATAATATTCTAATGCGAAATTCTTAACATTTTTATAACATCAGCAAAATGCTTGACACGGCACGTATAGTTACAGTTTGTTATGGTGAATGAATAGCCTTCTTGCATTGAGTTGCCAGGTTGTTTCACCATCCCTCTTTCGAGGTCTCATAACTACACGTTACCTTTATTAGGCGGCTGTTGACTGTAAGGTTGATTAATTTTTTAGTCAGTCAAATTGTAATCTTATTATTGAATGAATGCCCAGTCACGGAACGTCTCTCACCTTTAGACTGTAAAGAAAACCACTATTATAGCTGTATTCAAACATTACATTATAGGCCTGCTATACAAAGGAGTACAATAGGCCTTCGTGGTGTACATAATGATGTCGATTAGATTATATTTAATTGAGTGTCCACCCAAAAAAATAAAAATACGAATGCACAATCATGTAAAAATGTAGTATCAATAGACGTCAACACATGTTTTACAGTGTCTATAAATACCTTGTGTATAGTAGTATAGGTTGCTCAGTTGACTATGACTGATCTGCAACCCAGACTGTCTGTTTCTTTTGAAACAGCTCTTTTTGTAAACGCCTCTGCACTCTTTGCGCCAAGGTCTTGGTGTTGTGCCGCTTAGTAAACCACATACAGGAACCATGCAGCAAAGACCATACACGAAACTTGGCTAAAAATACCTTACTGTAGGTTACTGGGGGTGTGTGAATGTGTTGTGATGTATGATTTACTGGAAATAAAATGATGATAAATGCCAATGAAATAAAGGACAATAACAACAACAGGTTGAGACACAAACTACATACAGTTTAAGCAACACTTCTAGAAAAGGATTTGAATCAGTATACAGGCCTATTGTATATGAACACGGGACAAGTAGTGGTATACCACAAATACGGTTCCTCCGAATGTTCTCTGTTCTAATTATGAATTGATTTGTAGTCAGTAGGCCTGTGTGGAGGGAAGAGTTCAGCTCGAGTAACATACTGATGAGATCATCCCTCCTTCATCCTGGCCTGTCAGAAAGGAATGGCCATCCTACCATCTTTGTCTGGGTGGAATGTGTCCCCCATCCCATGACCCCTGCCTGGTCTAAATATATTCCTGGGAGAGTGCGACAGTGTTAAGGTCACATTACGTCATTACCAGCACCCGCCACCTAATCACCCTCCAGTCGGGCATAGACCACAACCTAACAGGGCTTTTTTTTATGACGTTCACGCTGAAAAGTTGGATATCAGGCTCAGAAGGGGAACTGTGACCAGAAAACGACGTCCCAAGATGCAATAGTCAGCTAGTTATCTGGTTGAGGGGCTCTGACAGGAGACACCATTACTGGAGCGGTGTGGAAGAAATCATTTCCTGTTTTTTTTTTTCATGTGCTTTACAGTCCAAACCAACAGAGGTCACATTTAGGTCCTGCATGTGTTCAATGCGCGAGCTATAAGACATTTTCTGTGGACATGGGGAATGGAATGAACAAGGTAGAACAACAACCGGAAATGTCATTTTACTATGTGTGCGATGAGAAACTATTTCTGAAGATAACAACAACAAAAAAAGAACTCAAATCTGTCTTTTTCTGTGCATGTTAGGTTCTGCCAGATCTCTATCTAGGAAACTTTAAAGGTAATGTTTATCGTTTTGTCCTTTTGCCAAGAGATCTACTTTATCAGGGACATATAAAAACGGAGATGCATGTTTCAGTTCCCCACTTCATAGAGCATGTGGTGAAATGCTGCACTGAACCAAGTTTCAATAGAGTCATCCCTTAATACGCCTCACAAGGTCACTGCTTGATAAACGATTGTAGTTATTAATGCTCTTTTCAGCATAGTTTGTACGTGTGTCTTTAAAGTGGCTGGAAGAACAACACAGGATCAGTGATCCAAGTGGTTGTTCGGGGTGTCCCTTCATGAGGGTGTCCCCTTACATGGCTTTTGAAATCTTTCCAGAAACTTCCACAGTGACAACTGTGTATTGGTGCATGTATCAATGCCAATCTCCAATTGTTTAGACTACGCAGCTCTTTTCCACTTTCATGAATGCATCCATCTTGCATTTGTTCAATTGATGGTATTCTACACAGCATTGCGTATACCCATCCACAGTGTTGATGTTTTAACAGCAACCTTACATGAGCTTATAGAGTTGAGTTGGTGTCTAATACACTGGGCTGAGAGCCCGTTTTCTGTCTGCAGCCTAAAGAGGACATTAGCACCTCAGATGGATAACCACTTAACCAACCCAGGACATAGATATTGTATTTCATCAGTGACAGATATATGCCTTTGAATTTTCAGGAACATAGATTCGGCACTCGGTTTGCTGACTGTTTTCCCTTTTACAGTGCAACCCAACGCACAGTTAGTTACGAGGTTGTAAAAGTTCCACATGCTGAGTTTGGATTCGTCATATACATTTCCTCGACCAAGAATGCCATATCTTTGTGCAAAAAAAGTTGTCATACGATGATGTTTTGACTTTGGGCCTTGTCAGGCAGGGTAAGTGAGAAGCACACAAACCTGTCAGGCACACAAGCACTGTTCGAAAAGAGAGAAAAAAATCTCAGGGCACATCTGTGTTAAGTACAGAATGTTTGGCTTCCTTTTAAAGACTCAAATTTGATTAGAACATTTACTGTTTCTTGCTTTTGGGCAAAGGTGTTGGACCCTTTTAGAAACACATGGTTTTCCGGTTTTTCTTTCAGTCCAAAATAAGAGCAGCCTGTTTTTCAAGGCCTTATTTGCTTGGAGAGGTCTTATGAGGGCTGCTTGTTGTCAAGAAGAAAAGTCCAGATTTAGAACAGGGGCACATGGGGCTATGGCTATCAGTTGGTTGGCCTGTAGATGATGTTTCCGGCCTTTTCTGTCCTCAGATGCGAGAGATAGGGAGCTGCTGAAGCAACACAACATCACCCACATCCTCTCCATCCACGACACGGCTGCACCCATCCTGGAGGTGAGAAGTGTCGCCAGTCTGTCATTATCGAAGCAAGGTTGACCTCACGTCGAAGCCTGAGTCTAAGTTCTTGGCTTCACCCACTGTTGCAATGTAGTCTGTGCAGTCTGTGAGATTGTTTCAGTTACTGCAGGAAAGCTCACTCCAGTATGACCTTTACAGACACAACACTAAGCCTCCATCTAAACCTTCTGGAACTGACCTTGACTTATGTGTTCCAACATAGATAAGCTTCTGACTTACCCTTGATCACAGTTGTCATACCATCCATAAGGTTATACGAGAATATATATAACAAATAATAAACTTACGTTTATTATTAGGTAAGGTACAGGTTATTTACTTTTCTTTGTGTGGCTGTCTTGGTTGCATGAATGCAAGCTCTGTTTACATACAACCAGGCTTCTGAAATAGAAAACTGAAATTGCTATGAAAGTTGGACTTTCTTTTCAGTTACATGGAAAAGTAGTACAGTTCTAGTATCGTTCACAAGACATTGGGGTTCCACCTAGCTCTGTAACTAATGTTGCAGTTGTCGGAAAACACTACAGATAATACTACTCAATGGAAACATTTTCTGGTAAAAAAAATATTAGTTACGTGGAGCTTGTAGCAATGGTTGAACATATATTGACACATCGTATGTCTGCTGTACATAGCATCTACCTGAATGCAAGACTGAGGTCTCATATTCATAAAGACATGAAAGTGCAACTCCATTAGAAAAGGGTTTTCTTGGTTTTCGAGTTAGAAGCTACTTTTAGATGTTCCAATTTGTGTACAGTGCGTGAGAACCAGCGAAGGTGGGTTTGCGTGTGTGGAAGGAGACCAAGAGATAGAACGAAGCTCAAACGAGACAAAGATAGAAAGGACCAGAAATGGGGGGGGTTCAGTTAAGTCTCTTTTACAACGTTTTTGATAGCAACTCTTTAACAAAGCTTTTGATGGCACACACTCTCTGTCATAATCCGCAAAAAAACAAAACACGGCTTTAGCAGGGACATTTCTTATTCTCGACATGGCACACTTACTATTACATAGCCAAAGCTCTCTCTCTTTCACAACTTTCATCTTTTCTCACTGAAAGCCGATCTGAAAACTGGAGTACAAATCAGTTTACTTTCTCTGTCTGCAATCTCAGTTACTGTATGCCATTCTGTCACTGGGATTTCAGTAGCCAAAACTGTGTCTCAACCCTAAAGACTTGGTTGTAGCCACAAAGAGAAGGTTGGGCTCTTTTTGCATTGTCACCTAAGCAAACGCATCCATGCCTACAAGTTTCTTCTTCGATCTGACTCAGGTCTACTCTAAATCCTTTGCACGGATGGCCAGATGGACGGTTTATTTGCATAGACGGACCAATTACTTGGAAGTTGAGCGTGAAGTTTAGGACAGGGAGGGGGGGTGGGGTATCAGTCAGCATTACAACAATGCTGGCGGTTACCTCATTGCAATTACGCCAAATACGACCAAATGCATCCAAATACGACCAAATGCGTCCAAATGCAAAATATAAAACCTTCGCTAGTCTTGCCTTTCCAAAATAAATGAATTCGATCCATTCACCTGTTTGAGTTTTTGAGGCCACACAGTAGATTTCAGGTTTGCTCATTTCTGGTTTGGGGGAGTGTCTCTGTCTCTGTCTGTCCCTGAGGGACGATTGGGGCTTTTGCGAGGTGGGTGCAGTCATAACGGGACAAAGGTGGTTTATGTCCACTGGGGCTGTAGGCCCCAAGCATCATCAGCTGTCAGGTGCATATGAAACACACATGCACACACACAAACCAGCTGGATAAATTGCAGTGTCATGTGGCTCTGTTGTAAAGCAGGTTGTTTGGTACCAGATGGGCTAGGTGGGATGGTACATTCACAGTGAAGAATAATCCGAGTAAAATCTCTGATCCACACTGCCAAAAGTCTCATGTCCGCGCTGAATCCTCGATGTATAAATGAAATCTGTATATAACTGAAATCTGTCAAGGCATTTCTGACAAAACCTTTGTTTCAACAGGACTTTACATATCTTTGCATTCCTGCTGCTGACCGCTCCAAACAAAATCTGTGAGTGTGTGTGGAACACTCTGGATTTGTATCTGTATGTGTGTATAATAGTATTGTTAGTAAGTCATGTCACATGAATAGTAGCGACAACATACTGCTCTGGACACAGAATAGAATGTTACAATCAGAATAATCTCATTATCATAGATGCTATCATAGGTGCTGTCATATGTGCATAGAAGCAAGCTACATGAGTGAATGTATCATTTAAAAGGTATCGTGATGTTCTCACAGAATTGAACACAGTCAATCACACAACTTCACACATCATATTTCCAAATGCCCCAACTGCTGCCATGATTCTTGCATGACAAAACCTTTCAAACCACTCAACAGTTTGGTCCCAAATAGAAATCTATTCCCATGCATGCCTGTTTGCAGGATTCCTTTCTTCAAAGAGAGCATTGCGTTCATCCACGAGTCTCGACTGAAGGGAAAAGGTTGCCTGGTTCACTGGTGAGTGAAGCACATCCTCCAATTCCCAGAGCTGCCAACTCTCACGGTTTCGCCGTGTGACACGCGCATTTCAACCATTTCTCACGCTCTCACACCACACCTTGTATGTCTCACGCTGAAAAGGCAATGCCAAACAAGTAGCCAAATCTAACGTTGTAAACAGTAACGGACAACGCGCAGGTTAACGGAGTGAAGCAACATTGACGCGCAAACAGCCGTGTAAACTCGCCTTGTCTCTCTCCCCACTCCATGGCGAGTAACATTGAGGGGGGGGGGGGGGGTGAAGCTAGCGAAAGCTCGCCCCTCGCACCAAATCTCACGCCAAGGTTTTAGAAAAAGTTGGCAGCCCTGAATTCCCAAGGTCTGCCTCTACTCTGGGTCCATGAGTGAAGACATAACATGTTATAAGCCTATGATCTACACACTCGATCGATCTTAGACTGATGTTGATAAGTCCCTTTTTTTCTCAGTCGTAATGACAAGCGTAATGCCACCGGTGACGGATGAGCATTGATAGCCCGTCCTTGTTTCCAGTGTGGCAGGCGTGTCCCGTAGCGTGACTCTAGTGGTGGCCTACATCATGACGGTGACAGGAAGGGGGTGGGTGGAGTCACTGGCGGCGGTGAGGGTGGCGAGGCCATGTGCCGGACCCAACCTGGGCTTCCTGCGCCAACTCGAGGAATTTGAGAACTTTCATCTCTCCGAGGTATGTCCTTGTTTTTTTGCTTCCTTCCAATCCTCTTTTTTCTCGGCTGCGTACTCTCCCCCCACTCGTTTGCTCTTGCTTGTTTGTCTTTTGAGTCGAAAACCAATCGTCTTTCTTTCTCGTTCCTTCCAGTACCGGGCATGGCTAAAAGACAGGTATGAAGAGAGCCCCTTCAGTGATGAGGAGCACCTCACAGCCCTGTTGTCCCAGAAGCCTCAGGGCCCCAGTGACTTCCTGACCATCGACCGTGTCGCACCATTGGGCACCAGCAGCACATGAGCCCGCCCCATTCTCCCCAATGCCAGTCCCTCGACAAATCCTCGACACCTGTCACTCAAATCAGCGAATCACTGCGCCCTGGTGTGTTGAGGGCTTGACTGTGATTGTTCATCAAGACACAACTTCGATTTTGTCGAACAACAACAACAAAACGTCCTCTCCTGGAGAGCTATGTGAGAATATGAGGAGACGGTGGACTGTTTTGTAAAAAGGTTGGAAAGCTGGTGACTTCTTGAAACAATATCTTTCCCTGCGTAGGTGTACAACTTCCTCTCACCATTGCAGTATATGTGCTGCTTTTACCTTCCTTTAACAACCTCATCCCTCGACTGCCCACCTGACATAAAATAATACTGTTTGGGTCATATGTTTGGCCCCGGGGGGGATTTCTCAGTGATCCCCCCCATGTGAGATTTGGGTCCTTTTTGACGCATGCTTTTCTTTCCACCAACTGCCACTGCAACATGCAAGAGCAGCCATGCTCAAAGCCCTGGAACTAAACTACTATACTATACATACAGAAGGCGCACTCAAGATTGGATCAATTTAATGCCATCTACTCAAATCACACCCTCCATCACTGTGTGTTTGTGTCTTGTTCGTGTGTCAATAAAGTTTATTTCTTAAAACTGGGCTGCAAATGGCTACATTAC
The DNA here is from genome assembly GCF_054491055.1 of Hypomesus nipponensis. Classification (NCBI taxonomy): domain Eukaryota; kingdom Metazoa; phylum Chordata; class Actinopteri; order Osmeriformes; family Osmeridae; genus Hypomesus; species Hypomesus nipponensis. Next base: position 4,443,343 of record NC_140386.1, read on the forward strand.
ATGCAATCCTCACATGCAGAAGGGCAAGCTATTTACTAACGACAGCCCAGATACAACTGACATGAGGATTAAATTATTTAATTGTTTTATACCTATTTTATATACCTGTTCTTCACAATGTATGGTGCTGTGTTAGCTTGATGTATACGAAATATGGATATAGGTTCTTAAAATATTTGAGAAGTGTGCATAGGCTTAGAGGTTGTTAAACTGCCACAGGCTGTTTAACCTGCAAATACACGAATGTGACCCAACAGTGCACAATAATTTGTTTGAATTCATACAAGTGACATTGTGTCAGACATAAGACTGTTTAGCTGCTATACGAGAAACCTAGCAAATGAATTGGGGTCCAATAACATTCTATGATGAGGAAATTAAAGTAGTAGCAATTCAAATGTAATTATCAGGCTCTGTTTTTGCGACATCATTTCTAAGAATAGTTTTTTCTCGTTGAAGTCCACGCTATTCAAAGAAGCCTTTGTATAGGTTATTTAACTATACTAATGAAGCTTTGCATAGTCTCTTTCAACCGTCTTGGGTTATTTAACTTCCAAATTAAACACACGATTTAAACAAACGGATGCGTTCCAAAAGTTCACAAAACTTGTTGAAATTCATACAAATGAGAAAGAGTGAGAAGATTGGCCTGTTTAGCCTGTTATGCGAGAAAATATGTTCTGGTCCTATTCAATTCTATTAAGAAATATATGGTAGCAGATACTATTAACAAACCAGGCTCGGCGAAATCATTTCTAAGAATTGTTTTTCTTTGTTTCTTCTCACTGATGATCCACTTTCCAACTGTGCGGGTGTCTGGGTGAATGACGCTCTACTGTTAAGGGTTTCCCCGCATGTTTACGGGAGGCCCTCGCAGATAAGCTTCAGAGAACGGGGCAGGTACAAGCATCCTTTCCTCCAAGAGCTCCGCCCCATACGAAGATAATTTAAGTGTTGCCGTTGCATTGATGATCTTTCGAGACTGATTGATTTCAAAACTCAAAGAGGTTTCGAGTTTCAGAGGTAAGTTCGTGCAAGTAAGTAAGCAACTGCAGAAAACGAGTGATCGGTGAATGGGAAACCATCACGTTATAATCAAATATATGGAGCAATCATTCAATAATTTGTTTAGGCGAAACGACCAGTTATATCCTAACCATATACGAATGTTATCCGGGGTGCTATTTGTGGCTATTTGACAAATAGGCATAAGCAAAAACAATTCTAAAGTTATGCATATATAGGCACAACATTAATTCTCGTTTTTGTTTACTGTCGATCCGTGAGCAGTTTTTGACTGCTTACGGTGCTGTGGCTACCTGCGGCGCGTCTGGATATGAACCCTGAAGCTGATTACGGGTTGTCGGTGAGCAGCGGGAACGGGAAGCTCCGGCAGTGGCTCATAGAGCAGGTGGACTGCGGGAAATATCCTGGACTAGTCTGGGAGAACGACGAAAAGTCCATCTTCAGGATACCATGGAAGCACGCAGGCAAGCAGGATTACAACCGGGACGAGGATGCCGCGCTCTTCAAGGTAGGCTACAGTGCACCACAACGCACATGGCTTGCCTTCACTTCATGTGCAACAACGCCGGGAAACAACTTCTTGTGTTAAATCAGTAGTTCCTACACTATCCACGCAGGCTTGGGCGCTATTCAAGGGCAAGTATCGAGAGGGTATAGACAAGCCGGACCCACCGACTTGGAAGACGAGGCTGCGTTGCGCGCTCAACAAGAGTAACGACTTTGAAGAGCTCGTGCACCGCAGCCAGCTGGACATCTCTGATCCGTACAAAGTTTACCGCATCATTCCAGAGGGCGCCAAGAAAAGTAAGTGCCACATTACACAACACAAACGAACTAATTCTACTATCTTACACATTCGGAAGAGTCTAAGTTTCAGGAACGTTTCTAGTGTTTTGAATCTTCAAAGTATGCTGCATCTTAACCAACTCGATGCTCATGCTGCCCTACCAGAAAACACCAGTGTCACTTTTCTGAATGGGCCAGTGGGTTTGATAGGGCCCAGTGACTTCTCTACAAAATAGAAACATTCACTGTGGTGGAACATATGAAAATGAGTTCCTTACCAGCTTTTACGAGTTTTTGTGTCATATTAATTGTTTGTAGTGAACTATTAAATGAGGCCTGCACTTGTGTAAGGTAGGTGTGTGACCACAACGTTTCATTGTCTTGTTCACAGGACCCAGGCAGGACCAAGGTGGCAGCCCTTTGAGTCCTATGAGTTACCCTATGTACCCCTCCTACCCTGCCATACAGCCTCAGGTGACTGACTCACACTGAAAGATTCACAATGTGTGTGTGTGTGTGTGTTTGCGTGAGACACAGAGAGCGAAAGGTTCTTTTGAAGAGATCGAGACTCGTTAAGATCCATCCATCTGCGAAACCCCCCCCACAACTTCACACATACATGTACGCACACGCAGAATGACTAGCGATGCAGAGTGTCACATGACTGTCAGTCTCAGTACTGCTTCCTCTTCCAAGCCCCTGAACCGTGGCTCACCTTCAGGAGACGCAAACAACTTTCTCAACACGTCCAAACCTTTGCCCACAGTTGCCGGGCTACATGACCCCAGCCGAGCGGAGTCACTGGAGGGAGTACCTTCCGGAACAGGCCTCTCTAGCAGACCTCCCCTACGCCCAGTGTCCCCACCCTCCTCGCAGCCTGCCCTGGCAGGGTTCAGCCATGGACAACGGTACTTCATGCCTATGCCCGTGTGTCATAAAGGATGTGTGTACTTCTACGATGCGGGACTGCCATAATACTAAATATGTGGATCGCTGCCCAGTTTGAAAGACGTGTTTTTTTCGTGTGTGTTTTTGTACAGGGTACCAGTTCACAGGGTCCTTCTACTCCTATAGTGCCACTGACCAGACCTCTCCATTTGCTCCGGATGGGGGTATAAGGACAGCCGAAACACTCTCAGGTACGCACGCACGCACACACACACACATACACACGCGCAGGCGGGCGCACGTGCCGTACTGACTCCATTCCCTTCCCCAGATTTCCGTCTGCACGTGTCCGTGTTCTACTGCGACTCCCTGGTGAGGGAGGTGACCACCTCCAGCCCCTCAGGCTGCCACATCACCCCCTGCTCCCCCGACGAGAAGCCCTACTCCCCCCCCGGGGCTCCCGAGCTGGTGCTCCTGCCCCTGGACAGCCTGTCGGCCCAGAGGAGGGGAGACGACTGCCCCCCGAGCCCCCCAGCTGCCCTGGAGAGGGGGGTGCTGCTGTGGATGACCCCGGATGGGCTGTACGCCTGCCGGCTGTGCCCGGAGCAGGTGTTCTGGGAGGGGGGGCCCTCGCCGTACGGAGACAAACCCAACAAGCTGGAAAGGGAACACACCTGCAAACTGCTCAACACACAGGACTACCTCACAGGTGGGCTGAACGCACTCGCAGGGGGGTGAATCCACCATATGTCTTCCAGCCGTAAGCTCCTTTCCAGAAATGGAGAACAGAATCCAGAGGTTTCAGTTCGCCCCCCCCCCCCCCCCCCACGGGTGGCTGTGACGCACAGTCATGTGACTTCTTCTATTCCTCCCACCCTGCTCACAGACGTGGTGTATGATTTGCATCAAAGATCTCTTGGACTTTCCAGTCACATTTTCTAATAAGTCACAACAGTTCAGAAGAATGGTTGAGACATTAACCATTGAACATCCCAGCTCTGTCCCCCTCATCCCTTTGTCGTGTCAACTTGGGGAGTCTCTGCCTGATGTCATTTAACCAAACCTGAACTAATCAAACCAGACTCAACCTGATCTAACCTAGCCTAGCTTAGCCCAGCCTAACCTGCCCTAACCTAACCTGAGCTCTCCCCACCTCCTCCAGAGCTCCAGAGTTACAACCTCCACGGTCGGCCCCTGCCTCGCTTCCAGGTGCTGCTCAGCTTCGGAGACGAGTGTCTGGACCCCCAGACCCAGAGACGGACCCTCACTGTCCAGGTAAACGGCACCCGCCTGGCACCCGCCAACTATCCCCCACCCCTCTCTCCCCGAGAAGCTAACCCCCCCTGTTCCCCTCCGCTGCTGCAGGTGGAGCCCATGTTTGCCAGGCAGCTGCGGTACTACGCCGGGGGTCATCACCACGTCCGCGGCTACGACCTCCAGGGGTTCACGGAGAGCGCAGCCACCCCGACAGAGGCCTTCCAGCGGGTCATCACGGCACACCATCACAGCGGCGCTCTGCAGGACTGAGCTCATGGCGGCGGACTTTGGCGTCGACTCGCGTGGGTGGGGAGAGGAGGGGGGGGGGTAGTTCCCACTAGGCTGGACCAACGGGGCTCAAGACTGGACCCAGCTGAACTCTGACATGTGGTCACAAACTGAACTTTGTGTGCGTTTGTGTGCACGCGACTTTGTGTGCGTGTGGGTGCCTTAAAAGTGACTCTGGATTCAACTTTATTGTATTCTCAGGGGTGTCAGTACTGACTGGTGACATTCACCGACATGAATGGAACAGACAGCTCTAGTGATTGTATAGTACGCTCGATACGTATATGGGAGACCAATACAATTGGTATTTACTGTAGGACTGCTGTCGAAAGATTTCTAGTTTTTTATAAATCACTATTTTTTACAAATACTTGTCCTTCAGGATATTGTTGTTTTAATAGAACATTTAGTCTATAAGTAGTATTATTCTGAGTTTTATAATTAGCGTTGTTCATGAATAAATGAATACAAAGTTTATAGAAGCCAAAACTATCCAGTGGCAGAATGTGGCTGGATTACACAGTTATTGAGAGACCATACCTTAGATAAGCTCTGCCCATATGCACTGACCAATGCTATGTTTTGTAATATAAGTAAAATACTGTAATTTAAATACTGTAAATGATCATTCAGTCGAATAAAGATATGTTTTGTTTGACACCATAGCTTTCTTCTACCGTGTCTGACAGATGTGTCTGTGTGCTTGGTGTGTGAAAGACGCACATCCTACTTTGTCAGTAGGATGTTTGTGTGTGTGTGTGTGTGCACAGGAAGTGAATGATGGTTAATCGCATTCATGCCGTTCTTATAAACAATGTGATGACATCACGAGGGGAGGAGGAACCGGAAGAGGTCGGCCACTCGTTCCGCCTCAAAGCCAGAGTGTCTTCCTGAGCATGGGTGCACATGCTCGACTACCTTTCCACTTCCATGGAAAATTCCAGAAAACCCCCCAAATGGCACGATCTCTACTCTGGTTATTTACAAGAATGTAACATCATGCTATCCCTTTTTACAACAAATCACAACACTAACTGAACCCTTGTTTTCCGTGTCATTTCAAAGAATATCATCGTTTTTTGGCAGGTCTTCCCAGTGCCTCTTTGCCCCTCTGCACACACACAGGGCAGCGGCACAGATCTGTCGAAAAACAGCTCCAAAACAGTGTCATTTCAGTCTCTCAGGTCCTACATCTCCACAGCCCACACCGAGTTCATCATCTCACCTGTAATGTAACCCATCTTCCAAAGAATGGCTTCACTATGCCCAGAACGTGCACAGAGGAAGTTAGTATCGACCCAGATAAAAGCCGACATACTTTTTCTCGCCGAGGCTTCTCCTTCAACCTCCTGAGTGGAACAGAAGACAGGTGAGGGACTCCCCTCCATCCTTCCGTGACAGTAAACACCGAGCTGGAGGAGGATGGATGAAACCTCAGCCCTTTGAACCTGCCATTGAGCATGAATCTGTGGGCGTGCGCAGAGTTAAGTTTAGAACTGGCAGAATCAAAACAACTCTGGTCCCTCTGGTTTGGTCTTTGGTGGCATGCATAACAAGTCTGTGGAGGACATCTTTTTTTTCTTCTTTTTTTTTTAAGCAAGCAAAACTTATTTTGATGAGTTTCTATGTTTTGTAATTCCTCCCTAACTGATTGAGAGTGTTAACACCCCCATCGTCAGTCACAATGTGTGCAGCAGGGGATCGATACGATGAGCGGTGTTCTCAATTCGTAGTTTTTGACCTCCAAAGTGCTCCTGGCGGAACGTCCTCACGGCTAGTCACTCTCCATCACGCTCACAAGGCCCGAGGGTTGGACTATGTACACATTTACATTACATTTGACATTTAGTCATTTAGCAGGCGCTCTTATCCAGAGCGACTTACAGTAAGTACAGGGACATTCCCCCACAGACAAGTAGGGTGAAGTGCCTTTCCCAAGGACACAATGTCGTTTGGCCAGCCGGGTATCGAACTGGCGACCTTCTGATTACCAGCCCGATTCCCTAACCGCTCAGCCACCTGACTCCCCAGTATTTTTCTCCAGGCTTGTCTGACTGACAACCAAGCAGACGCAAAACAGAACCCACAATCAGATTTGCTGTCTGCCTTCACGTACGACTGCATAACTGATCTACGGTTTGGTAAGGACCACTCCTCTCGTGGTCTAACTCGTAGCTCACGCCATCCTACCCTGCCCTGTCTGGGGTGCGCAGCAGCAACGCCCCAACCCCACCCAGCCTAGCCACACCTTAGCACAGCTCAACTGTCTCAGGATGGAGTAGCAAACTGTCGGAACAGTCAAAGTATCACTTAGACTACACTAGACCACACACACCAGATTTGGGTCAGTAATGCATTTTAATAGAAATAATCATGTATTTATTTACTTTATATATTTATTTATGTTTGCATTTGAATAACCAGTCATTAAACTGGTTTAGTATTTGGATGAATCTTGTACAAAAATGTTATTACTTACTTAGATAGTATTTTAAGGCAATATTTTAAAGTATTAAAGCACAATATACTTATTTGATGTTATTTAAAAATATACATTTGTAGTAAGCTTGCTTAGTCTCCCATACTGTCCTATTACTGTACCTCATTTTCAGACTTGAAGTTTGTGCAACAAATAAAAAAAACCTGTATACACCTGTATAATTCAATAAACTGATAGCCTCGAAAGAATAAGATGAGAACGAGAAGTTGTAATACTAAACTGAACAACAAGCTGAATCCAGATGTATTTGATTTTAGTGCCCCAACATACTGTAAGGTAAAATGCCAATTGGTCAAATTAGCTTTCTTCGTTCCAATATGTGAAACAAATACAATGTGTGACTGATTTTAAAAAAATAATACCAAAAAACGAATTTTACAATTCCTTATACAAGTACAACTACAGTGCCTACTGAAAAGGTATTTCAATACTTAAAGTAGTATTCAACCCAGGTCTAACACACACACACACACAAAACTCCAACCTGAAGGTGTCTTACAGTTGCTACTATGTATGTGCATATCAAACGCAGCTCTAAAAACTGCATCCGGTCGACATCCAGTCTCTTGTCCAGCCTTACACACCCACCCGCCACCTACGGTCTTCTTCTGACAACCGTCTGATGGTCGCACCTATCAAGACCGCCTGTCCCAACCCAAGCTCTTCTCCTGTCTGCCCCCCCCCCAATGGTGGAATCAACTCCCCAACTCCATCAGAGATCCCAACCTTCCAAGAAAGGCTAAAGACGCACTTGTTCCGGGAGTACGACGGTACTTAAGAAAGATTTGTTGGATCAGCTGTTCGTTTATTTCCTCCAGGAACTCAATGACACTTATTGAGGGACTTGTTGCACCTGTTGGCTAGTTGTAACTGATTTAGCTACTTGTACTCGCTGTGAACTATATTATGGTTGCTTGCTTTCCTCGAGGTACACTCTGGGCACTTTCGAGGATCGTTTCACGACATGATCTTCTGGTTCTACCCCAGGGCTCTTATTTGCTCTTCACAATGTATGCTTCGTGTTTTGACTCCCCACATTGTTTTGGCGCTCCCTCGTTGGCTATGATCATTGACCTATGCACCTTCTGCTCTTTCTTGTAAGTCGCGTTGGATAGAAGCGTCTGCTAAATGACTAAACGTCAATGTAGAAGCTTGTGAATGAAAAAGAAAGTGTCGCTCGTAAGCCAACCAGAAAACATGAAGAACAGTGAAAGGGGCGAGTCATTCGACACCAGAGTCATTCGAACACAGTGACCAGTCATTCCCAAAGAGCTGATGGGTGAGTTCTGATAGGAAAATGACTATACCTCGAGCAAGTGCCAAAGTATAGAGACTGCAGAGGCACGATTCGACTCTGCGATGCAGCCTGGTCCGCTCTGTTTCAGTGGAACTGGACGGGTGCCAGGAGGCAGAACCATGACAGTTTGACACACGAGACGCTTACACATTTACAAAGAAAAAACAAAGCAAAAATCCCCAAATGTGCGAATGGTCTTTTTTATTTGGCGGTCAGAATAACAAAACAAGCCCCCCCCCCCCCCAAAAAAAAAGAAAACAATGTAATTCAGCAAAATCATTTGTAAAATCCCCCAAATTGGAACACTGACACGCGACCAAGTGGCATTAGGATGTGTGGCATCATACCCGGAGTAAAACCGCAATCCACTCTTATACATACAGAATACAGATTAGTGACTAAAACAGAACACATTCAGTACACTGCTTCAGATTGAGATGGACAAGTCGATAAGATATTGCACAGACGGTGGGTGTGGGGGGGGGGAAGCGAACGTGAGGCCCGTGTGGGGTGGACCGGGGGGGGGGGGTTCATCTCTTGATGGGCTGGACGGACGAGGGGTGGAAGCAGGTGAGCTGCAGGTGCATGCTGCTCTTGAACTTGTTCAGAAGCTCCTCCAGCAACCTGGGAGGAGAGAGACGGGAAAGGGTGCGCTTAAGGGGTCGGGCGGTGAATCGGAAGGTTGCCGGCTCGATTCCGGGCCGGGCCAGAGGACTTTGTGCCCTTGGGCGAGGCACTTCACCCTACTTGCCTCGGGGAGAATATCCCTGTACTGACTGGTACTTGCTCTGGATAAGAGCATCTGCTAAATGACTGCATGTAAATGTAAGGGGAGGGAGAGAGGCAGGGGAGGAGAGGGATGGAGGGAGAGCAAAGAGGAATGGAGGGGAGGAGAGGCGGAGAGGAGAGGGACAGAGGGGTGGGGAGAACGAGGGCAGGGAGAGGGCCGGAGAAGGGAGGGGGGGGGAGAACGAAGGATGGAGAGAGGAAGAGGGAGGAGGAGAGGCAAAGAGGGTCGGGAGCGAGGGAGGGGGAACCGAGGCGGGCCCGGGTGAAGGGGGACGCGGAGGGGAGAGGGAGGGCAGTGAGCGTCGCGGCGTCACGTGGGTTTTCCTCGGGGTGAGCGAGAGAGAGAGACAGGGAGGGAGAGAGAGAGAGGGAGAGAGAGAGTGGGAGAGAGACACTCACTTCTTATCCGCACCGCTCTGAAGCTGAGGGAGAGCCTCCAAAGCCTGCTTGAAGCTCGCACTGAGAAAAGACAGAAGAACACGAAACACACGCACGCACACGCACACATCGGACACACAGGAAAAGTTACAAATGCTGAACCAGACTGGTTTCACTTCCGCTCTGCACCGCTGTTGGATCAGGTAGATGTTGGATCAGAATTGGTGGGGGTGGGACAGGGTGGCAAGATTTATGGTGTGTGTGTGTGTGTGAGAAAGACAAAGAGAGAGCGGGGTACATCCTGTGAATCTTACTTGCTCTCAGAAGTCAGGTATGAGCCGATGGCATCTCTCAGGGCACACAGTTCCAGGCGGGCCTGATGTGTGTGTGTGTGTGTGTGTTACAGAGCGCGAGAGAGAGAGAGATACTTTGTTATCTGTAACAGAGGGTAAATCCCTATGAAAGTCTTGATATTACTAATCCTACAATTGAGTTGCAAACTGCTTCGTGAGTAAGTCTGTGTATGTTGCTGCTGTGTGTTGGGCATGTGTGTGTGTGTGTGAGTGTACCTGCAACGCCCCGTTCTTGCTGAAGGATGACACGCACTGCATGAGCCGACTCATCTCCTCAGCCACTGCCTCGACGAGGCGGGACAGGGCCCGAGGAACAAGCTCCTTAGACACCGTGAACACCTGAGACAGAGAGAGAGACAGAGAGAGACAGAGAGAGACAGAGACAGAGACAGAGAGACAGAGACAGAGACAGAGAGAGAGAGCGAGCGAGCAAGAGAGAGAGCGAGAGAGCGAGAGAGAGAGAGAGAGGGAGAGAGAGAGGGAGAGAGAGAGAGGGAGAGAGAGAGACAGAGAGAGAGAGACAGAGAGAGAGAGACAGAGAGAGAGAGACAGAGAGAGAGAGACAGAGAGAGAGAGACAGAGAGAGAGAGACAGAGAGAGAGAGACAGAGAGAGACAGAGAGAAACGGGGAGAGGCACAGAGAGAGTGTGAGTACAGAGAACTGGGGGTGGGGGGGATGTCGCCCGTGCAGACGAGGCCACCCCGGGCCGGGGTTCGAGATCGGTGCAGCTCCAGCTCCTACCTCGGCGTGGACGGTGATGATGTTCACCAGCGCCTCCTTCAGATAGTTCCTCACACCTGGGGGGAGGAGCAAGACGTCATGTCAGCCTCTGGAAACACGGCGGGGAAAGGCAACAGGGGAGGAGGGAGAGAGAGAGGGAGAGAGAGAGAGAGAGAGAGGAGAGAGAGAGAGAGAGAGAGGGGAGAGAGAGAGAGAGAGAGAGAGAGAGAGGGGAGAGAGAGAGAGAGACAGAGAGAGAGAGAGAGAGAGAGAGAGAGAGAGAGAGAGAGAGAGAGAGGGGAGAGAGAGAGAGGGGAGAGAGAGAGGGGAGAGAGACAGAGAGAGAGAGACAGAGACAGAGAGAGAGAGGAGGGAGACGGCGAGAAAGAGAGGGGGCGAAAGACGGGGAGAGAAGGAGGGAGGGAGGGAGAGAAAGAAAGGCGGTGCGAGAGAAGGAGGGAACGTTCTAGAGAAGGCCTCTGACAGACGTGACGCCCGTGTGCTCTGATGGCTGACGTGACAGGTCCATATTCCCCAAGTCAAGCCGTCACAGCAACACCGAACAAAAGAAGCCAGGTCAGTAAAAGTCAAATTTCTCGGCTTTTGCTGGCCATGGCTCGCACCCACACACACACAAACCCACACACACACACAAAGTCTCAGCCAGTGAAAGTACCAGATCCTATTTCCTCAGTGTCGTGGTTAAATGGTACAAATGTTCCTCTTTCATTATTAGGAAGGGATGCTTCTCTCAAAGGCCACAGGCCTGAAAACCTCATGTTCCTGGCCTTCCTTAAAATGAATGTGCCACACACACACACACACACACACACACACACGCTCTGCGCCTTATGCATAACATCCTGTTGAAAAACAAACCACACACAAGTTTCACCTGGGTTGAGGGCACATCCGTGTACAAGCAGACACGCAGATAGACACACACACACACACACACACACACCACAGGCCAGAATGACCTATTGTCCAAGTGGCTGCTACAACTCATTCGTTCATATTGAGATTAGGCAAACAGGCTACAGAGAAGCTCTCAAACCAAAGCGCCCCATGCATAGCCCTCGGCTGTTCAACAGCGCTACAGGCAAACGTGCAGCCACGTAGCAGCGAGAGCCACAAAGCCTTCACTATTTTTTTATTTTTTTATACCACAGCAAGTGTGTGAAAGTGTGTGTGAGAGAGAGACACAGAGAGACACAGAGAGAGAGAGAGAGAGAGAGAGACAGAGAGACACAGAGAGAGAGAGAGAGAGAGAGAGAGAGAGAGAGAGATAATGACAGAGAGAGAGAGAGATAGAGATAATGACAAAGAGAGAGAGAGATAATGACAGAGAGAGAGAGATAGAGAGAGAGATAATGACAAAGAGAGAGAGAGAGAGAGAGAGAGAGTGAGAGAGAGAGCGACTGTAGCGTCCCCCACCCACGCCTCATGACTGGGCGACGGAGAGAACGGCGGCCGGGCCGACCAGACAAAGGGGCAAACGCACAAACTTGGGAAATCATCGGCGGGCCGGGTGACCTTCAAAACAGAAAGCGAGCCCGCCGGGGAAGGTTCGAAGACGATCACACGCCTGCTTACTGTAACACTTCAAACATGCAACTTGTTTGATATCCACTCGACACACATACACACACAAGACGCCTAAACCACAGTGCGCTCGTGTTGAACGCAGGTGTCTCGATATCCCCCCCCTCCTGTGAGCTGCAACAGGAAGGTTATGGAGTGGGCTGGGGGGGGGGTTGCTGGTTACAGTACTTTTGGGGGTAAGTTTCAGTGGTTGTGGCGCGCGGGGGCCGTGGAGAGGGGGGGGGGGGGTGATCGGGTCCAGTGGTCGCAGGTTTCCCCCTCCGGGCCTCTGAACGCCAGCCCGAGGACTTCGTCATCCTACCGGCGATGCACCTGTGCGAGATGTGCAGAGCGTGTGTGTTTGGATGGACAGGTTCCCCCGTTAGTGTGGAAGGGGGAGGGGGGAGGAGAGGAGAGGGGGAAGGAAGGGTGGGAATGGTGGGGGGGGTCTGCGGGGGGGGTTACCTGTGGGTGGAAGGCAGTCCCTCCAGTCGAAATACCCGGCGTAGATGCCCGGCTCCAGGGAGCCCACGATGGGGTCGGCCTTGCGCTCGATGTATGCCTCGAAGAGCCGCGAGTCCAGCTCTCGCACGCCGTTCACGCTCACCTGGCGACGCACAGACGGACAGGGGGGGCAGCACAGTGAGGAGGAGGAGGGGGGGCAAAATCCAAACGCGCCAAGAGCCGCTGGCTCTGAGCCAGCGGCGAACGCAGTTCGAAAGCCGCTCTTCTTGAAAAGCCAGCCCAAACTCATAGGCTTTACTGGAAGGGGCCAACCGAAAACTGTCCCTGAATGAATCAGAGGTTAGTCAGCAGAACGAATGCAGAGTCGGTGTGCGTTCACCAGAACGAGGGAGTGTGTGAATGGGGAGGGATCGATGGGCAGAGGGAGTGAAAATCTTGTCCTTTGCCCTTTCGACAGTCATATGGTCCTCAGATGTGTGCTGGTGCGATGATTCATTCTCGACTCAATCAAAGCACCCATCCAATCCCAGGGGATTCGAGTCACTTGTTACAGTAAGTAGTCTGAGAAGTGTGTCGAACAGGGAGTGTAAATGTGTGAGTAAAAGGCAATTTTATGCTTAAAAAATACGCATGAAAGTACGTTTTTTTTTGTGTTGTGTTTGTTCTGGCCCATCCAAAGTTTCATCCCTGCCGTATTGACACAAATGCCAGTATTGCTTGTTTACATCACCTCATGTTTACAGCATGTGAACTTTGGAAAGTCCCAGAAGGTTTGTCTTTTGATAGGTGTTCTCCTTCTTTTCGACCGGCAGTCTGTCTTACTCATCCTACTATTTCAACACACGGTCTGAAGACATTTGCTATTTCTGCGATAATCTTCTCATGACTGAACATAAATACGTTTCACTCAAACAAGGTCCAGTGGAGGTTCTAGAACATTTCAACATTATGGTTGTCATAGTATTTTTCTCCACAGCATTGCAGGCATCCACAGACCATGTTTATACTTATTCAGACTCTACATTTTGGGGGGGGGGGGGGGGGAGTTGTCCGAACCTGGACACCCTTGTGCCCCCCCCAAAATGTAGAGTCTTCCAGAACCTTCCTCGATAAGGCTGTTTTTCTGTCAAGGACAAACGAGCCTCGCCAGCCCGCGTTGCGTGTCCGTCCGCCGTACTGACCCGCGTGATCTTGTCCGTCCCGGTGAAGCCGTGCTTCTCAAAGTGTTCCGCCAAGTTGAGGAAGGTGTGCTTCTCCAGGTACTGACAGTTACTGAGGATGATGAGCAAACGCTGCTCCTGCACACACACACACACACACACACAAAGACACACACACACAAAGACACACACACAGACTGAGGTGAGGGGGACCGGGGATTTCGATGTCGACGTCCGCACACGGGTCCGTTTCGACTGGCGACGTCTCGTTCCTGGACACCAGGAGAGCCGGAGAGCGAGCGTCCACTTTGTAAACGGCCGCCCCCCTGTCTTGTCATAGACCAAACCACCCCCCCCCCCCCCCCCCTCCGCAGAGAGTCTTAACTCTGGAGCGGCTGCCCTCGATATCGCCGGGCTGTCTACCCCCCTGCCGAACACCGCAGCTCGAGGGGAAACCCCGCGTGAGCCCTACTCCATTTCCCTTTACCAGAAACACCTTAAGCTCTCCCCCCTTCCTTCCTCCCTCCTCCTTCCCTCTCCTCACCACAGTCGCCACTACCCTCAGCCCCAGTCGGCCTCGTCTCTCTCGGCTTTTACAGGAAATGAGGATGCGTCTGCTTCCTGTCCACAACCAGGAAACAGTCAGATAGACGGTGGTTTGCCGGTGAATGGCATTGCCTTGTGTTTTTGTGTGTGGGAGGATGGTGGCAATCTCAATCATATTGTCGTCCGAGTCGTATGTGTGTGTGTGGAGGGTTAGGGTTATCTGCACTCACCTGCGAGGGGCGGAAGTTCTCCTGAACGCCACCAAACAGGTCGGGGGAGGCCAGGTCCACCGCCATACTGGGGGAAACACACGTCACCGTCGGTTAAAACAGACGACGCCGTCGGTTAAAGCACACGACCGTTCGTCCTGTCAACGGATGTCGCCACGTGGCGTTGTGTCGGTGCCACTCCCCCTCCCGATCTCGCCCTCACCGGGATTCGAACTCGGCACCTCACGAACGCCACTACCACCTTGATGAGCCCCCCGCTTCGACCGGCGGCGCCGCCGAAAAGCTCGCTCTAAGATGGCGGCCGGGTGGGCAGGTATTCATGCCGAGGAGCGAGTTGAACCAGTTCAACTCGGTTCCATGCACACACACAGACAGACAGACACACACACACAGAGTTTGGGTCCACTCACTGGGCTGTGTCCATGTCCTGGTCGGTCTTGGTGCTCAGCTCCTCCACGCAGCTGATGAACACCTTGGGAAACGGGGACGGGGCATCCGTGAGACGCAGCGTGAGCGACGCGGACGCGTGTCTGTGTCCCCAGCCTGGCGCCTAGGGCACTGTGTGTGTGTGTGTGTTTACCTTCATGATGCTCACACAGAGCTCTGTCGTCTGGTCCTGAGCCTGCTCCAGCTGGAGCACCTGCGCGCACACACACACACACACACACACGGACACAAGAACACACACCCACGAACATACACACACCCACACAAACACAAACTGAGACAGTGGCAGACCAACACAAACAGGCCAGAGCCAGGGCGGGGACTGTCCTGTCAGGGCAGAGACCCACAGGGGGGTGAGTGGGGGACGGGGAGAGCGGGGAGCCTCACGTTGATCTCTCCAGGCCGGGTCTCCATGGGCTCGCGGAGGGACTGCAGCATCTGGACCACGCACTGCTCGAACTGCGCCGGCTGCACCACGCACAGGCAAACACACGGGAGCAAAGGAGGTGAGGACGGGGACGGGGACGGGCGGTCGGTCTCCGTGGAGATCGGCCGGCGTTTTTTTTTTGTTTTGTTTTTTTAAGGGCCGGTTTGGTGTCTGGTGCGGGCTCTTACGAGGCTGGTGATTCCTTCGTTGTCCACGACCCAGTTTTCCTTCTCGGCTAGTCGTCTGACATCTATGGAAGCGCAGACACACATCAAGTCACTTGACCAATGGGAATCAGTGGTCCAAAAATGGCAAAACAGAATCTTGCTTGTGTTGCATTCGCTAAAGAAAAAAGGTCCTCTATGTATACTTACCTTGCTGATACTGCATTTACTGAACATAAACCCAATTAAATGGCATTGACAGGTGACAGGCTAACAGGAAGTTAGCAGTTGATGTGCAACACCCAAACCCAAACGAAGCGCCACATTATAAATAGAAAAGAGAGCTGCGACCGTGGGAAACCACAGTCCCTCCAGATATGAACTGCGACGCCTGTCAAGACTTTGGCTTGCGGGCAACAACACGAGGCAATAACGAGAGAAAGCCCTGGTCCGAATGACAGCGCAGCACAGAGCACAGAGCAGGCTCTGACTGCCCTCTCCCTCTCCCTCTCCCCCTCCCCTTCCCTCTCCCTCCCTAGAACACTGCGATCATCAAATGCAGGCCTATTAGAGGTCACCGGAAGCAGCCATAAGAAGATTGGTGATGCTGCCTTTGCCAATTACACCCCAAAACTATGGAATAAATTACCCATAAATATCAGAGAAGCAAATACGCTAGACATTTTTTAAAGACAGCTTAAAACCTACTTTTTTACCAAAGCATTTAATAAATTTTTATCTCAGAAGGGCCTTACAACTGGTAGTAGTTATATTATTGTTTTTTTGCATTCCCGCAAAGATTGCGGCTTGTGTTTGACTTGCACTATTGCTTATGTGTTACATTTTATACATTTTTGTTGAGTTATGTATTTTGTTATTCTGCAGTTTCTATTATTATTATAATTTTACTCCGCAGATAGAGAGCGGCTTGTCTGGGTTGTTATATGTTTTAGATCTATTACTTTTATCACTTGTATTATTGTTTTTGTTGATTTTATGTAAAGCACCTTGAGCTGCAATTCCTGTATGAAATGTGCTATATAAATAAACTCTTACTTACTTACTTACTCCCTCTCCCCCCCTCCCTCTCCCTCTCCCTCCCCCTCCTTCTCTCCCCCCCCCCCTCCACCCCTTCTCCCTCCCCCTCCCCCTCCCCCTCCCCCTCCCCCTCCCCCTCCCTCTCCCCCTCGTCCTCCCCCTCCCTCTCCCTCCCTCTCTCTCCCCCCCCTCCCCCCTCTCCCCCTCCCCCTCCCCCTCTCCCCCTCCCCCTCTCCCCCTCCCCCCCCCTCTCTCTCTCTCTCTCTCTCCCCTGGCTGCGGGGAGCCCGGAGGTCTCTCCCGTGTCCCCCCCCCCTTGCAGCGCTCACCTTCTCCGGCCTGGTGCAGGGTGACCAGGAGGCAGTGCACTCGCAGGTCCAGCAGGACGTCCTGGATCACCTGCAGCAGGTCGTTGGGGATCTCGAGGGCAGAGAGCGCCTCGTGGCTTATCCTGAGAGAGGGAGAGAGAGAGGGGGAGGGAGAGGGGGACAGACAGAAGGAGGGAGAGAGATGGGTGAAGAGAGTGAGACAGAGAGATGGGTGAAGAGAGTGAGACAAAGAGAGGTAGAGAGAGAGAAACGGATACGGAGAGTGGGGGAGGGTGAGAGGGGCAGAAGGAGAGAAAGAGGCGGGGGGGGGAGGAAAGGGGAACATACGTTCAAAACGACCGCCTCGCGCGCACACCCCTCGCCACAACCTCTCATCCAGACCATCCCCCTCCGCCCCCACCTCACACACACACACACACACACACCAGGTCCTGCGTACCTGACAGTGTGGATGACCTGTGTGAGCCAGGGCCCGCTGAGCTCCGTCTTATTGGCCCAGCCGCCGTACAGCCTGATGTCGACCTCGGACAGGGTGGCGGGCAGCAAGGCGCCTCGGACCAGCTTCACCAGCCTGTGGGTCACCTCCTCGATCATTTTCTACACACACACACACACGTGCGCGCACAGACACGCTGTTAGAGGGCAGTCGGAACGCCGCGACGACAAGCTCGGGAGACGACGTTCGAGGGCGCGACGTACTCTGAAGTCGCTCTGCTTCTGCCTGGCGTTCTTCTTCGATCGCTCCACCTGGCCCGACTTCTCGCCGGTCTGCCGAAAAGAAAGATGGCCGCCGGAATCAAATCCTGGTTTTATTGGCGTAGACCCTTTTTTCTCTCTCCATTTTTACAAGCAAACGTACGCCCATAGGACTGCCCCCCTGGAGCCGACCCGAGACCTCAAAGACTCAACCACGCAGCTTTGTCGAGCGACGCCGCCGACTCAAAAGCGCACCTCATCATGCGAAACTGGGCATTGTCCTTTCGTGTTCATCAGAGCATTCGAAACGTGAAACTGTTAGTCACGCTTGGCTCCTTTTTGGGGGGGGGGGGGGGGGTTGATTTGGGGTCGCACCTCGCTGAAGAGACTCCCGTTGACGTAGGAGATCCACAGCTTCCAGAAGTTGGGCAGCTGACCAATCACCACGTCCGACAGCTTGTCCACAAACTGCACCTGCTGGGGGGTCTCGTAGCGCGTGGCTAGCGGGGACACACACACACACACACGCGCGCCGGTTACGCACCCTCTCACCGAGACGGCTCGAACCGCAGCTTGGAAGTACTTTGTCTGGACGCTAAATGACGTTCAGCCGGGCCGTCCATTACACCCACACATGCAGCTGCATTGGTTATACCCTAGATATACCCTCGTGTGTTTAGAGTTTGAGTACGCGTGTGTATTAAGAGCAGTCTGTGTATGCGAAGCACCGTGACGGTCTGAACTCACTCCGCGTTATGACAACAACAACAACAACATGACTAAGTTATTACTCAGCTAAAAAGGAAAAAGAAAACGATGAAAAAGAAACGTGAAAAAAAATCCCCCCGCGCAGGGGGAAGCCCTGGCGGTGGAGGAGGGCGGGGTGTCGTGCGTGGCCGGGCTGGGGAGAGGTGACTCACCGCTGGGCCGCGGCGTGTGCATGCTGCCGCCGCGCTTCAGGGACGCCGTGTGGCTGACCCTGCTGAGGGCCAGGGGCCGGGCCTCCCCCTCCGGGTCCCCGCCTGTAGAGCCTGCCCCCACTGAGAGAGGGAGGAGAGAGAGAGGGGGAGAGGGAGAGAGAGAGAGGGGGAGAGGGAGAGAGAGAGGGAGGAGAGAGAGAGGGGAGAGAGAGAGAGAGAAAGGGGGAGGGAAAGGGGGAGAGAGAGAAAGGGAGAAAGAGAGAGAGAGAGACAGAGGGAGGGAGGGAGGGAGGGAGGGAGGGAGGGAGGGAGGGAGGGAGGGAGGGAGGGAGGGAGGGAGGGAGGGAGGGAGGGAGGGAGGGAGAGAGAGAGAGGGAGGGAGGGAGGGAGGGAGGGAGGGAGGGAGGGAGGGAGGGAGGGAGGGAGGGAGGGAGGGAGGGAGGGAGGGAGGGAGGGAGGGAGGGAGGGAGGGTGAGAGAGGGTGAGAGAGGGTGAGAGAGAGAGACAGGGAGGCAGGGTGAGAGACATGAACTCAAAAAAGGTACACACATACTTCGGCCATCAAATAAACAATTTTCCATAACTCCACATTCCACAATAATCTCAGCAGGTTTTCACACCAAACAGCCCTCCCTCGCTCCTCTCCTCCCTTCTTTATTTGTCTTGTGATCCTTCGCTCCCTCGGGCCAGGGATGGAGAGAATGCCCCCGTTGATTCAGGGCAAGGTGAAGACCTCGGGGCGGCGGGGGAGGGGGGCCAGGGGTGAACCGGGTTTAGCCAGGCCTGGCGAGGCAACAGTGATGTCTGGTGATCTGGGTCGGATTACTCTGGCCTTGTCAGAACCCTCCAATAGGTGGCGGTAGCGAGCTGATGTTCGGCAGCCTCGCATAATCTCACATTCAGGCTTTTATCCTTTACTCACACCCCGCTTCTACCTCGGGGCTGGACGAGGTTTTCACGGTTTGTAAAAGTTACGAAACCTAACTGAAAGTGAAACGTAAGAACGTGGAGGGGAATTAAAAACAGGCCAAAACAGCGCGTCGAAGTCGTGCCGCCTACGGATCCTTATTGTAAACGCGGGGAGAGAAACGAATCGCTCTGTTCTCTCCAAAGCATGTGTCACGCATCCATGCAGGGCACGGCGGGTGAGTCACACGGCTGTTCATCGTGTGCGGATGATTCGATAAATAACAAAATTGGAAGAAGAAGAAAAAAGAAAATTCCCCCGACTGAACGTTTAGGTGTTCCTCCCTATTCAGCTGTAAGCGTAGTCACCACACTTCACAGTCCTGGCTCCTGAATGGGAGGAAATTCTCGGTTGACTCACCGAACCCAGCGAAAAGCATCTTCAGCGAAAAGTGCTGTCTCCTACAAGCGAGCAGACTCACACACACACACACACACACACACACAAGAGTACATGAGTACACACACACACGAGAGTTCATGGGGAATACACACCACACACACACACACACAAATTGCAGGGCCTGCGGACGGAGAACGTTGCACACACACACTGCCATGTGGAGTGTGTGTGCTGTGCTCTCATCCCTAGACATGTTTTCCTGTCTTTTTATAGAGGGATGAGAGTTGCTGTTGATCCAGGTGTCGGGTGAACCCTTTCCCATGGTGTCCTATGCGTGTGTGTGCGCGTGTGCGTGTGTGTGTGTGTGTGGTGTGTTCTCCCCATGTACTCTCCTGAGATTGCGTATTCAAGCATTGGCGGTGACATAATGAAGAACAAAACTAATTTAGGAGATGACATTGTAGTGTTTAAGACCAGTGTGTCTGTGTGTGTCTGTGTGTGTGTGTGTCCATTCAGCTAACTTCCTCCTTTACCCTGACTCTCCTCTGCAGGTCGCAGGACTTCCTGTTCCCCATGGGGGTCACCAACCCCGACCACACACGGCTGCTTTCTGTCTAAACACACACACACACACGCGCGCACACACACACCCCCCTCACTCCATCACGCACACCCACACGATATCCCTTCTCCCTCTCTCTTGCTCTCTCTCTCACTACCTCCACACACACACACACACGCACAGTCTCCGACTCTGCGAGGAACTCGTTCACGCCACAACACACACGGCGAGCTCCGTATCGACGAAAGATAACCGACCAAACAATGATTTGAAAGAAAGAAAGGAAAAAACTGATAAGAGGACAGAAAAATGAAGGGAGCTGTAAAAGACTTCAGTCGGGGTGATTAACAGCCTCCAAGAGTCCTCTCTCCCTTTACTTATTTTCCTCCAGAAACAGTTGCTGGTAATTGTATTGACGTTGGCTCAGGGGAGTGTTGCCGAGGAAATACAAGCAGCCGAGTTTATATCATTGAATTGGGCAGAGGGGGATTCTACGATAGCATAGACTCGTCGTCGCGTTTAGACATTCGGAAGGAACCGAGGGCCCCCACGCTAGCACACGTCGAAACCGGGCCTCGCGGCTTTCAAACGGAGACTAATGGGGCTCATTGCCGTTGAGGCCATTTAGCGAGGTCATTGCAGACTCGAAACACGCTCAAACTTCCTTAAAAAAAAAACTAAAAGGAGAAAACGTACTTTTTGGACAAAAACATAGAAACACGGCCAGCAGAGGCAAAACATGACAGACCCCCCCCCCCCTCCCCTCCCCCCCCTAAAAAAAATTACTTGCAGACACAACCAATCAATCACTGAGCAATTAGCCCTGCCGCGTGCGACTGCGGACGGGCCCCACGGCAGCCCGCCGGAACCATTTCCAGATTGGTGGGAGCGTACGAAGAACGCTTGATAGATGCGTGTGCGTGTGTGTACACCGAGATATCGAAAGGCTTGGGCGGGGGAGCCGGGGGGGGGGGGAAGGTTGAAGAGGAGCGTTCTGACGTGAGGTACCATGAAGGGGCTCTCCCAGGGTTTGTTCATCCTGGGGGGGGGGGGGGGGGGTCGGGCTTCTCGGCTTGTTTTCGAGGTAGAGGACGGGCTGTTGTGGTCGAAGGATGTTTTTTGGAAAGCACGAGTTTCGTTCTTGGGGATGGATGGGGGGTGGGGGTGGTGGCGGTGGCCGGTGCGGGGCTGCTGTGTGGTAAATGGCTGCCAGGTGCGTGCTCTGCACTGCGTACAGAGGGGGGCCACGGTTCCTGCCGTACGACAGGAAAGAGGACAGGAGACAGCTGCTACAATGAGGCCGTGTGTGTGTGTGTGTGTAAGGCCGTGCGCGTGTGTGCTCTGCGAGGAGGGAGGCGCGAACCCCCGGAACTAGAAAAGAGACTTGACTCCAATCAAAGTGACCGGCTCCCCTCCTTAGCTGTGCCCCCTTCTCCCTCCCGCGGTGAGGGCTGAACGAGGGCAGCTCATCCTGGAGGTGATCCTACCTACGGGGCGGCTCATCCTGGAGGTGATCCTACCTACGGGGCGGCTCATCCTGGAGGTGATCCTATCTAGGGGGCAGCTCATCCTGGAGGTGATCCTATCTAGGGGGCAGCTCATCCTGGAGGTGATCCTACCTACGGGGTGGCTCATCCTGGAGGTGATCCTATCTAGGGGGCAGCTCATCCTGGAGGTGATCCTATCTAGGGGGCAGCTCATCCTGGAGGTGATCCTATCTAGGGGGCAGCTCATCCTGGAGGTGATCCTATCTAGGGGGCAGCTCATCCTGGAGGTGATCCTATCTAGGGGGCAGCTCATCCTGGAGGTGATCCTATCTAGGGGGCAGCTCATCCTGGAGGTGATCCTATCTAGGGGGCAGCTCATCCTGGAGGTGATCCTATCTAGGGGGCAGCTCATCCTGGAGGTGATCCTATCTAGGGGGCAGCTCATCCTGGAGGTGATCCTATCTAGGGGGCAGCTCATCCTGGAGGTGATCCTATCTAGGGGGCAGCTCATCCTGGAGGTGATCCTACCTACAGGGCGGCGCCTTCGGCGCCCAGCGAGAGAGCTCGGGAAAGAAACAGAGAGGGGGAGAGAGAAAAAAGAGAGGGAGAGAGAATAAGAAAAGAGAAAAAAAGAGAGAGAAAGAGAGAGACAGAGAGAAAAAAAGAGAATCGTATACTACCCCCCCCCCCACCCCCCCCCCCACCCCTGTATTCATCACAGGCTGAGCCCAGGAAACCACTGTTAGCCTTAGCATTAGCTGTGTTTACGTTTGGGGCTCCTCTGCATAGGGCTAGCCACCCACTCACAATGTACTCTGTGTGACTGTGTCTGAACGTGGCGGCCCCCCCCCCCTCTCTCTCTGTGCGGCTGAGCCCTGCCTGCGCGCGCGCAGAGGTGAGTGCGTAGCCGTTATTTGCGCAAGCGAATGTGTGTGTGTGTGTGTGTGTGCGCAAGCACCGGTGGGGGGGGGGGGGAACTGCCGTTCTTCTTTCACGTCCCCATTTTTGTTATTCTCCCCCCGCAGGCTTGATTTAACAGAGAAACAGCTTAATTGGGGTTAATTGTTTCAATCCATCGGTGTGCGTGTGTGTGTGTGTGTGTGTGCGTACTGTAACATGACGGGGCCCTGAAACCCAAATCCAGCGAGACACGGCTCCCACCCTTTCATCTCATTCATATGCTCGTGAAAAAATAAACACGAGGGCCTCTTAGGCAGAATGAGGGGAGTGAGAGGGAGAGGGAGGGAGGGAGAGAGAGAGAGAGAGGAGAGGGAGAGACAGTGAGGGAGAGAGGGAGAGTGAGAGGGAGAGAGGCACACACACATAATGCAGGCATTGAGAACCCGTCCCCACGCCGCCGTTTACTTCGCTTCTGAGCGAAACGCACGTTTTTTTTTGCAGGGAGCGTTTCCCGCGTGCGCGCGCGACCGTGTTCGACCGCGTGCCCCCGGTAAAGGTCACGCGACCGCGGCGTCTCGCTCACCTCGCTTCTCGTTGGTGAACTCGTCTTTGCAGTTCTGCATCAGCTGCAGGATCCACTTGTGCTGGGCCCAGATACACTGCCAGGCAGGGTCCCCAGACGCATGCAGGTCTGACAGGTACCTGAAACACACACACACACATTAACATGAAAGAACAACAGAAGTGTTCCAGAACCCTTTGTCCTCACTGGACACCCTCCCTCCCTCCCCGAAACCCTAACCCTCCCTCAATCCCTCCACCTCACCCTAAACCTCTCACCACCTCACCCTTCTCCGACCGTCCCCCCTTTGCTACATTCCCTCGGCGTCACTCAGCGACTCTGTGGGGTGGGACCGAGTCAGTCCTGGAGAGCTGTGGCTTGGCTCGCACGCACGCGGCCGCGCACCCAGACACGCTTTCCTGATTAGAGGGCATCTTCCCTCCGCCTTCCTCTCCCCCCGGCTCGCTCGGAGCGCGGACGGGGGGGGGGGGGGGGCGAAGGAGGGAGCGAGCGTGGGTGAGTGAGTGGAAAGCGGGGGAGGAGGGGGGAGGGGGGGGTGAGCGATGGGTCCTGCGGTCGAGGGGGGGCTGCTGCTCCTCTCCGCTTCCGACCGGAGCAACAAAAACCGGGAGAGGGAGACCACAAGTATGGCGGCCCGACGATGTGGGACGACTGGGGGGGGTGGGGGTGCGGGGGGTTGGGAGGAGCGCAGAGGAAGGAGCAGAGACGGACCTTTACGAGAAACAGGGGCCTGACGGGACGAGGGGAGGGAGGGGGGGGAGGTGGGGGGAGGGACTGGAGGGAAGCGAGGTGGAAGTGAGAGAGCGCGTCGGGGGGGGGGAGAAAAGAGGAAGGACAAGAGAGACGGCGTGTCCCAGGTGAGAGGGGAAGTCTGAGAGTGACCGACACCGGAGGAGAACAACAAGAATCAGAGTGCACTCATATGGTGGACGCTTGGTACCGGGGAAGGGATTTGAACCGGCAACCTCTTGATTCGCAGGGAAAAGCTCACCCAACCACTGGAGCCCCCGGGCCCTTCCACACACCTGATGTATCTCTTCTGGTCGTGCAACGTCGACGGAGTCTCCAGCAGCTTCTCCAGGAGCAGACTCCTGAGGGCCCCTATCCTCGTCTCCACCTCCGCGTACACTGCGCACACACACACACACACACACGGGGGAGAGGGGGGGAGAGTCAGTCCTGTCTGCCGCGCCGCGGAACGCGCTCCGCTCGCCTGGACCGTCGCTCGATTTGCCTTTCGCACCTTTCTTAAAGACCGGGACTTCGGTGTTCCCAAACAGGGACTTGGCCTTCTCGTAGTCGTTGATCACCACGTCGTAGTCCCCCTTCAGGGAGAGAACAGGGAGAACGCGTAGGGGGGGGGGTCAGACGGCGTAGCAGTGGGGGACTGCATGAGGACACTGTATGGCGTGTATGGGTAATGGTCGGTGCGCCTTGCTGTGGAAGGATCTTTGCCTCTCTGGCACCCCCCACTGGATGTTGTGGCGAATGTCGACCGGTGGATTGGGGTGTGTGTGTTGCGCGGTGTGCACGTGAGTACGGGGGTGAGGACGGCACCTTCTGGATGTTGCGCTCGATGTTGAGCGGCAGGTTGAAGAGGAACTTGAAGCGCTGCAGCACGTTGAGGGCGTTGCGCGTCGAGTCGGCCTTGTCCTTGCGCCCCAAGACCTCCTGGAAGAGGGTGTCGGCGGTGTCGCTCGCCCCTAGGGAGAGAAAGAACGAAAGAAAGGACGAAAGAAAGAACGGTGTGGCGGGGTTTGACCCCCCACATTGTGGCGTGTATCGCCGAGCGTGCCCCCCCCCCCCCCCCAACCGCCCGCCGGCCCCGCCCCGGACGGAGAGCCGCTCCGGAGAGAGCGACAGCTGTCTCTCCCTCTCGTTGTCTCTCGCCCGGGGCCCTTTTCGCACGCTACGCCCCGGCTCGGTGGGTGGCCTCCGCCGCGCCGGCGAACGGACGAAAGAGAGAGGAGAGAGAGAGTGAGAAAGAGAGAGAGAGTGAGAAAGAGAGAGAGAGAGAGAGAGAGGGAGAAGAAAAAACTTTGAGTGAGACAGATTCTTTTAATCAGAAAACAGTCCGCCCCCCCCACCACCCCCTGGCCCTGAGAGGAAAAATAGGGAGAGCGTGAACGGCGAAAATAGTTCAAATGTTTTGCTCCGCCGCTCTCTGCTGTGACTGACGAGTTGTCACGCGCTTTGAGATGGATGGGGGCGGCGGGGGGGGGAGGGTTGCAGTGCGTCTGGTGCGCTTAGTGGCTAAGGCTGGGGGAGTGGTGCTGCGGGTTTGACGGACAGATGGGCGAGGGTGGGGGGGGGGGGGGGGGGGGGGGGGGGCGCCGGCGCTGGCGGGCCAGGCCGCGGGCCCACATGTCTGGGGGCTAACGGCGGGATGAAAGGCGGCGTCCGGCCGGGGGCGGTTTATTTACCTTAGACCCCGGGGAGAGAGCCTGCTTATTGACCCTCCATTAGCGCAGTCACATCATCACGGAGGAGATGGGGTGGGGGGGAGGGAGGGAGGGAGGTGGAGGGAAGGGGACGTCCGAGGAAGCGTTTCAGGATCCCCTCTCTCTCTCCGACACAGAAGACTCGCCGTCTCTCGGAGGAGGAGGCCGAACACACACGGAGCTTGTGTGTGTGTGTGTGTGTGTGTGATGATCGGGGAAGGCAGTGGGTGGGTGGCGAGGGGACACCCAGGTTCCTGTCCTCACGGTCAGATGTGTGAGGTAGGCGGGGGCTTCCGGAAGAGACTTCCTGAACCCCTCTAGGACTTCCTGTGCAGGTAAAAGAAGGAGCGGTGGAGGGGGGTGGGGGCGGGAACTGAGTGGGCACTGGGTCTTCTCTGGACCAGGCCCTTGGATCCTTCCCTTCACCTGGGATCTGGAGGGCCTGTCAGGAGGGTGTGGGGAGGAGGGACTCTTACTGTTGAGGGTGTTCTCCAGGCGCTTGGTCATGGATCCCTCCACTCTCTCCGTCCCATCAGACTCCAGCCTCTGGTGGATCGCTGACGACAAAACGGAACCAGACACAAAGCAGAGCTTTTAGTCATTTGCCACGGAACCAAAGTCAGTTCAGTCCTTCACTAGATTAATACATTGCATTAAATTACAATTCCAAATTAAAACTTTTTTTTTTTATTCAAAATATGATTGTAGTCTTGGCAGTCTAATTCTCGTATTTCATATATATATATATACACACACACACATACATTTATACATATATGGTTTAATTGTAATTAGATTAGACATATAATTAACACAATTTCAGTATATTATAAAATCAAATCTGTAAAGCTAATTTGTATTTTTAAACAAATAAAATGTAAAATTACTATGATTGCATGAAAAGATAAATGTTCTTTTTCCCCTGATTACCCCAAATATAGAATAATAACGCAAACATTGGATACAAAGATAAAAAAAAGTTTGGGTCTTGAAATATGGTCAAACTCATGCACAGTGCCTGCAGTCGGTGCAGTCGGTGAGTAAGGTGTCGGTGACACGCATAGATTTGTGGAATTATAGATAGATAGTGCAGTGCCCGTGATGCAACTGACGAAGTCAGTTCTTCGCAGTGGCTTTGGTAACCATATTTCTCAGATCACAATAGAAATGTTCAAAAGTACTTCCTCCACATCATCTACTCACTTATGCACATCATAAAAGAAATGTTTTGGGACCCAATTGCCAGTGCTCTGGTACGTTCATGCAAATGATTAAGTAGCCTGCAATTGTCTGATGTCAATTGCTTATGTCATGTTGATAAAAATGTATTGGTTCTCTTATTGTAGGCCATACAGCGCTGCATCTACAGTTCTGCCTCACTGTATTTTGTGCTCAGCAGAGCTGTAAAATACTCTTGTATTTTTGGTATCACATTGACATAAGTAAGACACCCATAACCGACCGAGGAGGCTAAATTTGTTAGAGCAGCGGTCCCCAACCTTTTTTGCGCCACGGACCGGTTTAATGTTGCAATATTTTCACGGACCGGCCTTTAAGGCGTGGCGCATAAATACATAAAATAAAATGATACGACCGGCATACAAACGGTGGCATTTTCTAAATACAATAATAAACGTGAATCCACTGTGTACTCTTATGCAACTTTATTAGCAGCGGCCTCGTAACATCGTGCCAACAACATAACATGAATCCTCTCTGCCCTTATTATGTCCATGTCTCTGCGGCTCTGCCCCGCTCTGCCCCAAACACTCTCTGGTCGCTATGGTAACATTTAAACATGCCTTCAAAATAAGACGCAACACAAAAACAAATATTTAAGGTGCATGAAAAATACATTTATTTTTATTTTTTATAAAACTGAAATAATGTCATGATTTATTCTTTCTCTGCGGACCGGTACCAAATGACCCACGGACCGGTACCAGTCCGCGGCCCGGGGGTTGGGGACCGCTGTGTTAGAGCATTGTGCCTGACTTATGTCAGAGGAGGCTGAAGCGGTAGGAAAGAGACACACAAAATGCTAAAATGACTGCAGAATGACAACTTTGCACAGTGCCCAGTCCTGGAGATAATCCTTCCACAAAAGTCCCCCTATGAAACATATACATATACAGACACACACACCGACACAAACACATACACACAAACACACAGAGATTCCTTGCATTATCGTAAAGATGTATTCATTTTCAAACAATTGGACAGTGCAAGTAGCGTTCACTGGACACTGGAAAAAAGCCAACCTAGAGATGGGTGGGGGTGGGGGGTTATTTGAGGGTCTTTCCGTGTTCTAAAATAACACTCCACGAATGCCTCGGAAAGCTCGATTCAACATGCGTAATTCCCAGATTCCGGAACATTTTCAATTTCAGGAACCCAAGGTAAAATAACAAACAGGCACTGCCCCAGTGGTAGATGGGAGATAACCTCCCTGGCCCTCGGCCCGCAGACGCTTCGGTCTGACCACGCCCCCTCCCCCCCCCCCCCCCTCCCCTACAACCATTCCCACACAGCTTCTTGGTCTGACCCCCCCTGTCGCCACGGTTGCCGCGCCACGCCACTAGTAGTCCCGCCCGGGTCGCTACGGTGACCCTTTCCAGGCAGAACTCTCCGATGCCCGGTTACGGAACCCTGGTCCGGTCACCTGAGATCGTGAACATCCACATGTTTTATCAGCTTGAGGAATAATATTTAGCGGCGGGAAAACAGGGGACACTGGGTTTTCAGTGAAACCAAGAAGGAGACAGAGGAGTCTGTCCCACCAGTCTGACAGACATAAGGGAAGTCGGGCTAAGAACCACATAGACGGTAGCCTGAGAAAGAGACAGAGCAGAGAAAAAGATATGCAGAGAATGAGTGAGAGACTGTTTGTACAAAATAAAAAAAGGGGGGGGGGAAGAAAAAGAAGAGGAGATCGAGAGAGAGAGAGAGAGAGAGAGAGAGAGAGAGAGAGAGAGAGAGAGAGAGAGAGAGAGAGAGAAAGAGAGAGAGAGAGCGGCGACTGCCCATATGAACAAATAAATCTTGTGCTGTAGTGAGGCTCTATGGTGCTGAGAGGGGCAGGGTGTGTTTATTGACAGAGCAGAGAGGGAGAGAGAGGTAGAGAGAGAGAGAGAGAGAGAGAGAGAGAGAGGGAGAGAGAGGGAAAGAGAGAGAGAGAGGGAGAGAGAGAGAGGGAGAGAGAGAGAGAGGGAGGGAGGGAGCACTAATCACATGCTTTGCCAGTGAGCTTAATCTAGGCCTGACAGACAGACAGACAGACAGACATGCAGAAATACCTGCAGACAGACATGCAGACAGACATGCAGACAGACACACATGCAGACAGACATGCAGAAATACCTGCAGACAGACATGCAGACAGACATGCAGACAGATATAGAAAGCGTCAGACAGACCGACAGAGATAAAACAAAGTGTGTGTGTGTACGTGGGGGGACGACACGTCTTCTCTTTCCTTTCTCTCTGCCCGTTCCCCCAGTGAAAACTGTGCGGATGAACTGAGAGAAAGGAGGGATCGGGGGGGGGGGGGGGGGGGGTGAGAGAACGAGGAAGGAGAGCTCTGTCGGGACGTCTGACAGACGCCAGACCGAGCGCTGAGACGACCGGACCCTGAAAACCTGCTACCGAAATCGGACGGAGCCGCGAAGCCTGACGATATCAGCCGTCCTGATGTACGGCAGCATACAACCACCTAAACAGACAGCGTGTGTTCCGCGGGGGGCCCCGAACCAGGGCCTTGACCACGGTGGTCTGATTTGGGACTCGTATCTTCAGGATGACAGGAGACTGTCTGCGCGTGCACGTAGGAGCAAACATGCCCCTTCACACACACACACACACACACACACAAGCCAGGTCTGCTTCTTGTCACCCTAGAATCCCCCTTTGGCCCTGTGTCCTCCTGTGCCGGTCACAGACGCTGGCGGCGACGTGACGCCTAACCTAAACAGCCTGTCAGGCTGCGAGTAACACACACACACACATAGACACACACACATAGACACACACAGTCCAGGACGCGAGGAAGAGACTCTCGCTTCACTTCCGAGAACAGCTGGAACACCGGGAGTAAGAATTAAAAATATGCCGTCCCTGGATTCTAAAGTTGGAGATGTTTTGACTCCTGTTGGGTCTCGGGGGTGAGGGGAATGAGCCCTGGGAATCTGGTGAGGTTCTTTTTTTTGACATATTTTTTTGGACCACGGTAGCCCCATGCCGTTTCCTGTGTCGCAGGGAGACTTCCTTTTCACACAATGAAAAACCTCAAGTTTCAACATTTTGCATGCAACAATACCTGACTCTGACAGTCAGCAAGTCAGGCAGCCAGTCAGTCAGTCAGCCAACCAGCCACCCACCCACCCAGCCAGCCAGCCAGCCAGCCAGCCAGCCAGTCACGGCTCAAAAAAGCCATGCAAGCATGTTTCAATTTGTCACTAGCCGCCCCTAACAAAACAACCCCTGCTATGACCCCCTTCGTCCCTTTCACCAGCTTGCTCCAGGGGTCACACGGAAAGTTTACAGGACTCCATGTTTCCTGTTGAACCCCCCCACCCCCCCCAAACCCCCTTCCCCCAGCAGCCTCACGGGCTAACCGACCCCAGACGGACTACGCCGCGCCCCCTCTACCCCCCACCGCCCCCCCTCATCCAGGGAGTTTGACCCCGTGGCCTCACGTGACCCCCGGGGTAGAACTGTACGTTCTCTCACTCTGGTCACTCTTCGGGGGTCGGGTTCTCGATTTCAGCCCAGAACGGGAGGCCTGTTGGTGGGATCCCTGAGGGGTCTCGAACTGCCTCTAAACCACGCCGTGGATATGAGGTATATTATCGCGCGGCTGTGGAGGTCCTGAACTGGACGAGCCTCTGTTTCTGTCGGCGGAGCTGTGAAGGGGACGAGGGACACAGGGAGAGAGTGACAGGGAGAGGGAGAGAGAGAGAGAGAGAGGGAGAGAGTGAGTGAGTGAGTGAGTGAGTGAGAGAGAGAGAGAGAGAGAGAGAGAGATAAAGAGGGAGAGAGAGAGAGAGAGAGAGAGAGAGAGAAAGAGACAGAGAGAGAGAGAGAGAGAGAGACAGAGAGAAAGAGAGAGAGAGAGAGAGAGGGAGAGAGGAGAAAATCCCATCTGTGCGTCCACATGACATGGTCTAAGGCCCGCCATTCACTTGACACCCATTTCACTGAACTCGTTTCATTTTCCAGGTTTGGCCGTTTGGCCAAGACATTCCTCGCTTGTTTCCACGCGGCGGTGCGCTCCCTCGACGTCGTCGCTACAACACCAGACATTTTCAAACGAGCCATCTGTGCGAGTCTCGCATGCAGGCTGGCCCGAAAATAAACACAGGAGACCAGAAAATAAAGACGTTGAATGGTGATGGAGTGAACTGGAAGCACCACAGGCCCGACTGCGCTCAGAGGCAATTAACGACACCCGACTTCAGACCCATCCTGACACACACACACACACACACTTGCGCACAGGCACACCGACACACGTTGCTATGGACTTCGCGTGTGGATGACACCTTCCGTGTGTGGATAATTGGCAGTGACTCACTCAGGACGACCTGCCAAACTCCGAGAGACAAATAAATAATTCGCAGGTTTGGGAGGGGGGGGAAAGAGGGAGGGAAATAGAGAGAGGGAGAGAGAAATAAAGAGAGAGACAGACAGAGAGAGACAGAGAAAGAGAGAGAGAGAGACGGAGCTACAGAGACAGAAAGAGTGAGAGTGAGACAGAGCGGTAGAGATCCGGACGGATCCGGGTCAGTCAGGTTTTAACGCAGCGAAAAACTGGAAAACGCGACGCCCTCGAGGCCCTCTGCCTGGTCAAAAGGGGGGGCGGCCGTCGCGCCGCGTACGACACGTCGCACTGTGCGCCGAGCAGTAACGGCCAGCCTCGCGTCACAGCCCCCCCCCCCTCCCCCCCCCCGGGGCCGCTCTTCAGGTGACGGCGGGTCACCGAGTTCACGTCCGGCGGCTTTGACTTCCTGATTCTGAGCGGACGGTGACAACCGCTCCCCCACCTCCCCCAGCCCAGGCCCGGTTCACAGGCGCTGGGCGCGTAGTGGGGCACGCTCGGGCCCCAGACGTGAGAACAGCTCCGTATTGTCTCCCCCCCCCCCCCCCCCCTCGGCGGTACACGGCCCGTTATCGCTTCACATCGGCCCAATGAGCCTGGGCCACATTGTGTCGGGCCGCCTCGTTTATTTAGTCGTGACGGCCAACAATGATAACATCACATCGAAACCCCCTCCCCCCCCCCCCCCCCCGCTCAGGCACAAACACACGGAAAGCAATAATAATAATGACATTGCCCCCCCCCCCTTTCCCAAAAAAAGGCGTCTGTATAAATAGTTGAGGGAAGTCAGTATGGCTATGAGGGGAACAGAGTAAACAGACAAAAAAACAGAAACGAACGAATGACGGCGCGAAAACAATTGATTCGTGCTACCTGGCAGAGGGACAGGAGTCGGGGCCGCGTCCGACTTCGCGGATCTTGGAGAGGCCTCGCGCGCGCGTGTCTGTGTTTTGTTTGTTCTCGCGCCCGAGGGCTGTGCCTGTGTTCAGGGTTCTGTCAAAAGCGTATGCGCGTGTGTCAGACGTGGACCTCGTGGACCTCCCACTCCGTCGCGAGGTCCGCCGGCCGATGTTCGCCGCTCGACTTGCCGAACGAACCCAAAAACCCTCCTTTACACAGACCTGTTTGCGTGTCGGGGGACTACAACGGTCATGGGACTACAACTCCCACTCACCTGCCAGGGCGTCCTGGGCCTCAAAGAAGGTGCTGAGGCCGCTCTTTACGTAGGGAAGACTGCCCTCGTTCTTCTTGGTGGCCTGCTTCTTTAGGTTACTGGCTGCCACACGCAACTGATCAAAACTGGGAGAGGGGGAGAGGGTTGAGGGGAGAGAGAAAGATAGAGAGAGATATATATATATAGAGAGAGAGATTGAGGGAGAGAGCGATAGAGAGAGAGAGATAGAGGGAGAGAGATAGAGGAAGAGAGATATAGAGGGAGAGAGATAGATAGAGAGATAAAGGGAGTGAGATAGATAGATAGAGAGAGATATAGAGGGAGAGAGAGAGATCGAGAGAGATATAGAGGGAGAGAGTGAGATAAAGGGAGAGAGTTAGATAGAGATATAGAGGGAGAGAGAGGGAGAGAGGATGAGGACAAGGCCAACACATACATCTTAGTTTGACATGGGCTTCACCTAGAGTGGGTCTACTTTCACTTTGTCACAGTGGCCAGGTGTGTGTGTGTGTGTGTGTGTGTGAGACTCTCTCTCTTCTAGGTGCATATTTCTAGGTTTCGTGAGGAGGAAACACAAACATGCACAACCCAAGACATAGTCGTCTGCTTGCCGGGCCGAGTCCAAATGGACTGGGTCCCACAGAGGCTACCCAGTAAGGACAGGAAGCCAGGAGCGTCCAAAATAGCCTGGCTGTCACCGTCCCGATACAGGACTCACATGATACCGCACACACACACACACACACACGCCCGTGCGTCAAACGATGGCCTTAAACTGAATCCAAACATCCAACGTTTTGACATCTCAAAAGAGGCCAGCGCCACTCGGTCGGTTCCATGTCCCGGGGTTAGGTCGTTTCCTACACGAGACGGGCTCTTTGGTTCGCTCGCTTGATTGGCTGCTCGTCCGAGGGGGGAGGGGGGGAGGAGGGAGGGGGCTGACCTGGTTCCGGAGTGGTTCTCTATGAGGTACCAGGTGGCCGAGAAGTTCTCGCTGGTGAAGTCTCCGCTCACGGCCGGGAACATGCCTTCCAGATCCTTCTGGGAGACCTTGCCCCTGGGAGAGTGCACAAACACAGTTAGAACGCACGCAACCAAACTCACATGACATTGCGTGACTGACGATCTGATGTATTGGCGGAGCACAATGAGGTGAAAGGTGAGTTTGGTGTTGCTAAACGCTCCTCCAGCAGGGGTCACTGTGTGGCCAGGCGGGTACCCAGGGAGGGAGGCCCCGGCGTGGGAAGAGCAGAGAGGGACGCCTGGATACCCCTGGAGGATCCAGCGCTCATTAGAGGGGGTTTGATCTGTGCTAATGACCCGAGGGCTACAAAAACCTACCACCCTCCCTCCCACACACACACACACACACACACACACAACCACCCACCGTGTACACCGACACAGAGCCCATGGGGCAAATCATACACACAGATAAAACTAAATCCCACCACATATCTGTAAAGATTGGCTGCCATGGGAAAGGAAAGAGAGAGAGCGAGAGAGCGAGAGAGAGAGAGAGAGAGAGAGAGAGAGAGAGAGAGAGAGAGAGGGGGTCAGGGTGCAAACGTTGTCATCGCCCAAGGTTAATGACAAATTAACCTTCTCCCTGACGTATCCCGATCCGTTCGACCGCTCCCAGGCTAAACAAACGGGGGGGGGGAGGGGAGGGGGGGAGTCGAGGAGAACGTGAGCTAGAAGCGGCACCTCTCTCGCCCCCCGCGCGTTCCTCATCGCGCTCTCGGAACGCGCCGGCTCTTCTCCATAACTGGCACGGCATCAGAGGTTGCGCTCCACATGCTGCGGAGAGAGAAAGCGCTCCACGGGCAGGAAGCTCAGGAGCTCCGAGAACCCCCCCACCCCCCACCCCCCCCCCGGATCGTTCTATTCAAGCCACGGCAACCGGAGCCGGATAATCACCCGAGCGCAGAGGCGCCGAAAGCTCGGGGATCGAAAAGGGCCGGCGAGCAGGTTGATGACGACGCCGTGACCCCCCACCACCCCCCACCGGGGCTGAATAAGCAGCTGATGACATCACCAGACAAGAGCCCCCCCCTTAGTTGGAACCCTCTCAAATCCTGTCTGTGTGAGATTGAGATATATGTATGTGTATATGTATATATATATATATATATATATAAATATATGTGTATATATGTATGTTTATTTATTTACTAGTATTGATATTGACGGGGAAGGAAAAATAGTCAAAAGGAATAAATGATTTAGACAAAAGGGTCCTCTTGACAGTTTAATAACAGCGTGAAGGTCCAGAAACTGACCCTGGGGCTACGAGGGACGGCACCCCACTAAGGGGGTCTCCGCTCTGGCCGCGAGTGGTCACTTGCCCCCCCCCCCTCCCCGGCCTCCCTAAACCAAACAAACACCGGCAGGCCCTAAACACAGACATGCCAGGGCTAAACTATACAAGCTATACATTACATGCTCTGCTTACACTCGCGGGCCAAACGTAGGCGCTGGCGTCGAGCAGCTGTGGACAAACGTGTGTGTGTGTGTGTGTGTGTGGGGAGGATGCGTACTTTCTACTCCGAGCACCTCTCTATCCCGTCTCTGTCTCCCCTTTGTGCGCGGGGGCTGTTCCGCCAACCCTTTGTGAGTTGGCCGTGTTGCGTTGGGTACGCTTTCGCTCGGCGCCGCGCCGGCACGCCGGCTTCAAACGCGCGGAAAGCTTGCGGATGTAAACCATGACTCGACACGGGGGGGGAGCGCTTGTGTTTACACGGCCGCCCGTGTCGAGTGACTCAGTATCTTTGTGTGTGTGCGTACGTAAGAGAGAGAGAGAGCACGTTCCTACTTGTCTACGTCGATCCCCAGGGGGTTGCTGGGTCGCAGGGAGAGCGGGGAGATGCCTTTGTTGCGGTCGGTTCTCATGTCGTAGTAGTTCATCTCGTCCACCCACACGGCGGACTGGTCCAGGATACCTACGGCACAGGCCGGGACACACACACGTCACCCAAGTCCAACGCAATCTGTGTATACACACACACACACACGCACACACACTACCAGACAGGGTACAGCTGGCAGACAGGAAACTGTAGGAACAGTTTATAGAGTGACCAGCTCCTTATACTCCTGACAAAGAAAAGGAGCAGCAATCTATAGCGCAACTCGGCATGGCTAAGGAGCCGTTGCCAAGCGGTCATACGCCAAATGATGACACAGTGATCGCTTGAACGTAGACGTAGTCCCAGACGTAATGGCGCGGATCTCGAAATGAGATGTGACGGAAACACGCGCCGCTCCTTGGCACTGGCCCGCTGCCACGGCAGAACCTTTGATTCCGCCGTCGGCTCCGTCGACCGTGAGCCCTTTGGGCGGCGTCCGCGTCGGACCGCAGCTAAAGAGGGCCGGCGGGAGACTCTCACCGATCTTCTCCGCCTTGAGGAGCTTGAAGGAGACTGTGGAGGTGCCGTCGCCGCCGGCCTTGGTGGTGACGA
Organism: Hypomesus nipponensis; assembly: GCF_054491055.1. NCBI lineage: Eukaryota > Metazoa > Chordata > Actinopteri > Osmeriformes > Osmeridae > Hypomesus > Hypomesus nipponensis. Next base: position 4,479,147 of record NC_140386.1, read on the forward strand.
TGATCTCCCCCTTGTCGTCCTTGGCGGGGCCCACGCGGCACACGATCTTGCTGGGCGACATCCACTCGGCCGTCAGCAGGCAGTTGTGACCGCAGATCGACAGGCCTGAGAGAGAGGGGGGGGGGGGGGGGAAGAGAGAGAGAAATGAACTCAAAAGACACACACGCACGCGCTTCAGATATCAAAGTAGCCGCGTCGATAAGAGAGAGAGGGGGACGTGCGCGAGGGGCAAACGAGAGCCGGCATTCCGTTCGAACGCGTCGAGTCGGCCGTCGAGTCGGCCCTGTCGAGCCGTGGGCTGGGGGGGGGGGGGGGGGGGTGAGAGTTCACGTGCTCTCGTGTGCGGCCCTAACCCGTACTGCTCCACCTCACAAAGCTCCCAGCCTGTTCTCAGTGCGGTCACTTCACAGCGACGCGGACCCGGATCCATCCTGTCGCCTGTATCGACCACAGGATTCAAGGCACTGAGCAAGGCTCCTAAAGCGAGCCGAGGAGGAGAATACCGACAGAGAGAGCGCGCGAGTCATCCAACGTCACGCAAAAGCCTTCGAAAGACAGTCGACAAATAAGTGTACGAACCGTGAATAACGCGGCTATTAGAGCTCATTTCCTGCCTCGGTTCTGTGCGACTCCACTCAGTTTGAAAACGTAAATACGCAATCACACACATTTGTGCATATCTAATGGGCTAATACACGACCCTGGGGAGTTGATGGTCGGAGAGAGGTCGTAGGTGCGCGAGGCCGAGTTCTTGGCTTCTCTCCCTGTGGCCTCGGCAAGGCTCTGTCAAGTACATATGCGTACAACAGTTTTTCGTCGTTGTATTTTTGAACGTGGGTGGTTTGGAAGGACAGTTATTTGGTGAGAATAAAGTTGTAACCTGTGCCATTTTCTTCACGTTCCTTTTTTGAAATGATGATCATTATTTCATGTACTTTCGATGAAATAGAATTAATTATGACTACTGTTATAAACAATATAAAAATGTATTATCATTACCATCATCAATAACTAAACTAATACCATGCCTGATTATAATTACAGTAAACAGTTATAGGTTTACGTAAGCGATAGATTTATTTAATCTAGTGATATATTTACTCAAATACAAAGTGATGCATTTAATGGATTCATGATAATACTATCTATGTTTTTGTAATATCCCAAAGAGTCCATTTGTTCAAAACATTGAATCTTTTTTGGACCACTGCAATCATTATATTGACAAAACAAAGTATGCAACGTTTTTATACAAAATATGCATACAGTTATATCAAATCCAGTTTAAATAATCCAAATAAACATAAATTAAATAAAATATTCCATCAGAATCTTTATTTCCATTTCAAATGTTAAGTATGTGTTTGAATAAAATTGCTTACATTTGTCCAAAAAGTGCAAAAACACATTTTTGTTTGATAACATATCAGTCAGCATATAGGCCTCTTTCATTCAATAGGTTTCTATCGGGAAAGATTACAACTGAAAAAATAAACCAACGTGAGCGTTTGGAAAATAAATATTCAAACAAACACACTTCTAGACTGTCATCTGGAATGGAAACATTAAAATGTAACTTTCCTGATACTTCCATGTTTACATTAGAAATCCTCACGAATAAACAGAAACCCACTGATTTATTTAAAATCATTTATGCAACAAAAAAAGTTTTGGTCCGAAATGTTAGCACTGAGAAAATGGATACAAGTAAATCAGTCTGACAATTACACACACACTAAATACTAAGTCCTCCTCTCAACAATGTCAAACGGATGAATTGATATGAACTATATTTGTGAGTGTGTGTGTGTGAGAGAGAGAGAGAGAGAGAGGGGGGGGGGGAGAGAGAGAGAGAGAGAGAGAGAGAGAGAGAGAGAGAGAGAGAGAGAGAGCGAGAGCGAGAGCGCGAATCATACCAATGAGGTCAGCAGGTCCGGTTCCCAGGTTCTCGCCGCGGATGGTCACCTTGGTCCAGGGCGTGCCCTCGTTGGGGGAGATGCCCGTGACCAGCGGTGGCTGCCTGGCGCGAGACATGGTGGACTGGGGCACGTAGGACCACGAGGAGGGATGGTAACCTGGATCACGAGCAAGAGACAGGAGGCGGGTTAATAACCATGCTCTTTAGCACAGGGTGCTCCATGGTGACTCCTGCACCGACCACTCCATTGTGAAGTAGGCCGAGCAGACGAGAACATTCCCTACCATCATTTAAAAACCGTCCCTTTTAGAAAAAGGTCCCTCTACAGCAGCTGAAGAATGATTGGCTGCTATTGCGAGAAGGAACACTTTCATCAATATATTTGGTTTCGTTTGGAGGTAGCTAGTCTAAAGAGGCCGAAAGTGATGGCCATCCATGATACCAGGAGAGAGGTCCCGGGCCCGAGACAGGGAGCAGAGTAGGGGAGGAATGTAAACTCTAGAGAGAAGGATAAATAAACCAGCTCTCCCCAATCATTCCACATAACCCCACACAATACCAGTGTGTGAGGGGCCGTACGGATATACCTTCAGATGTGTGCTGTACGTGGGCGTGTGTGCGAGCGTATATGTGTGTGTGTGTGTGTGTGTGTTTGTAGTACGTGTGGTGGGGGTTTCCATACCAACAAAGAAATTCAAACCAAAACCATCAAATTGATGGGTCCAGTCAGTTCAATCCAACACTAGTTTATTCCTGTTCGAGGGCTTCCAGGTTAAAGGTACATTTTCCACACAGATGTTTGCTAATAAATTGTTGCCAGGTTTGATTACGACAGATCTAGCTTCACTGGAACGGCCGATACAAAAAAAAGGGGCCTTCCGCCTTCTTCCACAAAAGCCAAAACACGTTCTTTGCAAGAAGAGCAGGAGTTCACACGGAAGGAACCGGCAAGATGGCAGCTAGGAGCAAAACACCAAGTCCACGTTGCTTTAGCAAGCTGCTGTCGTTGTCGTTCTTCGGGGTCACAGTGCACGTGCGAACGTACCGTGGGACAGCAATCGCTCCGACAGAATGTGGACATGAGAGGTGTCATTCTGCGGATTTATTTCGGAATTGACTACGACATTTAAAGACTGATTGAGAAGTCTTTGTTCTAGTGGTGCTTTTATTTTATTCTTTTATTTTATTATTGTCTTTTGGTCTCCCTCTCATTTGATGTTAGTTTTCGGTACTATATATAGTTTTTTTGTGACAACATTTAATTACATTACATTTATATCATACGTGATGTAAATTGCAAGTACATAAATAAAAAAATAAAAAATAAAAACATCGAAACACTGCGTCTCAAGCGGCACAGTGCACAAAGCACAACCAGTGGAGGAAGGTGAACTCGGGAACTCAAAACGGGAGAAAGGCAGTTCCACTTCGACGTGACCCTCCACCCCTACCCCCCACCCGCCTGGTCTCTCTCAACCCCCGCCGACCCGGAGGGAGACGGGGGTCCATAAATCAAGACGGGATGCGACTCATCCAGCCCTCCGCCATCCCCCGTGCTTGTCAGGGGGGAAACGAGAGGGAGGGAGGGCTAGCGGGCGGGCGGGCGATCGGACGCGGAGGAGATAAGACATGACCAGGCCTTAAACAAGCACCTTGTCGGTCATCCATCACCCCTGTATGTTAAGAGGCGGGTGCAAGGGCGGGGCGGAGGTGTAGGGCGTGGGTGAGATGGGGTCGTTCTCTCCTTCCGCGAGAATGCCTGCAGGAGCGTTTCGACCCCCATTTCTGGTACACGTGCATAAACGCGCGCGCGCACACACACACACACACACACGGACGCGCAGGCTGGGCAGAATGACAGCTCGGCGAGGTTGCGTGCGAGGGGCCCGGGGCTGGCGCTGTGTGGTCTGTGTGTATGTGTGGAAGGATCTGCGGAGGGGTCCGGGGCAGTGTGTGTGTGTGTGTGTGTGTGGTCTGGGTGTGTGGTCTCTGGCGCGGGCCTGGGGAGAGCCTGCTGACGGCTGGGATGAGAAAAGAGCCGCGGTGTTTACTTTACTCTGGGGGCCATGCATGAACACGGGAACACTGCCCAGACCCCTTCTCTATAAAACACACACGCAGCCACACACACACACACACCAACCCGGGGTGACTGTTTCACAAGCTTCATATCACACCAGCGAGCAAAAACCTGGTCCACGCTTGACAATCCAAAGCCAAGGTCTGAAATCCTCGTATTCACACCAAACCTACAAACCAGATAAGGCGATGAGGACAGACTTCCTCTCTTGTTATTAAAAAGAGATTAAGCGCTGGCCCAAACACGAGTGCACTAGCTTTGCCCCTAAGTCTGCTTTGCACCTGGATCCCCGACGCCTGGATACAGCCACGACTCGCGTAGCCTGTCTCCACTGCAGTACACGTTCCAAAACCTCAAGGGGGCATTAGAGGACCCCTGGAGGAGCGCAGGCCCAAAACGGCTGACGTCGGGGGGGGGGGGGGGGGGGGGGTGGGAAACGAGGTCGCGAGCTACGGCCCGTCGAACAATGCCGGCATCGCCTAGCAGTGAAAGACAATGAGAATGACACCCCCCCGCGCGTCTTCTGGTGGTTTGTTTCGATTCCCTTCAGACGTTACCCGTCTACTCGAGGCGTCTTCCGCGAGGCGTCTTCGGGGAGGCGTCTTCCGCGAGGCGTCTTCCGAGATGCGTCTTCCGCGAGGCGTCTTCAGGGAGGCGTCTTCCGCGAGGCGTCTTCCGCGAGGCGTCTTCCGAGATGCGTCTTCCGCGAGGCGGTAGAGCCGCTCTCCCTCCATTCCTCCCTCCATTCCTCCCCCTTTCTCGGTCTATTCCCTCCTTCTGCTCCCTTTCCGTCTCTCTCGGTGCTTACAGTATGTTCTAATTGAGCTGAAACTGCGGGTTTGTTTGACTTGGAGGCAGACTAATAAACACACCCGACTGCACCTCCTATAAGCGGTAGCAGCTCTGTCACCCTGCTGGACTTTGGTTAGCAGCAGGGCTAACCAGTATGGTTAGGACCAGGGCTAACCAGTACGGTTAGGACCAAGGCTAACCAGTATGGTTAGGACCAGGGCTAACCAGTATGGTTAGGACCAGGGCTAACCAGTATGGTTAGGACCAAGGCTAACCAGTAACTATGGTTAGGAGCAGGAATAAACAGTAACTATGGTTAGGAGCAGGAACAACTAATAACTATAGTTAGGAGCGAGAATAACTAGAGGCAAAGCACCCACTTTGGGCCTGCAGCCCTTCTCAGCCCTTCTCCCATACAGTAGATGTGTACATGTATTGCGCTCGAATGCACCGCAGCACGCTGCGTGTTTTCGATCGCTTGAGCCACCGCGATGACCCTGCCCATCTCTCTCTCTCCCCAGACGAGGAATGGACCCCCAAAAAACGACACAAACAAACGAAAGCGACGACCAACACACAAACGTGCGTAGACTCCCATTGTGGTTCCCACAGTCCCGCTGGGCGCGCCCTCCACCGCGCTCGCAGTCGAGCCGGGCCGAGCGGTCACCGAGGGGGTGATCACAAACCCGGTCTGTCTCTCTCTCGTCAATGAGCTGTTCATGCATCGGAGCCCTCCTCCTCGGGGAAAAAAGCCCACTCTGAAGTCTCTCTCTCTCTCTCTCTCTCTCTCTCTCCCTCTCTCTCCCTCTCTCTCCCTCTCTCTCTCCCTCTCTCTCCCTCTCTCTCCCTCTCTCTCCCTCTCTCTCCCTCTCTCTCCCTCTCTCTCTCTCTCTCCCTCTCTCTCCCTCTCTCTCCCTCTCTCTCTCTCTCTCTCTCCCACATGTGAGAGTGATTGGCAGGTGAATGAGTGAGTGTGTGCCTCTGTGTACCTGTGTGTGTGTGTGTGTGTGTTGGTGTGTCTAGGATGGTCTACGGGCGTTACAAAGGGACCCTTTCAGACCCTTTCGACTGTTCCAGCCCCCCCATCTCGCCATTGGCGCGAGCCCCCACTCCAAACCCCCCATCCAACCCACCCCAATACGGCACACTAACGCTCTACTCAGCCCCCGACATTACACAAACACCAGATTCTATCAAAGATCGCCCCCCTCTGAATGCACAGGGCTGGCCAAACATCCCCCCCCCCCCACCCCCAAAATGACTGGACTGAGTGATTGGACAGGGCAGCGTTTTAACAAACCCAAATCGCTCTCTCTCCTACACACAAAGCTCACATAGTTCCGTTATTATGTTCACCTTAAAGGGAGAGGAGTATACTGCAACATCAGATACAAAAGTCGAACAATATTCTCCCCATCTACTATTCCAGTATTTACTCTTATCATTCTCGCTGGGAAAAGACAGAAATGGAAGGTATCGGTCACTGATGATCTCCACCGTGAGTCAGCATTTCCTCAGTCGTCAGCCAATCCAAAGACAGGGCAGAAGTGGGTGACCAGTAAGGGTGGTGGGATGGAGGGAGAAGTGGTCCGCTATTGGCTGTCCATCGCCAAGACGTCTGCAGCACGGTTTGTTATCCCCTGGCAGTCTGTGCACAACATGCCTGTTTGTTTGTCTCAATCTGCATATAGAGTCTAACTTCGCCTTTGGCACCGACTTGTCCGTTTAGAACCCAAGGAAAATAAACTGAAATACGAAATCAGGGGGGGGGATGAATGCAGGCAGATGTGTAGAAGAGGGTTTAAGTTGTGGAGACAGGCAGATGAAGAATGAGAGGCTGAACCAAGACACGGTCCTCGATGTCACAAAAGCAGAAACCCTTCTACACACCCAACTAGGGATGTTCACGATTAATCGACGAACTGCCGTTAAGAATTCAACCAGTTAAAAATGTCGAAACCAATAAAGTTTGCCGTCTCCATTGTCAGTCAAGAAATGGCAGTTATGGCACCCTGGGGTTTCCGCTATATTCGTCATTAACTGAAGCTACTAGTAGCTAGCGATCTTCGGCTGTTCATTCAAATTGTTTGGGCTTTGTGAATCAATGTCTCTCACGTGCCTATGTTGTTTAAATACAACTTAAACTGAGAAAAGGCATGCATTTTGTATTTTGGTCGGTAACGATTAATCGATAATGAATGGTTAACGTGTTCAAATATCGGTTAAGGAAAATGCACAACTTGTGTAACCCTACACCCAATCATATCGGCACAACCGTGATAACTATCCCCACGGATTGAGAAATGGCCTCCGGATTCAAAACACAGGAGCCCTCTTGTCATAAGGCTGCCCCAATTCGCTACGAGGCATGCCCCGTGGACTACAAGCATGCCGGACACACAGTCCTGTGCCTCGCCCGACTACCTCCTCTCCTGGGGCCTGACTGGGTCACGGAGCCACGCTGTGAAAAGCAGAAGTCCCGTCGGCCTGTCAGCGGGGAAGGGGCACCCTGGGCTGGGAGGGCAGGTAGGAAGGGCAGACTGGCAGGCTGGAGACGACAGGGGAAACTCCAAAAACATAACCCCCGCCGTCCCGTCCCCCCGCCCCGCTCTCTGCAGAGTGGAATTGCTGAGAAAGTGCCACAAAAATAACCTCCTCCATTCCACCCACGCAAACAAGCAAGGCCACCCACATTTTCCAATTAGAGCCCCGCGAGGAGCAGGAAACCCCCCGGCAACCCCCCATCCCCCCCCCCCCCGTCCCTTCCACCCGCCCCACGGAGGGGCTCCGCTCAGCCAGGGGGAAGGGGTGGAGGTCGACGGTGGGAGGCGGGGCCCGTCGGCTCCTGTAAGCTCAGTAGGCCTGGCCCGCTGTCTGCGGCCCCCGTCACTGCCCTCTCACCCCCACACGGGCTCAGTGGCAGCTTTGCACTCATTTCCTGTGACGTGCAACCTGTCCATCACCCCCCTAGGCACGGCTGGTGTTCGTTTCAGCCTTTTTGTCGACTGATCGTGTATCCGTAGGTGCGATAACAGGGAGAGGGCTTTGGCGTTGTAATGCGTGTGATACCTTAAGCTGTACAGCATGGGAGGGGGGGGGGGGGGGAGTGCCGTGCAATCTCTCCCTGCTCCAGCTGAAATAGCACTTTGTAGCCCTCGCTCTCTCTCTCTTTCTCTCTCTCTCACAGACACACCACACACACACACACACAAAACTAAGAAGAGGGCTGCACCCGAAAAGGCTCCTAACCCTGAGGGTAACAAAATAAAGGGTTTCTTTGACGTAAAACAAGCACTTTACAAACACCACTAAAACCATGTCCTGACATTAGGGATACCTAAACAGTAGACTGGTTGTTGCTATAGGCTACAATTTGACTCCAGTAGTTGATGGATGATATACTTATAGTTGGAGTAGACTTTAAAGCACTAAAGCAAATGTCAGTCACAGCACTTAAGCCAATAAGAGCTAGTGGCAGGGCAGTACTGGTCAGGGCAGTGTGTCAGAGCAATCCAATCACATCAGCCCTTATCTGATGGGGCGTAATCATGCAATGACTGGCCATAATTAAAGACAAACAGCCAGTTACAGTGAACACTGTACAAAATACATTTATATCCCACCCTCGAGTGCAAGCAAATATTTTCATAATGATAATTTCCCATTCATCAAATTATTCTGTTTCTGTTTTCTTCATGGAAAACCCCCCCAAACAAAAACACAAAAAACATGGTAGACATATGTTCTGTTAAAGAGTACTAACAACACAAAAACACACCGGAACAAGTTAACGCTAAGAAAAAACTGATAGAGGTGAATGTATCTGTATATCTGTATTATTCTCTAAATGAGCTGTGATGGTGTTGCATATTAGTGATATAGGATGAATTTGGGTAATCTGGGACATTGGGTAATGTGGGACACCTAAACTCCAGTGTTTTCTTCCCTGCTATGACATGGTCTAGTCCACAGAACTTTGACTCGAGGTTTAGCATGGATGTTATGTGACTGAAATCACAAAACGTGATTGGTTTAGTGTCACAGGAAGGGTTTAGGGCACAAATTAATCAGGAAGCTCCGATGAGAAAATGCATGCAAAAATGTCCCAGATAACCATGGGGAATAACGGAATTACGCAGAGCGTTCATTACTGCTAATATTCTTTGGTAGACATCTGCTGGTTTCCTTTAATTGCCCCCATATCATGACATCCCTCATATCAGGCAAAACATTTTTATTTTGGCTTAAATTTTAATTACAGCACTACTACCTTTCATTCTGCTCTATGCGCGCTGCTTAGCCAGAAACGTTAGCAATCAAGGTAACAATATCTTACTACCGTAAACTTGCAACAATTATACAGATGTATTGTTCTCTTTTCGCAACAACGATTTTGCTTTGCAAGATGTAAACAAGTTTAACAGGTAACAAGGAAAATATTGCTGTTTGTTGACCTTTCCGCTAACGCAGCACTGGCTAGTTTTAAGCTTGGGAGGCAGATGGGAAATGTAAACAGTGCTTAGTAGGCTCGGTCGGAGCTTCTTGCAAATTGGTCAACAGGACGGAACAGCGAAAGCGTTTACGCCAGGGTTCTCGCTTTCCTGTTATTGGAATAAGTCTTTACATGTAGTCGAAAGATAAAGGAAAACTTACAGTTTCAGGAGGAGAAATTCCAGAATTGTGTTCGGATAACCTTTGCAGGGGACAGCTTCCGGGTTTCGTTTTCCTGTTACGCCCAGATTGATGATGTCATGCTTTCACTGAGAGCTAGTGTACAGTACAATGCTTGAGCATGCAGCATCAGATTGTCCTTATATTAGGCTACATATTTACCCCTTAGGTAAGAAACCTAAGACAGTTTTTTCAAACATTTTGAATCAGTTGTGTAGACACATTTCAAATAAGTTTCATATAAGCATTTGGAAAATTCAGTTACTCTTTGCATTTTCATCATTTGCCACTAGTTTTTTGGATGAGTATTTCTACCATTTGCTCTGCCATTTGCCAGAAAAGGATACAATGATCAATGGTAAAATCTATATAACCAGATAGTAAGTGAAAAATGTATGCTTTATTGGTACTGCTAATATTGAGAATTTTGACTAAATACGATTATTTTTCCAATGTAATCCCTTTACTAGCATGCCGGTGTCTCCTTCCAGACGCCATTGTTTCAATTAGGTCATTGTCGACTCAAAACAAAGAGTACAAGCCAGACCTTGGGATGGCAACCTTTTTTTTCCAAGGAAATGATGTTTGTGATATAAAACTCAAACATCCCATTGTGCTGATTTTTTCACACAGACCTGCCCAGTAACCTACATCACAGCAAACATCCTACCATTATATAAGACTTCCAGAGAGCACGTTAACATGGACACATGTTCCGGACAGTTTTTCTACAGGAGATGCTGGCTGTTTGCTTCCATTCATCGTATGGTTATGGATGAAGTCTCTAATTGGGAGATCATTGATCATGATTTGGACCCCCCTCGAAAACGAGATGCTGCATCTCAAGGCGTTATCCTCCAAACCATACATTTCAGACGATGATGGGCTACAGGGGGTCTGGGGGCATGTTCCCCCGGAAGAATTTTTTGAAAATATCATTTTAAACAGTGTCCTCTAGTGGGTTTTAGGAAGAGAAATTAACAAATTTCGATTTAAAACATAAACAAATTTTTTTCAGAATTTTTTTTGGGGGGGCTAATGAAACTGTTTGGGGGGATCCAGCCCCCCCCAAATAGGGCTAGATACGCTCATGCAGCACATCACACGGCATAGAGGAAGTTGTCCGCTGACATCTAAAGAGCGTTGTCGAGAACGCTCTGTCCCCAGCCGAGAGCGCTTGCATCCGTCCTCCTCTCCCTTTTCACGCTGCGTCGCCGAGGCATTTCCACTTGTTCTGGGAACGGCGCGGCGCCGTTAGAACAGCGACAGGGACCACCCAGGCACACGCTGCACTTCTGATACCGAGGTATTTGTCTCACCAAATTGGCCAGGGCAGAGTCCCTGATAAGGCCCACCCCAGCCCCCACCCCCGCCCCCCCCCCCCATCCCAGCCCCTGTGGGGAACCCGCATGTTCCAATTAGGCAGGGTTAATCTGATGATTGAGCGATCCGACCGCGATTTGGGGCGTTTGGCGTCTATCCCATCTCATCACTCCGGCCCTGCATGTAGTACAGTGGATACTTAAGCACGGCAGGGGCTATTTGTCTGCGTAAACATGGAACTCAGGCTAATGACTCCGGAGGATTGAGGGGTGAGGCAGCGTTTGCCGATCGTCGGGTAAGCACCATACCGTTTTGGTGGCTGGAGCTTAGGGAGTTATCATGGACTTGCTACGTACGTAATGAGTGATTTACACGCGAGTCTTGGCGCTGGCCAAAGATTCTGGAAGCAATGGGACGCTTGGTCCCAGCTGTCCATTTCACACGCCATTGGGTTTCATGACCACTTACCCCTCAGAAGAAAGATTCTGGTTTCAGAAACCCCATAAAGGACCCTGAGAACCATTCTGGGACAGAGACATAGTCAGCATGGAACACTGCAGTGCTCTTTGGTATTTACTGGACAAGGAATGTCATTACACACAAGTTCTAGAACGCTGAGCTCCCTCGCAAATATAGAAAATACCTCGAGATAGCACCATGGGCCAAGACAATGCGCTGTCCTGCTGCCAAAAGAACCCAGGCCAGGGTCACGAGAGGTGGGCAGGTGTGGTCCAGGTGGCTACCGCAAGCAGTCCACAGTAAGCAGCAATCCCCCCTCCACACGCCGCCCTTCCCTTCCCCCCCATGGCACACGCTGACTTGGCCGCGTTGCTCATCCCAAAACTCCATTGTTCATTGTTTGTCTTCCCTCGTTTTTTCCCATGGGCCCCTGGCCAGAGAGAGGAAGAGGTCACTGTAAATATTGCGCTGAAATCTCTTCTCCCCCCCCCCCCTAGCCTGCCCTGTCGTCGTCGTCCCCTCCCCCCTCACAGGGAGCCTAAAGAGGGAACAGGCGACCAGTGGGTGAGCACTTCCTTCCTGTGGAGCGGGGAGAAGGGGGGTTTCACTTTAGTCCAGATCCAAGGGCCCACATCAAACAAGGGAGAATTGATCAATGTGTCTGTGAGCACTGCTGTGAGATCATGCGCTGTTGTTTCTACACCCTGGGACTGAACTGGATGTGTGGCAGGCACTCCACAGGGAATGCGACCTACCTGTGTTCAAATACTGTTGCTTACATTAACAATGACATCGGCAATGCAGCAGTACCCTTCACAACATAATCCATGCTCTAAGGATTATATCCTCTATCCGAGCAGAAAAGATTTTCAATTATAAAAAAAACAACTTGAAGTGGATGTTATAACTGGACATAGTGCTTGATTCATCAACACGGCTTTGTCAATTCATTGTCTTGTTAAATATGTATTAACTCTGATCCTCTGAACCCTGCTAACTTGATATCAATGATAACATGAATAAAGCTATGGATTCCAAAGGAAGCCAGTAAAGGGTTAGAAATGCCTGACCCATATGTGGCTAATTGTTAGCCTGTAGCACTGCCATTCTAAGAAGCAGGAAAGATTTATGTAAGCCCCTGATATTTGGGTTTGTTCTGCATCAAGCGTCGCTGCGGCTCCTCATGAGTTCCCTTCTCAGAGGGACTCTGGTTCCCTGGGCCCCGCGTGCCTGGGTTCCGGAAATCCCATCCTGTGCGAGGCTTAGCTTGGAAAAGCACTTGGATAGACACAATGGCGGAGGGAGACGCAGGGAGGAACAGGGAGTCTTGCAGTCGGTCCCGGCTCCTGCTCGCTCCCACTCGAGGAAAGACAAGACAGATGGATGGAGAGATGGAGAGATGGAGAGATGGAGAGATGGAGAGATGGAGAGATGGAGAGAGGGTTTAAGAGATGGAGAGATAACGGTCACAGGATAATACAGTTCCTTCCGGTGTTGTACTTTCAGACGTCTCAAATCGCCCCCCCCCCCCCCCCCCCCCCCATGGCTCTTGAGAAAGTGATGAAACAATCTTTTGTGGAATCACACAGCCAGTGCACACACATGCTGTTGCCCATGTGTAAGTAGTATGCCTGGTTCTTCAAGTATAGGCTACTAACACTGTACCTATGGTTCTTCTGAGAGGGGTGTGTGTGAGAGAGCGAGAGAGCGAGAGAGTGAGAGAGAGAGAGAGACAGACACAGAGACAGAGAAAGTGAGGTGGGGGGCGTCTTCAGGGACATTTCCTCTGTGATGTGCAGGTTTTTACCACCCAGCTTAACATAACATGCTCCCCCTGCCTTGCCAATCTCTAAGCAAGCACACACCCCTCAACCTGGACAACCCAGACAACGGCTCTGTGTCTCCGGGGGAGTGCTACACCGAGAGCAGCTCCATGAAGAAGAACATTCCAGAAAAATCTCCCTGCAAGTCAGAAGCCCCAGTAAATTGACAATCCCCCAAAAAATTGGCATGCAAGTGCAGATAATGACGTATCATGTACCCTTGCATTATGTCATAAACCACTCTTTTATATGGAGATGGATGACTACAAACATGGTGTGCCTGCTGCATTGCGCTCTAGGCTCCCCAGCCTGCGCTCTGGCTGTCTAAGGATTAGCCACAGCACAGAGAGTGTGTGCCGTTCGTGTTTAGAAAATGGTGGGTTGAGGAAGAAATTGTTTACTGGGTGGATGGATGCCCAAACGAAGTACGGAAAACAATCAGGAAGAGAGAATTCAGCCGTTCCAGAAGTGGGCTGAGGTCACAGGGGTTTGTAAACACGAGGTAGACGGGTTGTTCTCATTTATCGATAGCCGAATACGTTCACTTGTCATTTTTATTGGCGACTGGAAAGCAAGTCCACTTCATGGAAAAACAAATATACGAAACGCAGTATTGTTAAATGTCAAATGAATGTGAGAGATATGCCTGCACTGGGGATAGTAGAAAATGCCATGACAAAAGGGGGGATCTATTGTCTTTCTGAGAGAAAGACGAGTTCTGGATTGCCATACAGATTACTAGTGGATTTGCCAACAGTGACTTAACAGACGCTAAACTCAGAGCTCAGTTGTTTACGGACAGAAGAGTCGATAAACTGGACATACACTCACAAACAAAAATGAAAAGTTCATTTTTGTTTCATTCCCAGATGTTTTCAGGATGATGAAGAGCACGCAAAGCAGAGGACTATACCAAAGGCTCTCCATGAAATCCTGTGGTAGTCTAACGGCGTTAGTGTTGCACCCGAAGCTTTGTGTATTCCCAGAAGGGGGCGCCCAGAACATAGTTTACAAACCGGCGCTGTCTCACCAAGATCAAGAGGGAGTAAAAGACACAAGAAGTCAAACGAGGGGAAAACAAAGTGATTGAGAACAGTGAGTGATGCAGACCACGAAGAAAATAAATACAGATGGCTGGTAAAGGGCAAATTCGGAGATTTCTGTGAACTTCTACACAGTCAAGGTTTTGGATGCCAGACAGCGAGCGTAAATATCGACATGCACGTAACTTGATGTCATGTGCACCAGTCCTTTTCATGTGACATGAGTGACATATCATGTGAAAAGGTTACACCACCAACGTTTCATCATGTTTGCCTTCATCCTCCTCTTGCAGTATGTGTGTCTCAAATCCCAGGTTCACATGTCAAACAACAGTAAGTGCAGTACCCTTGAATGGCGAAGTTGTGAGGCGAACAGATTGAAAACCTCTTCGGTTAGGATGAATCAGCAAGACTGATGTGAAATGGCGGCTTTAGGAAACAAGCCGCAAACATTGAAGGATTTAACCAGGGGCACATTATGTGCATGGTGCATGTTTCTCCGCGTGCGTGTGCGCGTGTATACTTGGCGCCTAACCACGGGTGTCGACGTGAGCACGTAGTCATGCCGACGCACGTGTGTACGGGACGAGTTCGCCACATGTGTGCGGTTTGCGAGCTGGAAGAGAGAGGCCGTTTGAACTTGACAGACTGACCCCGAGGACTCAGAGAGGAAGATCAACACAGACTGGCCTTTGAAGTGGGCGAGCAGGGTAACGCTATTGTGAAGGAGTCCCACAACCAAACACAAGCGGCGATGCCATTCTCCACATGGGACGGGGAGGGCCGGGGAGTGTTCTGTGTGTGTTGGAGGTGTGTGTGTGTGGGGGGGGGAGCACAGTAGTTAGCATTGACCTTTACAGTCATTTGGAGTCAAGGGGGAAGACAATGTATCTTTGCGTAGCGGGGGGCGGCGGGGTGTGTGGGTGGGGTGGGGGGGGGGGGTCGGCTGTGGGGGGGGCTCTACCTTGAAGACGTGAGGTGCCACTGGAGCACAGGAAGGGGAAATAATGTGTGTTTGTGCGGCTGGGCGGCCGCAGCGGTGCAAATTGAGGTCAGTTTCAGCAAGTATCCCCTCCGCTTTGATCCTTCGACTGGACTGGATGAAAGACATCCTGCTTCCCTGGCCGGTTTGAGAGAAGGAAAACGAGCGAGAGAGCCGCCGAGAGAGTGCGGAAGAGTGAAGGAGAGCGGGGGGAGAGCCAGAGGAAGAGAGACAGAGGGAGACAGGCAGAGGGGCCGAGAGAGAAAGTGAGATGTTTTTTCATACGGGAACTTTTCCTCCCCTTCAGAGTCTGCGGGGGGGGGGGGGGGTAATCTTTTTATTTCATCGGTCGGGTCCTCTCTCGCTGCTAAACTCCGATCCCATCTTCGCCCACGCCTTTGTGTAAATCATCGGCTATTTTCCTGCTAATATAAATCCTGATGGCCTCTATCAACACTGTGTCTGCATCCCACTCACTCTATCTCTTCTTCCCTCTCTCCCCTCCTTGTTCGTGCTCCTCTGTGGTTCCTGATATCTGGCATTTGGGCTCTGACAAAATCTGAACTTTGATCCTCCCACAACCTGTCAGGGTCCAAGCCTGAAGCGGTCCTGTGCGTGTGTGTGTGTGTGTGTGTGTGTGTACATGATGTACTGCACGCACAGTATGTGTGTGTCCTGCGACAAGTACAATACGTTTCTCTGGGTTGTGTTCTGATTCAATTATACTCGACTGACCTTGGTGATAGTACCTGAAAACGATTGCAAAGTCACGAGGGAGGGTGATTTGTCTAAAGCCATCACTAGCCATCACAATGGCATTTCTATGCGCGTATGAGTTCCTCAGTGAGTGAGCACAAAGGGAAATTATTTGGAGCATGGGTTCCATAGATTCTATGACTCAAGGCTGCAACCCTCTGGCAGCCGTTCTGCAAGCGTGACTCAGTTTTACGCTAACTGCCGTTGATAAGTCTATCTCGAACTTCCTCTCTCTCCCTCCAAGGTGATCTTGTGAGCACTGAGCGTTAGGCGGGAGCACTTCAAAGTTATCCTGGAAAGAATACAAATGACAGGATGGAACTGTACGATCGGACACAATAGAGCTCGGGAACAAAGCATTGTGGGTGTGCGTATGTATGTTTTTGTATGTGTGTAGACGGGGTGTAGAGTGGTACATCGTTTGGACACTTTCCTGTGTTGGCCAAAGAAGCCCACAGAAGCAGTGACAACAACAAAAAACATTTCGGTGGAAGCGGAATGTGTACATGTGTGTCTGTATTTCTGAGTGGATACATGAGAGGAAAGGTGTTTTGTGTGAGAGAAATAGAGTGTGTGTGTGTGTGTGTTTGTGTGTTTCTGTGTAAGTGATGTTATTGTGATGTCACGTGTGTGTGTGTGTGTGAGCCTACGTTATGAGAGGACGTATTTGTATAAGAGAACAGAGGTGTGTGAGCGTGAAAGGAAGAGAATGTGTGTGTGAGAGAGAGAGGGAAAGAGAGAGAAAGAGAGAGAGAGAGAGAGAGAGGGAAAGAGAGAGGGAAAGAGAGAGAGAGACAGAGACAGCGTGTGTGTGTGTGTGGCAGGTGCCCACGGCCTCAGACTGTACATATGATCACGCGGTCCCACTATTAGGAGCTGTGGGAGGATGCAAATGATGTCTTTGTCATATAATTTGATCCAACGGACAAATCAGGTAGATAATCTGGCCTGGTCTTGCCATAAGATGAGTACACAGTGTGATGCCTTTTCAGACAATGCCCTGAACACTTAGTTCAGTTACTCTGTTGTAGGATCGGTGTAACAAGTTCATCTTGGGAATGCCCCGAGGGAACGGCATAAACATCAACAGATATTTGACCGTATTTGCATGTAGCCAACTTGTCTCTTCAGCTAGGCTGATGAGCCTCACTGGCCCTGAAATGTAACGAGTCCGAATTATGCAAAGAGGGTCCAAACAGCTGGAAATCTCTGGGGCTTTATGGACAAATCACAGGCTGATATCTCCAGCTCAAGACGAAACGAAACACCAACAAAGGACCGGCCCTCTTGGCTCGGACGGCAGTTCGTGTCAGTCACGCGGGGCTTCGCGTCGACCTATCTGCTGTGATCTGATCTTTCCATCCCTCCTTCCTCTCCGACAGCTGAAGGCCCTGTCCAGGCCCTGGACCGAGGCCCAGAGAGGGAGCTTTCAGTGGGGCTGGAACACAGCCGGAACTCCTTTGGGAGAAGTGTGGGCGTCTGTGGGATGGAATTCTACGGCACTAGGAAAATCCAGGATCAATCCCCTACTCCACTTTTAATTGCCTTCTTCCCTCTCCCCCCCCCCCCCCCCACGCCGCTTCGGGTGAGCAGGAAATGGAACGGAAAGCATTTGCATTGGTCAATTCATTTCAGAAGAGTCTCATTACGGAGTAACGATTTCCTCCACCCACATTTATCACGGCAAGGGTTTAGCCAGCAGCCTCTGCCACCTTCTCACCCACCCCCCCCCCCCCCCAACCTCCTCTCACCACCAACATACAGTGCGCACACACACACGCACACCGATAGCATTGACATACAGAGACCAAGAACCTAGCATGGGGCCATTTTTTTAACTCTGTATCCATGGACAGAAGAAGAAGAAATGCACGGAGAAGCAAAACACTAAAAACAGAATGCGACATGCGACAGAATGCGACATGCGGCAGAAACTCACACAGACACACGGATACAGAATCCTTTCGCATCCTCTCTCCCCCCACAGAATGCCGGATTGGATTGTCATCCCAGAGAGGGGAGGGTAGTTCGGGTGGTCGGGGGCGGTTGGGGGGTGGGGGGGGGTGGAGCGCGAATGAGAAGTGCTGACAACCTTGTTGGCCCCCCCAATCCGTCTTGCAATGCTGTCGGAACGACGTGGCAGAGCCTGCACTGCGTGTCGAGATCGTGACACGATCGCACTGGAAAGTCCAACAACAACAGCGACAACGAAAAAAGCCTCGACGAAAGACACCGCGACGCGCAGAGAGATGCGTTGAGCAGGAGACAGCCGGACTCGAAACGCAGGACAACGACCTTGTACGTCCCTCAGCTCAGACCTGGGCAATCCCTGGACGGATCTCACCAACCAGTGCATCTGGGGGGGGGGGGGGGGTCGGGGGGGGGGGGGGGGGGGTTCCGGTTCTTTCCAGTTCAACCCGTACCGAAGACTATTTGGAAGACGACCGTTTTGTCTCTCCGAGAGGCTGTTGAGGGTCTCTCTGGTTGAGTCTCACTCCGGAGAGACTGTGTGGTCCCAACAGAATACTGCTATTAGTTTGTTTACAGAACCAAAGGCTGAGTGCTGCTGGGTGCCTGCGGCCAGCATTCCATCATGGTGGCTCATACAGGCACGCACACGCTCTCTCTCTCTCTCTCTCTCTCTCTCACACTCTCTCTCTCACTCTGTCTCTCTGCCGCAAACTGTCAGCTCTCCTTTCTGCCTCTCTACTGGCTTACTGGCCTGCACACTTTTAAATTACACGCCATCCATCGTCAAATATCTCCTGTCAGCCATTGGTGGCAAAAGCAAAACCTCCATAGTCGTTCTCTGCCCATCTCTCTCTCTTTTTCTCTCTCTTTTGCCATCTCTATCGCCTTCTCTCTCTGTCCGTCCTGTTTGTGCCCTCATCATCATTTAATCAGCTGTCACATCGCATTTACGTGTGTTCAACTCATATACCCCTATCTACCACCCCACCCTCAACACACACACACACACACACACAAACACAGGCAGCCGTTGGGTCAGTATGGTGTTATCAACGTCCGTTTTTGTGGTGAGCTCTCTCCTCTGTCATTAGACATCAAAACAGGCTTATTTGCAGGGCACAAAGCCTGTGAGAGACAGACGATGAATGCTTTTCGAAAACGAGCCGTTACATGTGTATTTGAATGTTCCGGACAGATGTCTCGCACAGATAACAGCCCTTTACGTTCTTGACACTAATCTATATGCACGTTTACGCCTGTGTGTGTTTGTGTGCGTGCGTGTGTGTGTGTGCGTGCATGAGTTTGCAGGTGAGTCATTCCAGAATCCTCTGGACCAACTGTCAAACGGGTTTACTGAGTTCATCAATCGCTCTGTCAGTCAGAGAGATGACTGGACGCAAACAAGCTAACTGCACGCATACACTTGCAGTCTGGAAGGCCAACTAGCCCGCACAATAAGATGTGTGTCTGAGTTTACAGCAAAACAACAACAATTGAGACGATCCTTAGAATCCCTTTTGAACAGTTGAGAGTGGTTCAGTAAGGTACGTGACAGCTATTAGTCACCTTGAAACCAGGGGAATGAACAAAGACGAGGGCAAAATCGAGGGCTAAGACAGGCCACTTATTTTGTGACACTTGGGGGACGGGACGAGGGGGGGACGGGACACACGACTGTTCCACGCACCGATACGGGTGTCGTTGAACTCAATCTCTCTCCATGGATTTGGATGAAGTCAGCTTTTGCAGCACTTATCATTCCAGGTGTTACTGCTCATTATTGACTTTGGGCCTTAAAAAATATATATTTGATTTTACACAAGGTACACACCTGGGTCTCGGTAATGGACTTGCTTTATCTAGTTTAAACAACTCTGAGGGTGCATTGCGAGGCCTACAGCAAGAACAACAGAGATTAAAACATCCGTCAAACTCAATCTTATCGAGCCAATCCCACAGTTTACACACGGATTGAGTCACGTATAAACTGGTCTTCTGATAAATCGAGTAAAGTGTGGGAATCAGGTTGGAGAGAATACTCTGGAACTCTTACATGGGTGTTTGGTGTGATGTTTGCACCGGCTCAATAACAATGTTGTTTGATGTTTTTTTTTCTTTCCTCTTTGTGGGTATAGTCTGTAGGTTCACGGTTAAGTATAGATAACTGTTTACATGAGAACATTCCGTCAAAGTCACAGTTTTGCCCTAACTATCACTTGAGAGGTGAAAACCACACCCACCGTCTACCCCAATGAAATCACCGTAAAGCTGTCACCACTTGTTGGTAATGTCTGTACTTAGTCATTGGAAACGAAGTGGAGTGGTGGAGCAGAAAGGCGCACCCAGTGTTAACGGCCTCCTGGCCATAGTTGTCTCCCGGGACCGTGTTTCCCGCGACTGGCCGGGAGAAACCCTACAGCCCTGGGCAAAGCCACTGCTCAGCACCAGCCCCTTGCTGCTATCTGCACTCCAGCCCACGCTAGCACCGTTAGCCAAAGCTAGGCTAGTCCGGCTAGCACCGTAGACAAAGCCTTGCCGTTCGCTGAATGGTGTGCACTGCCTCTCGCCTCTCCTGATGATTGAAAGTGAGTTTCACGCCGTAGGTCTCCTTTGTGAAGTCTTTTTCAGGAGGGCCGTGTGGATAGCCGGGCCCGTGTGACTCCTACAGATGTGCGTCTGACGAACACACGGGGGTACAGAAGGTGAAGGTGAATCCCAAACTGTCCGTGCAACGGCAGCCATGACAGTTCTCCCGCCCTGTCACCAAGGCAAACTGTCCACAGTTGTAGTCATGTGACCCCCGACTGTGGTGGGTGGTGGGGGTGAGAGAGAGGACAGAGGAAGGGTTGCTTACTCACACACGAAACCCTGATAATGATGTCATGACACCAATAAAATCCCCCCTTCACTTCTCCTTGAAATGACTTTTAAATTCTCCCTTCAATCTCCTGTGAGCGTGAGAGGGATCATGTGGGAGTTAGCCCAGATGTGTGTGCCGGTGATATAGATGTCACAGTGCCACTTGTCACACTCCTCTCTCAGAAAGAAAGTAGCTCAAGAGTAGAGGAGTGCATGTCCAAACTGAGACCCCAAACATAGGAATTGATTGGAGGGACGACAATTAAACAACAACAACACAAGCGAGTGGTTCCGCAAAGGGGTGCAAACAACCAACAGGGGAGTGGAGAGTGACAAAAAGTGTCAAATCAAAGAACTCAAACAAATGACTTTACTCCACACCAAAGCCTGCCTGACCCACAACGAAACTGTTTGCTAACCTATCTCCTACAGAAAACATGCAACAACCGCTTGCGTCCAAACTAGCGTCTTCAGACAAAGGGTTAAATGCGCAATGAAACGTACACCCGCAGGTCTCCCAGCTAGTTCTCCTCCAGCGGGGACGGAAACACAAACGTAAGCGGGGCGAGACAGCACGAAACACACACCGAATTCTCTCTTCTCTCTTCTATTCTCTCTCTAAAAGAACGAGGGCACCAAACCCCCTCTCCCAAACGCCACTCCCATGTCAGCACCACAGGCCTATAAAGGGCACATGGAAAAGTGGGGCCACAACCGGAATGACAGGGATCGGACGCCAACGCACACCCGGAAGAGACGTGAGGGAGAACCGACACAGAGATGAGGGAACAAGAAGCACAACAGACTCAGAAGGACAAGGGGGACACGACACCGTCTCACATAGGTTTCGACATCATGAGGATGCTGTGTGTGGTGATAATGAGGATGGTTTATGTGACGTGTAACTGACTCCACTTCACTCCATCCTACTGTAATATCCCTTGGGAGTCCATCTCCATGTGTAGGTCTGGACAGTATTACTTAGGGGATTTTGTAACCGTTCTTACCTGTACTAGTGTGTGTGTGTGTGTCTTTCTTTGTGCAGAATTGAATAACATACACGTCTTGAGGTGTCATCCAGTAAAAAGATACTTTCTATTTTTAATGTTTTTCTCCCCATCCTGGGGGCATCAAGTAATATAATCTCACTATTGTGTTTTGTGATTTTACTTTTGTGTGTACAGTAAATGCACGTTGCACATCCTGGAAATAGATTCAGGTTTGTACAGAACTGAGAAATTCAAATGTGCTGATACCAGATGTTTGAATGTTTTACAGTAAGTGTCAAACCTCTGTCAGCTACAGGAGTCTCTTTCTCTGACAGATTGACTGTAACTGAAGATGACGAGTACTGTGCTTGTCCCTGCTGGTGCGTGTGTGTGTGTGTGTGTGTGTGTTGTGTAATAGCCAGGAAGGGGGACCCTTGGGGTGGTTTGTGACGCCCTTGCGGAAACAACGATCTCCATGCATAGGAGAACATTGCATAACCTGGAACACAAAAGATCCTCATCCATCAGGTTGTCCAGATATGGCAACCAATTCCAATTAAAAGGCAGCGCACGGGTTACGAATCCCACGTCGAATACAGGCGTGTTTACTTTTTGTTTCCGGAGGTTTTTGTCGTGAGTGTGTGTGTGTGTGTGTGTGTGCGTATGTACAGTATTTGTCTATGTTTATATCTGCATTTGCTTATGTGTGTATGTACAGGTGTGTGTATACTGTCATGCGTGTAGGTGTGCGTATACTGTTATATGTTGTGTGTGTGTGTTTTGGCCACTCTTTCAGTATACCAGAGGGCAGGTGTGACAGAGTTTGCCAGGGAACCCCCTGCAGCATGACTCGACTGGGAGAACCAGCTGCAGATGAGGTGTCAAAAAATTGCGCTCTCTCTCTCTCCCTCCCTCTCTCTCTCTCTCTCTCTCTCTCTCTCTCCCCTCTCTCTCTCTCTCTCTCTCTCTCTCTCCCTCCCTCCCTCCCTCCCTCTCTCTCTCTCTCTCTCTCTCTCTCTCTCTCTCTCTCCTCCCTCTCTCTCTCTCTCTCTCTCTCTCTCTCTCTCTCTCTCTCTCTCTCTCTCTCCCTCCCTCCCTCCCTCCCTCCCTCCCTCCCTCCCTCTCTCTCTCTCTCTCTCTCTCTCTCTCTCTCTCCCTCTCTCTCTCTCTCTCTCTCTCTCTCTCTCTCTCTCCCTCCTCCCTCTCTTATTCATGTTGTTGTTCCCCCCTCTTCCCATGGTCCAGGGTGCCTCCATTCCGATCTCTGTCGTCCAAGTCATCGATTGCTTCCTTCAGCCTGTCTCACGCTGCTGGCTGTCATTCAAAGACAGTCTGCAACACTATATAGAGGGACCTGTAAGTTGAAAAGGGGGTGAGGTGTGTGTGTGTCTGTGTGTGTGTGTGTGTGTGGGGGGGGGGGGTTGGAGTGTCCCGTCAAACCATCTCCCGTCGTTAGGTTCTAGAATGAGCGTGTGTAAACAAGCAGAACCCTTGCCTTCATCCGTTGCCTCTCTCTTTCTCCTATCTTTCTCTCACCTCTCTCTTTCTCTCCCTCTCTCTCTCTCTCTCTCTCTCTCTCTCTCTTTTGCAACGTCTTCTCCATGACCTCCTGTCCTCCACCTGTGGATGAGGGTAAACAGTTGAACCGGGGTGAACCAGGGTCAACCAGGCTGGGTCGCAGAGAAGTTGTTCCCTCGCGTTGCCTGAGCGACTGATCAAACACCAGCATCCAGACATACCTCTCTCTCCTCAGCTCCTCCCCCCCCCCAAAACAACATGGTTCATCACGAGGACAGGCTGGTGTTGACTCTACGAAATGATTTCACGACAACCTAACCACAAATGCTGCGTTCCAATACGAAACCCAGACAACATGTTTTCATTCCATTTCGTTCATGTTGAACGCTTTGGCACTCGGGGTTTAGTAAATATGATATGCATTCCATAAAGGTGGGCCTTTTTTTAGCAGATAAGCATTGTGTCCCAAATGTGTGAAACGTGTCAACGCATCCATATCATCTACAGGAAACAAAAGAACGAGAACAACGCATGAACGCGAATCCAAATAAAACCGAGATTAAAGAATGATGATCCAAACAAAAGCATTTGCGGGTGAAATGGGCTTTGAATGACCTTAGGATCATGAATAGCAAGTAAACAGAACAGAAGAACGCTTGAACAAAACAACAAAAAAGGGTTGATTGCACTTGACTAACATCCAACCAAGGATGCGTTGAACACCAGGCCAGCATTGTTCCCCATTAGGCCTACTGTACCTAAACCACCCCTTGCTGCATGACACACAATCTCCGGCACGTATACAAATGCGTTGCTGAAACAATGCATTTAATAACAATTAGGAGCCTGTCTCAATAGCAAAAGCGTGTCATAGATAAAGTGTGCTTTTTAAATGATAATTGGCTGCCCAAGTGAGTGACTAGACAAACAGAGGGACAACACCCTGAACTGACCGTGAATTGTATCTAAAGTCATTACTCAGCCATATCTGTGACTGTCAGCAGCGGAAATCTGACCCGCATGCAAGCATGTGTGTGTGTGTGTGTGTGTGTCCACGTGGGTGCGTGTGTGTGTCGGCCTGTGAGTGTGTGTGGGTGTGTGTGTATGGCATGTGAACCCAGTCAGAGAAAGGATCATTTGCATAGATAAATGACCCGGCATCTTCTTCATGTGATAGCGCGCTCTCACAGTGTTTCAAAAGCAAGCAGCTCTTCAACACACTTAGGCACGCAGATGCACTCTCGTCTGTGGGAACGCGCGACGAGTCGAAACGCTGCTCAAACCTGCTTCTCATTGTCGGGGCTCATAATGCCGTGGGTGTCTCTGTCTCTCTCTGCCATTGTGCTCGCGACTGAGCAGCCATAGATAGCGATAGTTTGACAAGAACAGACGGGCCGTAGATTAGCTGTCGTTACAGCGACCCCTCGTTGCTAATCCCAGGTGCGCCCGCCGGCAGGAAATGCTTCCCAGGGGAAGAATGTGTTGAGCGGGATTAGACCTGGAATTTATCAACACAGCGCGGCGACAAAGGCGCCGTCATTACCATAGAGAACGACAAGAGGGTTCTCCCCCATTGTGAGAGGGCAGGCGGAGGAGCACAGACAGCTCTGCACAAACAGGAGTCATCGTAGAGGGAGGGAGGGAGGGAGGGAGGGAGGGAGGGAGGGAGGGAGGGAGGGAGGGAGGGAGGGAGGGAGGGAGGGAGGGAGGGAGGGAGAGGGAGAGAGAGAGAGAGAGAGAGAGAGAGAGGGAGAGAGAGAGAGAGAGAGAAAGGGAGAGAGAGAGAGAGAGAGAGAGAGAGAGAGAGAGAGAAAGAGAGAGAGAGAGAGAGAGAGAGAGAGAGAGAGAGAGAGAGAGAGAGAGAGAGGGAGGGGACAGGAGCACAGACAGGAGCAGCCAGAGGAGAAACGTAACCTCTTCGGGATCAAAACAACATGAAGGCTAGGCAGATTATAACATCGGTGGAGGAAAAGTTGCCGTCTCCAACCCGTTTGACAGACGAACAGCCGTCCACTTGAAGTACATGCCCGCCTGCCTGCGTACCGACCATCCACTCACTGCTTAACAGAGCCAGCAGAGCCCTGAAATAACCCATATCCCTGCCTGAAAAGCTGAGCACACACACACCCACACAGCAAACAAAATCAGGCAGAAGGCTCGCACGACTGTTGAGTGTGCAATTTATGTCAACCAGTTACCAATTCATCAATCCTGGCCGGGAAGGGGTGATGAGTCACTGGGCCTGGTCTGCTGGTGGAACAAGGGGGGTCACGGGTCGTTGGTGTTGTTACCGAAATCCTGAATGTGAAGCCAGATGTTGTGTAACCAGGGAGTCTACCAGTTTGGGTGATCCAACTGAGAGCTGACTGAACTATGGGGAAAATAAAGTGAGGAAACTCCTGTCAGAGATGACGGGTCGACCAACGCTAGCTGAGACACTCTCTCGGTCGTGTCTGTTCTGCTGCTTGACATCAAATGTATTGAGAGGCGTGGAAAATCTATTTGTGTCACGGCACTTTGTACCTGTCTATCCACAAGTGTAATGTTTTGGTTCCCCATAATAAAACTGCCTTATTTTGTTTCCTCAAGCCCGTAAATAAATAGTATATCGCTACACATACCAACCAGCTCAGTAGGCTGATAAACCAGTGAACTTTGGCATTAGATTAATACTAATAGCGGTCCATTTACAGAAAGAAATGAATAAACGATTTGTCATCTGCAATCAACATTTCTAATGATAAGGCGGAATGGATGACACGTCGCTATACATGCTAATCAGTTTACAAAGATGAACCCTTTGAATCGTTTACCCTTGAGCCGTGTGCAGTGCATTGACGGTTTTGAGCTTTTCAGGCCACGAGAGGTGCTTTGTGGAGTGGATAAGCCGTTCTAATCGCTCCTTAAATATGCAGCGTTATAAATGTCCGAAAAGTCAACATGTTCTCATGACCGAATAACTCGCCTCTGCAAGGCAACAAGGGGCCGTCAGACCATTATGTGCAATAAACATAAATCTAAATCAATATCTTAGACCTACCCAAGTGTTGGCTTATCACCCCCAGTAGCGGATCTCTGTCTGTGCGTGTGTGTGCATGTGTGTGTGTGTTTGTGTTTCTGTGTGTGTGCTTAGATTAACGATGGTTTTGTTTCAGATGTTGGGTGCTCATTAGTGATTGACAAACACATCGGCTCTGGTGTTGTGAAACAGCTATCAGGGTCCACAGAGAGAAACCTATGACCCACAGTTTCAGGACTAAACATAGCAACAAAGGCTGATTGCCTTATCGCCTGATTATACAGCCAGTGGGAAATATCGCTGATTACTTTATTACAGTGTAATTCTGGTACAGTTTGTTTTAGTGGCCATTTGATCAAATCCGCCACGCTTGTGTTGAATGTCACAGCAGCTAGCTGTATACAATCTCTGTGTGTATCGATGGCTTTGTATGTGAAAATGCTTTTGATAAGGACCTCGACCGTTTGTGAGAAAGATATGCCCAGATTTTTTAGGAACCTTAATGTGGATCCATCTCCAGAGGCAGGTGAACCTAGAGTATCCTATTCTGGTGTGATTTCTGGGATACATGGATTCGTAAGGCGGAAACTCAAAAGTGCACTGGTGAAAACTCACCTTTGATAGTTCCAGAAGTTCTTAAAGGTGTGGCCTGGTTTAGCGGTTGGTTTTTTATTTCCTTTGGCCTGCCCAATGGAATACTTTTGAAAAAGTCCCTGACCACAAGAGGCCGGTGAGTGGAAAGCCCTACTTAAATAATAACTCAGACTCACTCTTTCTCCACATCCAAAGAATTCTAAAAAAGGGAATAGTCGTATCAATCCAACTAGCTCAGTGTATTCTTACCAGAGAATGTAAGACTGTGTTGTTAAAGTTTCACAACGCACAGTAAGCATTTCAGCTGTAACGTGTTAACAACGTATTTATCTTCCCCGAAATCAGAATTCAATCGCTTCAAAGAGTTCGATGAATCCCTTCCTCATCACTAAGACTCACGCTGGATTTGTTTTTCTCAGCCGTTACAGTCGTTTTCATCGATCGATTTCCCTCACGGACATGACATGCCTTACATGCCACAGCAAGGTTAGCATTACAGGTGCTGTCATTCCTGGGAGTTTGTGACCGACAGAAAGGGACGAGAGACACCGAAGGAGATCCAAAGTGAGAGGACAAGAAGGGCACAGGGGAAGACATGGGGACTAGACAGCTGCATGTGTGTTTTGGAAGCCATTGTATGTGCGCGTATACATTGTATCGGCCCCCAAATGTCAGTAGGACAGGAGACAGGATATCGCACTGCCGTCAGTCTTACCTGTCAACAAATCATTTCGTGTTGTCGGACGAGAAAATCCAAACAGGACAATAGGAACGTTGAGTGCAGATACGCTGGAACTTTCTGATACATCGAATCACAAATATATATTTTTCACTGTCTGTTTTTTGTCTGCAGTTGTTGTTTTCGGGGACTACATCAACAAGAAAGCAGGCATGCACACAACAGCGTTCCAAAAGGCCGCCTCGGGCAAGGAACACCAAGTAACCATCAAGTTTGGTGGTTGAGGGCAGGGAGAGAGTGGGGGGAAGAGAACCATCAGTTTGGTTTACATTGAGATTAAGACTCAGAAATGAGAAATGTCTGTTTATGTTCTAGACAGGCTGTTTTCATCCGCTCCCCATGGAAGTCCAATCTAACTGTCGGAGACCTATAAATACGTTACATTCGAAGCCTACACTTTGAAAGTGACAAATAGGCCTACGAGTCACGAGTTTGCATTTTTGTTTCGGAATCAAGCCGGAGCCGTGAGATGTCAACAAAAAAACGGATTGGATGTTGCTCTTGATTTCAAAAGTAAAGCAAGATCTTGCTTACAGTTCTAAGAAAGTAATTGTCATTTTAGCAACTGAAAAAAATCCGTCCATCCCAACATCATGACACATCATTTATCTCCTGGAGACTTTGGTTCTGAACTTCCTCAAACATGCAATTACCTCAGACATAATAACCACACGCATTCTAAGAAAAGACCTGACACCTTTACTTTGAGCTCAACCACCTACTTCAACACGAGGCCACAGAACATTCTGTTCTACCAAAGAATTAAGACACACACAAATCTCTCTCTCTCTCTCTCTCTCTCTCTCTCTCTCTCTCTCTCTCTCTCTCTCTCTCTCTCTCTCTCTCTCTCTCTCTCTCACTCACTCACTCACTCACTCACTCACTCACTTACTCACTCACACAAACACACACAGACAGACAGACACGAAACAGATACTAGCTCACACACACACACACACACACACAGGCTGTAGACAGCAAGAGAAAGAAACAAAATCTTCCCCAAATGTTCATTGGTGCCCAGCCCTAGAGGTGTGACATGGTGTCTGTGACATTAAGACATTGTATACATCCAGGGGTCATTACGCAATAAGACAGGGGGCCTCACTGTCAAATACTACTCAAAGGACAAAGAGTGTCAACACTGTCCCCTTACATTACTGCACCAACAATGAAGGGACCCAAAGCCACACCGTGTCATCTGTTGTCTTCATGGTGTCAGACAAGAGAACACCATATCCCAGGGGTCTGTGCTGGGTCAATGGTTACTGTGTGCACAGATACAGTACAGAGACAGGAGTTACAGAGTGGAACTTTCACTCGCACCAGGGTTGTGAGTTTACTGTGAAGGCACTGTGTGAGGTAGCTTGCCGTGTGTGTGTGTGTGTGTGTGTCTGTGTGTGTGTGTATGTGCTGTGTGTGTGTGTGTCTGGCACGTATGTTTCTTGTGAAATTTGAAGAACGTGTGTGTATTGGTGCATCTGTGTGTGCATGTGCTGTCTGTGTGTGTGTGTTTGTCTGTATGAGTACACTCTGCCACCTCTAATCAACTTGTTGAAGGTGTGTATGAGTCATCAGGAGTTGACAGCTTAATCACCCTGTGGCTAATCCGTTTACAAATACACAAACATGCGTACACACTCCCGCACGAACACACACACACACTGGCAAACTCCTTCTCAACTCCTGGGAGAGTATTGGTTGGCTTGCTTTGCGTCAGGGTGAATCTCAGGGTACTGCATGGCACATAAATACAACATTGAAACAAAGGCATGCCATGACACGTCACAGTATGCCAGTCAGGGTACATCACCTCTGCGTGTGCGTGTGTGTGTGTGTGTGTGTTAGTCTGCGTGTGCGGGACTGATATAACCTGGCAGCTCAGGTGCATGTGGAGGGCAGCATACCTAGCACAGGTGGCAACCTTAGCCACGGGGAGTAATTATGGAACATTTATCAACGTCGTCTTTGAGTCTATAAAAACATGCTTTCAATTCCACACAGCAGGAACTCCCTCTGAGCTTCGAACAAACTGCTTGTTTCCGTGTCCTATTTAAGTTTTGGCGAGGCCCGTCAGCGAAGACTGTTAGTGGGCTGTCTGTCGGGGCGATTCGAGGGTCACACTATACGGAGAAATTCCAGTAAATATATGAAAACAAAAAAACGAATTCGTAACTAGAGTTACCAGAGTATTTCCATAATGTCCTGTTGATGACCCTGTTTGTCTGCCAGACAGTTTGTGAGCAGTAGGCTATTGTTGTTTGAACCTGTTACCCTCTGTTCCTTTGGTAACTGCAGACAACCCTGTGACCACAGTTATCTCTCGCTCATCTCACCCCACCCTCTCGATCCAGTGTTATGACACGGTCTACCGTTTGACAGGCAGAAGTGTGCGGAAGGCCGTCTGCTAATGGCAAGGGGGGGGGGGGGGCGTGGGGGGCGTGGAGGGTGCAGGGGGGATCTGAAACGCGTTTTACTGTTAAAAAAAACGATGAATCCGGCGACGAGCACGCACCGGCAACCGGGCCTCCCCACCTATCTCTCGCATCCTTTCCTTCGACATTACCGAGCTTGTGCGCCAACAATTCTGCGCTTCTGAGCAGCGAGGCTCGATTATTACTAAAGCACATCTCCAATGTCGAACGAAGCACTTCAGACAAGCTATGAGATGAGGAGGAAAGCAATTGAAAACGTTGCCACTCCTCAATTGTTAATACCTTCCTCTAATCCCGTCAAAAGCAGACAGCGGGTAACGGGACGATCTCTTTGTAAATAAACGATGAAAGTCTTTGTTTACCCCAAGTGGATTCAAGTGCTGCCAGCACATTTAAATTGAACAGAAGATTACAACGTGGAGGGGAAAACATTTGAAGAGACGGCACACGCGTTACAAGCGCTGATACAGCGACGCAAACCGCTTCTTTGTTTGAAGACGAGGATGATGAAGATGAGAAGAAGGAGGAGGATGAGGATGGTGATGAAACGACAGACCAGCGTTCCTCAACCTTACACACAGGGCAGGCTGGAAGGTGAACGTTCTCACACTTATTAGTGAGGTCAGGTGTAGCTAGATCACTTCCCATCCCCGACCAACACTCACTTCCTTGTCATTTGATACAGATTACAGTGAACACACACATACATACCACACACACACACACACACAACCAGGTAAGGGAGGCCTACTTTGCACAGGTGTTTTAAACAAACACCCCTCGTGTTTAATCTTCCCACGCATACTGATGGAGAGATGGAGGGAGATATTTTCAGCAGACGAATGAATGGACAATCGTGGGCCACCGGAACTTATCTGATGTG
>NC_140386.1:4515000-4557500 GCF_054491055.1 Hypomesus nipponensis
CGTACAGCATATGTGTGTGTCAGTGTGCATGCGAGTTTGTGAGCCGGACCATCTTATCGAAAAGTCCGAAATATGGGTGCGTGATCAGTGTGTGTGCGTGTGTATGCGTGTGAGTGTGTATGTGTGTGCGAGCCAGTACACATCACCTATACATATCTTGTGCTGGTTGCCAGTGTGACCCCCCGTGCCTCTTACTTATGTTACTGTTATTGCACACTCGGGCTGTGAAACAACAATAAACAGGAATGCATGCACGCAAAGATCCCCACATCTCTATCCATGCAGAATGCAGCAAGGCAACTGGTATTTTGGCAGGTGTTTTTTCAAGCCCTTTGTAATCTCAAAGTGATAATCATCCCCTTGAGTTTTCCCCTGCTCTCTCAAGTTTTCCCCTCTCTCTCTCTCTCTCTCTCTCTCTCTCTATCTCTCTCTGTCTCTCTCTCTGTCTCTCTCTCTCTCTCTCTCTCTCTCTCTCTCTCTCTCTCTCTCTCTCTCTCTCTCTCTCTCTCGCTCTTTCTTTCTCTTTCAACCCTCTCTACGAACAAACCCTCCACTCAGTGCTGACCTCGGATCCCTGAGCAACAACCTCCCAGGTCTACCAACAGTGGTAACGATGGAAGAAAAAAAAAAAAATATATATATATCTGAGGAAGCCAACTACAAGGAGCTGCAGCACAGGTAAGGTGCAGCTCTCGGTTGTAGACATACTGTCCTGTGGCAAGCATGCATGGGCAGTCCCTTTACAAGTGTGTGGAACGCCTCTGTCTGCATACCACCCTGCATATGTCAGAGGCTTGAGTGTTTGTCTTCGTTTGTGTGTGTGTGTGTGTGCGTGTGTGTGCGTGCACACACGCACCTGGACTCCTTCAGTCCTACGGCATGGTGTATATTGACATTGACGTGTACACAAACAGACAAGTTCACACACACACACAGGCCTGTTACACAAAGTTGCTCTAGAGATGTCCAACAATGGGATTTAAGGCTTAGTCCAAACCTATCCATTCCCCCACCCTGGCCAACTGCAAGACAGAAAACAGCTTAGAGGATCCCAAACGGAAAGAGCACTCACTCACACACACACACACACACGAAACCGACCAGCACGACCCAATGAACCCACCCATCTGTCATTAGCGTAAAACTCTGGGCGATCTTGTCTCCGACGAAACCCACGCAAATTGCCCCTCGGTAAATCGTACTCATTTCAGTATGGGGATTTACAAGGGTTAAGTCTGGGTTGGCCCACGGCTTTTGATTTATGCTCCATTCGGGGGGGAACTTTCTGTCTATCCCCTGAGGGGAAATGGCACTCATACCTGCGAGATTTATAGAGAAGCTGAGAGCTGTGACGTGTAAACCTGGTGGACAGGTACAAAATCCTGGGTATGTGCTGGGGAGTCAGATGGCCGAGCGGTGAGGGAGTCAGGCTAGGGATCAGAAGGTTGCTGGGTCCATCCCCCGCCGTGCCAAATGACGTCGTGTCCTTGGGCAAGGCACTTCACCCTACTTGCCTCGGGGGGGAATGTCCCTGTACTTACTGTATGTCGCTCTGGATAAGAGCGTCTGCTAAATGACTAAATGTAAATGTGCTAAACCTGGCCTGAGAGAATGTGTGTGTACCACTTGAAAAGCTAATCTCAGGTAAACTGACATTGCTTGAGAGAAGAAAAAAAAAGCCCTTCAACAAACACACCTGTCAATCTCTGCGCATTCCATTAGGTGGTTTGGGAGACTCCACCTTTGTCTTCTGGTTTTCTTGGGCTCGGTCCAAAACAGACAGCACCCTCCCGACGCGTCAGTGACGTACCGGCATGGAATATCATCGATGTTGATGTAGAAACGACTTGATCGGATAAGGCTTATCTTGGTGTGGGTCGTGAAATCGAGGGTGACAAATGCTCACGCACCTCTGCGTGTGTGTGTGTGTGTGTGGGTGGGTGGGGGGAGGGGTTGGGGGGGTTGTTGTATTGCCATACCGGCAAGTCTTTTGATAACGTCAAACTCGACAAGATACAACGCATTCCGGGAAAATTGCAAGTCATGCAACCCAAGGGGGTAGTCATGCAACTAATCATATCGGTTTTGGACTCTCCCCTTCAGTAACGTTGCCGTTCTGGATTGACGTACCTACTTTGAAGGTGGATGTTTTTTTCATGTCACGGTCATGAGATCTGCGCTAAGTCTTTTGAGCGGTTTCCTGTCTACCACTACGTCGTCTCCTTGGCCTTGCTTGGCTGTTTGCTCTGCAGGAGGACGAGGCCAACATAACAAATGACACAATTCACACAGATAACGATTTTTCACTGTAATGCGTCAGTCCCTCCATGTCAGACGAGATGCTGGAGTGAGCGTGTGCAGATCTGGGCCAGAGGACGCATGCCATGCTGTGATTGGTGTCCGTGTTCTCTGCCCATCAGATAATCCCTCCCCCCTGATTGCTTAACGCCATTTATTCGTTAGAGGATGAGACGGCAAGGATTTCCGAGGAATCCCGACGCCCTGCTGACTTTTGGCAACAGCTACATTCCACAGCTACGTTGATGTCACGGATGGGCCCACATACCGCTGAGGGCGAGAGAGTCGATGTGCAGGAAAGGCATCGTGGACGAGGCGCCACATCTGTGAAAACACGAGCATCTCTGAGACTGTCAGCCATCGTCTGGCCACCGTGTCCCAACTGAACCACAATGACCTGTGAAGACCGGTACTGCTGTAAGTCTTTGCACGTAAAGCTTGCTCATGTGCAGAGACCAAGATCAAAATTCTTCTCATTTCCTTTTGAAGTGTTCCGAGAACTCTCTTCCTTCCAAATGTGTTTGATGCACTTTTTCCTTTAAAGGAAGCATGAATCCATGACTAAAAGCACTCTTTTAAGTTTGATAGACAGTCTTTGATTGTTTGTTTACTCGTATGAGTTTTTTCGTTTGTTTCATAACGGTTTTTTGTACAGTTCCCACTACTTCAAGTGATCTCCTGACTCTTTTCTCCCGCCAGGCAGAATGTGGTCCGGCCTGTGATGTCACACACCCCACTGAGCGTGCTAGTGCTTCTGATGGGGGTGGGGGAGTGATGCCCGCATGCACTGACACGTTATTGTCGCATGCGTGAGAGTTCAGGATAACACAGCGATGGCACAGCAAGGCAGGGCAGAACAAGGAGGGGGAATCTCTATCTGTGGCAGTCAGTTAAGATAGATAAGAGGATGTTGAGATTCCAGAGGTTGAACCTCTCAGAAGAGCCGGCTTCCTACTCTGATGTGATGGACTTTTCAGGGGCGGGACCCATGGTGGGCGGAGTCCGATTTCTGGGGGGCGTCGGATCGAAATAGAAAAAGCGTGCCTTTGTGTGAAGAAAAATAGGTTGTGAGCGGTGAGGCCCCACAGCATGCCAACCAACACACACACACACACACAGGACAGCAGATACACTCAGCAGACCATCAGTCACTTCCAATCCTGAACCACAGAGACAGGGTTCTCTCTTGACCTTTGTGAACTTTGATGAGACCATCACACACTGCACAGAGTTCCCCTGTGTCTCCACAAAGAGGGTGAATGTCTGGCTGGGTGTTTCAGACTGGGTGTCAGTGTGTGTGTGTGTGGGGGGGCGGGGCGGGGCTGGGTGCTTACATCACAGTCATTTTGACTGATCCCTGACATGCTGACAGCAGTCATCACCTTGCAAATCTTGAGGAGCGCGCGCACACATGTCCACAAGCATTCAAACACACGCAGGCACCCGTAGGTGCACGCAGGAGGGGGGGGGGGGGGGGGGGAGTGGCTGGTGTTCTTGAATACATAATTATGGGTCCCGCCATGATATTTTTAGAGCTATTTCACCAGCGGGGATGGGACCGAGGCAGAAGCTCCTTGAACCTCAAGGCAGAGCCAAAACAGAGTTGCGTGTCACGACGACGAGCTCAGATGTAACAAAGGCATGTTAGCGACAGCGCCAAAGCCCCCCAAAAAACAAATTCAACAAACACGACCTCTGAGAACGTGCTCCCAATTCAGCCAGTGTAACGTCCCCTCGTGGAATTCGCGGCAGCTCTAATTTGCGTCCCACGCACCGCGGATTCCCACCACGACACGGGGTTAGCGCCGGGCGTGTTTTCGTGAACTTTTGCAGCGGATGACTATGAAGAGACACCTTTTTTTTCCCCCGAGTCATTTGGAGGCTTTCCTAGCTGAGACAATGGCCCAGCCTCAACGGCCAAACACACACACGCGATGGCATACCGTTTACCATGACTCACGCCTATTACCAGACAGCATAAAGCATTGTGAAACATTACCTGGGATCCCCTCTAAACCACACACAGGCTTGCCTCATGTTTCACTGTAATCCTGTTTTCAGACAAACACTGACAGACATTAGCAGCGTGGTTGAACAGAAGCTCACTGGTCAGCAAATGACTATAATCATGAAAATGCACGTAACATCCAACACACATTCATTCACCTCAAACTGGAGGGTAGCCGATAAGAGCAGAAAAAAAGATAAGAGCTGGCGTTTGAATGGAGTTTATGGGATAGGACCAGGGTAAATAGTAGGTTCTGGTCCGTGACACATATTAAATGGACTCAACTGGCCTGTGTTAAGATTGACAGAAAAAAGCAACACCACACGTTATGTAAAGTACTCTATAAGCGTTGCATACAGGGCCACCGTCAAGCATTGTTGTCACCTGTCTCGAAGACAGATATACAACCGCAGTCTGCAGGTTGAAGGAGGGCGTGTTTGGAGGAATGCTTTTTTCCATCGAGGCCCTGTGTAAACGCTGCTGCCATTGTGCCAGGGTTCACACGTCTTCACAGGCACTTCACAGGCCACTGGCAGCCTCCACAGCTAACGTCAACAAGCGCAGAGGCCCGACATCAACAAAGGCCCAGAGAAAGACGGAGAGAAAGACATGGCGAAGCCTGGGGGCGTTTGATTAGTCACTGCTACTTCTTGTATCGTGGATGCATTTACTGTCACACATCTAAGACATCGTGATTTGATTGTATGTCATCATTTGGCGACAGAAAAACAAAAATATATATTAAGGAAGTATCTTGTACATCACGACATTACAGAAATGATGTTACTGTAATGTTTTCACTTTTGTAACGGGCACCTTTATCCAAAGTAGGTTTCGCACCCGGGACCGCTTAAGCTACAGTATACAGACTAATGCAGACATGTACAAACTAATGCTCTACCCCTGACCTATACCCATCCCACATGGTACAGTAGTTTGTATATCTCTGTTCGTTCCCAGGACGTTGCTAAGGACAGTGTTGTTATGTTCGTCGGTTGCCAGTGCCCATCATGTTGACTTGGATTAGGACACATTCATTTAGTTCATTTTACGTTTCTGAGAAATGACATGTATTCAGGCATTCAGAACATATCTTACAGTAAATGTTCTGGCAGAGACCAAATGGAACTTGATTGTAAGGCTTCCTAGTGGTTATGATATAGGACTAATGTTGGGATGACGTCCCTGTAATGTCCTGCATTTCAAACAAACAGTGAAAGAGATGTTCTCTATTTGACAAGCATCCCCCAAACATTGGTCTGGTGGTAATACTAAACAATAACCTATTTCAAGTGATGCCCTTTGAGGTACTTTACTGTATTACTGTATGTGAAAGGCCATGTGCTGCTATGGCAAACAAGACAATTCTGTAACTCACAATGTGCCCAAAAATGTACTTCTGTAACCGTCCTTTACCCAAGGGGATCAATAAATGACCTACTACTACGTCTACTAACCTTTTATTTGCAGAGAGCTAAAGAAACATAGTGGGAGAGAAGAAAGA
Source organism: Hypomesus nipponensis (assembly GCF_054491055.1). Lineage (NCBI taxonomy): Eukaryota > Metazoa > Chordata > Actinopteri > Osmeriformes > Osmeridae > Hypomesus > Hypomesus nipponensis. Next base: position 4,520,811 of record NC_140386.1, read on the forward strand.
AAGAAAGAAAGAAAGAAAGAAAGAAAGAAAGAAAGAAAGAAAGAAAGAAAGAAAGAAAGAAAGAAAGAAAGAAAGAAAGAAAGAGAAAGAAAGGGGCAGGGTTAGAAAGAGAGAGAGAGAGAGAGGGACAGAGAGAGAGAGAGAGAGAGAGAGAGAGAGAGAGAGAGAGAGAGAGAGAGAGAGAGAGAGAGAGAGAGAGAAGAGAAGAGAGAGAGAAGAGAAACAGGGAGAGCGACCAGCAGAAACGAAGAGATCCCTCTTTTTGATTTCACCAACAGACCCTTTCTTTGCCGCCCTCTATTCACACTCAGGCACGTGGACCACCAGGGAGATGTGTTTATGGAAGCATAGAGCTTCTGGCTCCGTTTCCATAAAGACTGGACATTTTTTATTTTGTTTAGAAGTAGTAGAGAGAGGTAGTTTAGAATTCTAAGTGGTTTATGTACATGTAAATGAGATACAGAGGACGCTGGCTAAAATGTATGGGAAGACAAATAGGTGAAGGCACTAAAATAGGCTGCTCATTAGCGAGGGGCCTTTTTAACAGTGGCACCACCAAGTGGCACGCCCCCCCCCCCCCCTCCCCCTTATCGCACCCCCACTGGTCCCCCTTCCCGAGTCACATATCATCGCGAAACTTTTTTTGCCACTCAATGTTCTGGTATTAGTCTATGTCCATCAGATAATTAGCAACATTAATATTAAATGTAAAATGTAAAGTATTAAATGTCCCCCCCCCATGAAAATCATTCTGGGGAACGCCACTGCATACAGTTTAGTCAGCAATGCGTTGTGTACTTGCCGAAAAAGAGAGAACAAAATTGTGAGTGGGGCTTCGTGCGAGGACCGAGTGTTTCCATAGATTAATTCGCGGGGAGCAGCCCCCGCCTTTATCACACACGGCGAACCACTTTGTTTTGCCATGGCCGTGAAGTGTGTTTTTGAGCTAACCCAAACACGGCTTGTATAGCTGGGATTGTATAGTACAGTAACAGTGATATAATCTACCTGCGCAAGCGGGGCCCACCTGAGGGCTCTGTCACAGGAAAGGAGATGTTTTACCTCGTCTGCACGAACGGGCCTGGAGCGGGGGAGGGAGGACGGAGCCGGCTGTGAGGATGGCGAACGAGCGAAGGGGAGGAGTGTTTTACAAGCTAACATGCATGATGCTGTCGGGGCAGGTCGAGCCTGCAGACTCGCTTACTTTTCATCGGGTCGTTTTTCTTTCTCTCAACGGCCACACTATAATTAATCAGGTGTCTGGGGTGGAGAGGCACGCAAGGGCCCGGGTTCAGGACCTCTCGTTTGGAGAGATGCCTCATCAGGTGTGTTACTGTATAAATAGTTACCGCTTGTTGTCCCAAAACATTTTTCTTCACCAGAAAGAAAAATCGAAATTATATAGTTAATCGGTGCGGCAGCGGCCTATCCTGACATGAAAAGGCTTTTTAAGTTGGGGGGCAATTATGGTTAACTCTTTTTTGAAAATAATTGGAGATAGTTTGAGTTAAACATAGCAGAAGATTATTGTTATTGCATTGTTAACATTTGGTTCTATTTGGTTCTATTAATAACCATGACTCAGCTGTGAGTGCACTTAGTTATCTCCTTTCACCATTTAAATAATTTGCCAGTTAAAGGCATGTTCTGCAACTCTGAACTAGCCTATATCTCAGTGTGTTCGTCAAACATATGTTAATGATATGTAATGTTACATCTCTAAATGAGAAAAGGTGCTCAGATATGAACATGTGAATGCTTGAGGTGGCTTAAGGGGAAAAGCATGTTCCTCCAATCAGTATTCCCACCAAAACATCTCAGACATGTTTGGGATGTTTGATGTCAAACTTCACTGTCCGCTCCTCTCCTCCACTTATCTGTCTGTCTTTCATGGCAACCCTAATCCTTACCAGCTCCTATATGTGAAGTCAAGTTACTGTATGGTGCCTTTGCAAATAAAATGTCTATGGGGAGGTCAACAGTCGCATGCATGTTCTGTTAACCTTCAGGCAAAGGAGCATCTATAAACGTATAGTTTCGATTCTAAACCCTACGTTTATAACAGAACAACCATAATCTTAACAGACACGATTCCCTTTTCTAGTGCGTACAGCATGGGCAAGGACACCATGTCGTCACAACATCATTGCCATAAAATCCACCAAGCTGTGTTTTTGTGTGTATGTGCTTGTAATATGTGTGTGTTTGCGATCCATGTGTGTGTTTGTGTCTACGAGTGCATGTGGGCGCGCGAGGGATTCCGCGTGTCTTTGTGTGTGTGTGTGTGTGCGCGTGTCGAGGAGTGTACGTGTGTGTGTGTGTGTGAGCGTTTGTGTGTGTCGACCAGGCTACCAGCCTAGAAGAAGGGTTTCTGCGCTGCAAAACACCTGCTGTTTGCTCCTGTGGATCAATGCTGAGTTCCTCGGAGCGAACACAGCACACATTAGAGCCCCACAGCCCTAAAAGAGATTAGGCCCTTTTCCAATCATACTTCCGATCCTTAATTATATAAATATAAGAAAAAACACAGGATCAATATCTTATAGCACTTATTCCAAACAGTAACATCTGTCCTGGACAATGGGTTACTAATTGCATTCGCATTAGCAGTGAATCAAATTAAATCTTAAAGGCATGAAAATAGGGAGAACAAACTTTCCATGAATTGAGCTAATAAATCGAAAAGCTCGGCATCATTTGTTGCTGTAGGTACAGTTGGGAGGTACATAGGAAACAAACAGGTTGCGCCAATGTCAGACCCAGCACCAGGTTGTCTTAAAAAAACATTGTTCTTGATATGCATCAAAGCCCTTCCAACACAAAAATACACACACACACACACACACACAGGTCAAATTAGTCAGTAACTAATAATTGAAGTCATTTCCTCTGTCTTTCAACCGTCTTTTTTGTAAACAGAACATTTGATGTGGTTCCTGCAGGGCTCCCAGAACGTGCACCATCACACCTTAAGACAGCTGCTATAGACAGTATTGGTTTAGCACGAAGATCATTCAACTTACAGACCTGACAGTCGCAATGTCAAGCTCCAGTCATTAAGAACAGACCTCACACAGGAGCCACAGAAAAACCGGACAAGAACACAGTGCAAAAACACGATTTTTGTTGTAACCGGCGATATACTCTGCACCGAAAGGGCACATGCAGTTGAAAGAAAGGTGAGATCAAAAACAAACAAACAAAAAAAAGGTGGAAATTGACGAAACTAAGGTTTTGTGTTGTCTGCGGGGCAATTCCCAGGTTCCTCCTCAGTGTTAAGACAGTCGTCTTAGTAGAAGCCTTTCAGCTGTAAGGTGTTGAAATGCTCAATCAATCAGTCCAAAACAAGGAGAGGAAGGTGTTTCGCCCACTGTTTTGAATGTATAACTATAGCAAACGGGAGCCGCTACGGATGGGAGGCTGGGTTAGGCCTCTCGTGCTAACCACTATGCGTGAGTAGAGTGTTTGGATCCTATTTCAAGTTTAGACAGAACAAGGCTGGGTGGCTGCCAGGTAAACAGCCATGCACAGGTACTGATCTGGCCCTGTGTTTACACTCACGTAAGAAAAAAAAAGAAAAGAAAAAACTGCCTACAGCATTGCTTCAACTCTTAAATCCTATCGGCAGCGGCGATAAGGCGAGGTGTCTACGAGATCAATCGTGGATCCTTACTTTGTACTAACACTCAGCCCCCCTCTATCCCCCCCCCCCCCCCCTTACCCCATGTGCCCTCCGTTAGGTCGTGCGAAGGGTGGTTGGGAGTTACGAGAAGAGCGCAGATGGGTGAACGAGATTGGGGCCCGTACAACGGCCGCTGATGGGGTGGCACGAGAACAGTGGCAGTTGGTGGTCGGCGATGGAGGAGGTTTGATCCACGCTCTCCTTTTCTTCTCCTCTTTCTTCCCACCAGATGTGCTCGTGATCGCATCTCTCCTTTCAGACTGCGGAATGTCCTGTCTAGGCCTCCACACACTCGCGTTCTGGATCCGCTCCTGGCTGTTCTCTTCCATTGTTGGTGTATAATTTCATGCATCCCATACCAATAGATGGAATATTATTTGATATAGGCTACCAATATGAAACAAGGTCATATTCATACAGCTTGCAGTCATGGAGAGCTTGCAGTCATGGAGAACTCTAAAAGGTTCTGCTAATCGTATTGTGAATTGCTTCTCCCCCTCTATTCTACAGCAGCGTTGAGGGTGATGGTTGTTAATACAGTATTGGGTTTAGACATGCAGGTCCAAATTACAATAGCAAAATGCTGTAATCGCTCAGGGAGATCCTATTTTCTCAACCTTCCACACTAATATCTGCAAGTCAAAATACATTCGAATACAATAGAAAGGCCTATCACAGTACTCTGTAAAAGGTCGGCACTTGTGCGTCACCTTGGTGACAACAACGTCGTTAGGGGTGTTTTTTTCCGTGGGAGTGGCCCTACCTCTCACCTAGGCTTCACCTGTACTTCACCCCTTTCTTTAATTACTTTAATCATACCCTTGTAAGCTTCGTTTACTTATGATTTTTTTGGTTTGGCAGGGCGTGAAGACCTCAGGTAAGAATGTCAGAGCACCTAAAATAGCAACACGGCAGAGCCAAGTGACTGCAGGAGACAACCGCTGCGCTCCCACAAAGCTTCACACTAACATTTTCATGTATTCACAGGGAAGATGAAAGCAAAAGAGATGTGTTTTTTTTGTGTGTGTGTGTGTGTGTGTGTGTGTGGTTTGTGTGTGCTTCAAACTAAGTGTACTGGTGTGTCACAGCGATAAGTAATGATTCTAACTGTGCCTGAATGACATATAACGCACTGTGTGGCAACTTTGTTTTTCAGACTAAAGTGTTCAGGTGTGCTGATTATAAGGGCTGGAAGCCCCCTACCCCATATCTTCCAAAACAAAATGTGAGTTTAAAACGGTGCGACGGAGCATGGAACAAACGTTTAGAGGGCCGCATTGTTGGATAATAACCATAATTTACGTTCAAGGAATAAACTAAATGGAATGCTTGCGTCTAGCTTTTCTCTACTGACGCATGCACATGCTCTTACACCCACACAGCTCAGTCTCCCACACGCTAGCTCTATACACACACACACACGCAGACAGCTGAAATGTGTAAAACTGGTCTGGAATGCCTTGAGGTTGGTAAAAGAGTATAAAGACAGTACCTATGAGCTCTGGTGAAGCGTGTCTACTATCAGTCATGGCTGTAAATGTACTGCGGAGAATCTAGAGAATCTCAGTAACGCTCGGCCTCGCTGGGCTGGGCTCTCCTCAACACACGCAGGGCCTGGAGTTTGTTTAGAGAGACCTATGAGGGTTGCACACCCTTCTCTCAGAGAGAAGAAATAAAACTAAGATGAGATAGAGGTGTACCGTTTTCCTCTGACATAAAGACAGGGGTTAGCGTGTGAGCAGAAACCGCCAGAGACGCGCGGCTATTTTTAAAAGTCCAAATGGAGTCACCCAATTGAATTGACATTGTTCACATTCTGCTGATGTCAACACGTAAATACATTTCTCTTCTCACTCCTAAGAGGCACTTCAAATCTTAAAGCATGCTTTAAGACAACAAGGTACCAATTTTAACTTTAATTTTGTTCCCCCACAAGGGCGTGCCTCTGTGTCTGTGCGCGCGTGTTCACATGTGTGTGTTTGCGTGTTCGTCTTTTGTTTTTCCTGGTGCTTGTAATAACCATCTCTTATCCATCTCTTATGGCTAATACATCTTTTTTTACATGATTACATAACAGCGGGTGACTGGGTAAAGGATCGGTCAATGTAAATATATACACTGAACCACTGTGTGAGATTGAACCCCTTGAGCTATACTTCATGAATCTTCAAGAATGGATAACATGAACTGTAGGGAGTCCTACACACATAGACCATCACTGGTGTTGTCCCAGCTCCAGTCTTCAATCCCCGGCTATACCAAGCATGCTGCGTGATCACCTAGAAAAGCCAGCGAAGGAAGAAAAAAGCTACCCAAAAGCCACTGAAATGATTGGCCCACTCCTTATTAGCGTATTTACACAAACAGAGGACAACGAACAGGACGCTTGGTTTCGTTTATCGTGACGCTAGAGGGGACATAACAAATCGCAAAAACAGGTGCACCTTCTTTCACGCCAAATCTGTTCAACGCAGGTGTGTGTAGCCATCTGAGCAATGTCTGTAATCAGATACAACTTTACCCACGCCCCCCCCCCACACACACACACACATACACACAAACAAACACATGCACACAGTCAAGCCTCCCTCCACCATTACTCATAACAAAGCTGTCCCAAAACCTCTCGCACATGTGTGCACGTGTGCAATGCAGTTGCGATGATAATGATAGCGCACAGTATTTTTCTCAGCATCGCTAAAGGTTCTCTTCACTCATAGTGTTACAAAGAAGTTCAGCGAAGTGCATTAATAAGCCATGCATTTACTTTGTGGATTAGGCTACGTTTGTATTAACCTTACTATACCGTATGGTGGATATAATTCATAAGGCACTTTTGCGGTCAAACCTATACGCAATGTGAATATCTCTGCAACCCCTCAAACGTTTGAGTCCTGTAGGCAAGAGGGATGTGCAATGGCCATTTCAAGGGCAAGGATGCTGAATTTTGCCAGTAGATTTGGGCTACACATAGCAGAACGTAGTCAAATTACATTTGTGAGTGGCGGACCTTCCTAATGAAAGCTTTTAAATTCCAACCCATGTATTCTTGAAACTCTACTTAACACTGCCTTGGGTTGAAGGTAGTTGCCTTCCAACTTCATGGGCAGGTCGCCCCTATTTCGGGCATCAGTTCTCGTGCATGCAGCGTCTTGCATGCCCAAGGTAATAATTAGGCTATACGCACTGACTGTCGGCGTACTGAAGATCTCGCCTTACGTGGGAAAATGTGAACGTTTTTTAAAGAATGCAGACATATTCAAATTGTTCGGAGAAAAAGTAAATTGTGTAAATGTCATAGTGTGTAAACATGGGATTACGTTGTATGTAAGTCGGCCTACTACTCAAGCGCCCTTGAGTGTGCCCCCACACGTGCGTGCCCTTGTTTGTGTATGTTTGTGACTGCAGAACCGTGTTTGCGCGTGATTGAATGCCTGCCCGGTGAACCCAGTAACGCAAGTCGCACACAACAGAGCGCGAGAGAATATTTCACATCCATCCCAAATCCAAACACCCCAAGGGATGCGTAGAGGTGTGGCGGAGAAGACAGTTTAATGATTATCAATCGCCCCGAGACAAGCTCATAACTCGTGTAACTTTCCGACCTATTGCTGCTTCTCCTTTACCTGTGTGTTAAGACAGGGAGATGGGTGCGTGCGTGTGTGTGTGAGTGAGGGGGCGGTCTAATTGGGGTTGAGAGAGGAGTTGGTTAATTAGGAGACGTTAGAAAGTAGACCACTAAAAAGGTCACATGTCACATTATTTATTTCGCATAGATCACTGGTGCACAGAAGATGGTCTACAGGACATCATTTCCTAAGACTGCTCATCTACCTTCCACCTTTCACCTCCTCAAGCCTCCTCTTCTACCCGAGCACTTCTCTTTCATCAACTTGTTCGCTTGTCATCTCAGCATTGTTTTCCTGATACTTCCCCATTCCATAGAAGTCATGTTTTGGCATAATACCGTGACAGAGAGACTGGGTTTCTTTATAGGAAAGCTGACACTTTGGTAGCTTGACACAGAGTTGCAATATGTTCTTTGGGCTTAATTCAAATGAAATGATTTAGCTTCCCCCCTCCCTGCTTCTGTATGTTTCCCTGCGTCTAAAGCCTACCAATTCTCTCTCTCTCTTCCTTTCTCTCGGTGTGGGGGTGCATATGCGTTTTACGCGCAACCTTTGATATCTCTTAAGCCTGTTTCAAGTGTGAGGGGCGATGTTGTTATTCCCTGAACAACGAATAACTTTGAAAACCAACATTAAAGACGGATTAAGATGACTGATAGAACAGAACAGACAGGAAGAGATTCAAAGACGTGGGTCTTCTGTTGTTTTTCCTATATTCAACAGAAGGGAGGAAAGACTTTCTATTTTGAACATGACATAAAACTTTGCCACAAATCATGGATGGATGTATCAATCCAAACATTAAGAATCGCCAAATTGTAAGAGTTATCATAGCATTTATTTCTCATTTCAAACCAACTTTGTGTAACACTCCGCATAAACACTTTAATGTTTCCATCTCTGGTATTCGCACGCCACCTCCTGCGAAAGTAAACCTTATTTGCTTCCTACAGGTGAGCAGATCCAGGTGCGTAAGGAGGGAGACGAAAGACACGGGCGAACTTTGGTTAGCTCTCTCATTCATCTCATCTTTCCTCCTTATTGATATACCACATGAGCTTTTTTTATTCACGAGTGTCTATCCCTGTTGCGCGTGCAATCACCAGGCGATCCCTGACTCACTTCAGGGGATTTGAGATTAGCTTCCGATGGAAACCCCGCCTCCGTGGGCCGTCCCTCACCCAGGGTTTATATTATAACGCGGCGCGTGTCTCCGGAGACAAATCTGAACTCAGCTGCAAAGGACTTGGTCGGGGACCTCTCGTTTCTCCAAAAGGAGCTTTCCCGGAAAGAGCGATCGCAAATCATTCCGCAAAAACAAGTTTTGCAACCGTAATTTATATACTTTGAAGAGTTATCTGACGAAGAGAGCCTCCCCAAAAGGTGCTCTGATTGCGACAGGTGAAAGAGAAGATTCCTGTTTCAGAATGAAACTTGAAGTTTTTTCCGCGAGCCACTTTGTTCAGAAGCCTCTGGATATGTGTAGTGACGCCGAGGGAAGTATCCCATCGCCCGTCTCTGGAGATGAGCTGGGCTCGGACGGAGACTGCGTGGCCAATAGCCCCGCACCTGCACCCCAGAGCAGTGACGGAAAAGGTAAACCCTACACCCGCAGACCTAAGCCCCCTTACTCTTACATAGCGCTCATTGCCATGGCTATCCGGGACTCTGGAACTGGCCGACTCACTCTGGCTGAAATTAACGACTACCTGATGAAGAAGTTCCCGTTTTTCCGTGGCAGCTACACCGGCTGGAGGAACTCGGTCCGCCACAACTTGTCACTGAACGATTGCTTCTTGAAAGTACTGCGGGACCCGTCCCGACCCTGGGGTAAGGACAACTATTGGATGCTGAACCCGCACAGCGAGTATACCTTTGCCGACGGGGTGTTCCGCCGCAGGAGGAAGCGCATCAGCAAGAGGTCCATCAAAGAGTCTGAGATTCCTGACACCCAAACACCCGGCGAGGACACTCGTCTGTCCGCCCCCGCCGCGCCTTCTCAGGAGGAAAAGTCAGCGGGCAAGTTTTGTAGCTCTTTCGCTATCGATAGTATCCTCAGTAAGCCTTTTAAAAGGAGGGAGGATTGTCGAACCAATACAGACATTACCGGTCTTGGTGCACGGTTGTATTGGCCTACCGGTGCCCACATACTGCCCTACACTCAGAACTACCAGTGTGCGAGTATGGCACATGCACAGCACGCATACCACGTCAGTTCCAGGCCGTCCCACATGGTGCAGGCGTACAGGTGCAGTCCCTCAGATCCTGTCTACGGAGGGGAGCACAACAGGGACGCGCTCACTTCTCTCCATCTGACGTCACTGGGCATGGTAAACTCATTCCCCCCTGTCAAGATGTCCACATCGGGCGGAGGTTGTCATCCTTTCCAAATAGACTCATTGCTCTCATAAAGCGTACTCACGGGACAGCGTGGGTGTTTGACTCTGTGTATATGAACTATGTGCACTTTCATTTGCTGTAGTTTTTCTGTCTTTAAAAGGCATTTCAGTGCATTTGATTGGAATGGGTTGGTCTCATTTTTTGCAGTGAATAACGAAACTTTTTTCTTGTCAAGTAGCCTGACTTTATTTCTATTTGGATATTAGGACGAAGCACATAGTTGACTCAATCAGCAGTCCACTGTGTGTGTGTTTGTGTGTGTGTGTGTGTCCAATGGTTCGTTAGTCATTTCTACTGTACGGTGGCCACCAATTGCCAATATATTTTAAAAATATTAATATATTTATGTGTTGATTTGTATGACCTGCTGCATAATGTTGTGATTAAAATATTGTTTAGTTGAACGACAAGTGCTGAAAATTACTGCTCACGAAAAGAAGGGAAATGTAGACCTATGTTATCCTGGAGTCAGCAATGGTGTTTTAATGAATAAAAAGAAACAATACGTGGGAAACAAAGCGTGGATTCGGTGTGTGTTTCTGTTTCATGTGTGATCGTTAGACGGCCCAATAGCTGCCTCAAAGAAGGTCTACTCAACGTCATGCTGTTTTGGCAACGTGGATAGTTTATTTAACCAAAAGGCCACCGAGCAGTAAATTACAATTCACATGAAAAACATTGACAGAGAATTGCTAGTAAAAAAAAGAAATCTAACGCATGAATTTAATCCAACAATTAATCATTAATTATGAAGATAATAAGCCTATAAGCATTACAACATACACCACGGCAGCACAATAAAACAGTAGCCAATATAGACAAAACTGGACTTTCCGGAATGAGGAAGTTAGCCTACCTTGTTTTAGAGAACAACATAACAACTCAAAAATGATCTGCACTTTCATAAAATCTGGAAATGATTAGGCTTCAAAAGAATGTGATGGGCCTCATGTGAATAATATAAATAAATACTTTGTTGTCACAGTATGCCATACCCTTTAGCCTAATAGTCATTAGGTAGGCCTAATCATTCCTCACCATCATTATAAAAACATTAAGACACGTTCAAGGTCATAATAAAGTTTAATAATTCAGCGAAATATATGAACACTAGCATGTTCATCTATAACCGGTTAATATTTATTTTCGGAAAATGGAATAACAAAATAGATTCATAAAAGCCTAGCCATCAAACCCCAAAACACACTGTATAACACAAAGTTAAGGGTTTACCAAACCTGGAACTATTATGTCTGGGCTAGGCTATTACAATGCATTATTAATTTGACAAATGAAAGTAGGTTACCATTAATCATAACACTTTCTTAATATATTTTATTATAATTAGAGAGCCCTTTTGAACCAAAAGTTGATGATCACGTATCGATCTGTCAGCGATATACGCAAACCAGCAGATTAATCTATGCGTGCAATTTTAAACGACGCATGTTTTGACAGCATTTCAGCCAAACTTGAACCAAGCAAATAAAATGTGTTCTCATGTAATATTCAAACATGTTGGCTAAATCAAATAAATTGTATTGAATGCTGCATGTAAATCTTAATGCGTCTAAATGAAAATTAGAGCCAGAACACCTGACAAATGGTTTGCCAGAATCGAAAAATAAAATAGAGAAGCCTACATTTCATTATAGGCTATTTTATCCAAAAGTAAGTAACGCTTGCATTCATAACGAGTCTCAGAACTATAACTGTTGAGTAAATTATGATTTGTGTCATTAACACATAAGAACTTGGCAGCAACTTCAAGGAAGATACCTGACATCCAAATCCAAAAACATAGTCTTTCAAAAGTCCACAAAAATCAACTCTTGGTAGGCCAGGTGACAGGTGAGAGGTTCGGTTTTCAGGAACAATGCTGCAACCTGCAGGTGAAACAACGGAACAACACACCTGTCACTGGAGGCTGAGGACGGCTTTCTCTCTTTTTTGTGGCTTTCTTCCTCTCCCTTTCTCTCAAAGAAAATGATTGAGCTACACAATACGCCAAAGAACAAGCACAAAATTGGACAGGGCTTTAGCGAATTGAGTCTTAATGTCCACACAATTTCAATCACACCACACATTTCCACGTATTTCCCGGATATAGGTACTCATTTAAACAGAATTAAACAAAAAATGCACCATGCAAAACTGGACGTATCAACAGCCCGTCTGGTGCAACTGCGCATGACCTCTGGGTCTCTCCTTGAATGGAGGCCCGCTGTGCGCATACAACACGCCAGGGAAAGCAGGAAAGGAAGCAGTAGCCTAGATGCTCAAAAGAATGAACCAAGGAACATCAATATAAAGTTGTAGTAAACAGTCGAATCTTCATTATTTTCTAAATATACATTGCCTTCTTTTCATAATCTGTAGAGTTCAAATAAACATCAAACTTGAAAAGAAATAGGACACGGCTACGTGTGCGTAAAATGCATTGAGTTTGTCATTAATATAACTAACGGTTTCGTTAACCGAAGGTGTATGTTGATAAATAAAATGTGCTACCGGTGGTTTTTGTTGTTTTTTATATTTGATTTCGAAGTCGTTGACACCTAAATCTCGGACAACAAGTGAAAGGCTTAAATAGACTGTTACTTTAGCTCTGGATGAAGACTGACTGATTTGCCTTGACAAAGGCGAAAGCGTTGGATTTAATTACATTTAGATATCAACATTATTACCTTAATCCTCCATTCAAAATTATTAGATTTTCGATCAAATATAGAGATTCACCTCTCACGAATGAAACGAACAGCATGCTGTTACTGGACACAGGCTTAAATAGGAGACTGTGTGTCGATTTCTTCAAAGTAGAGAGCGGAGCACAGCAAAGCTTCCTTTTACCCAAGGCATCCTGATCACAGCAGGGGTCACACGTTTTGATGTTGCAGGAAATTCTGGGGCCATAGGTTCTGAAAACCTTAACTGCGCCGTGGTGGAACATCATTTTATCCTCACATCCTTTGTTGTGAAGTGCAAAGTTATTGTTGATAGTGATTGTTCAAATATCCCTTAAAGTATACTGTCGTCAAGCACATACGCAAGCACACATACAGGCGGAAGTGAGCCCAAATAAAATAGCCAGTCTTCCCTATAGCTATGTTGTCACCTTTAGGTTGAGGAATTATAATACAGCACGCTACAAGCCAAGACATGCATGCAATACGATTGAACTTGATTCGTTTTTTAACTGATGATATTACATATAAAGTAAATTATGTTTAATAAATCTGTGGATTCAATGTCTCTATAGGAGGAAGCTGTCGACACCCGCGCGCCTAATTTCGGTTTTCTCTGTCTAATGAACACGGGGCCCAGGGGACCGGCTCGAGCCCGGGGCGGTAAACTGACACTTGTGCGCTGTGTGTGGTATCCAGGGCCGTTCTTGATGGAAAAAGCCTGCTTCCACTCATGTCAAAGTCATTTACTCAGAACAACCCCCCGCTTATACGCATGCTCTCGAGTGAAAGACCACCACCTTACCATCCCGTTCCCTCCCCGCCCGGCTCAGCGAGGCGCAGCAGTTTGTTTTCGTGTTCCATCGTGACCCAGATGGGTTCTGTGAAAACTAAACGAAAGCTGAAGTTGCAGCGAGTTTGCGTGTAGGAAGTCGTCATTTCCGTCTGTAAGCATATTTTGGTGTAAAATAATATAGTTAGGAGACTGTTATAGAGTGTTACAATAGCCTGGTGCCAACAAACTGTAGTCTCTCAAAAACCTCTCTCGTAACCTAAAATGTTATTTCCCTTCTGGCCTGCACAAAAGAGAAGGACAGTTCCCAAACAGTAGATTGGTTTCCTAACTTAACATACAAGTGGGATAGATCAAGTTCTTTACCTTGCGCACGAGGCTAGTGGCGCTGTTGATTGGAATGTCTGGTCGTGGTTTGATAAATGACTTAATTGCGTGCATTTGAGATGTCCAGACTGGACTGTCTGAGAGAGAGGGTGAACGAGGGAGGAAAAAAAGAGAGTGAGGGAAAAGGGGCTATAATTTAGTTGCATGTGACGCCCGCCGGTCGACGATTGGACACGAGCCAGATTTGGTAGTGGAAAGGGGGAGGCGGGGGGGGGGGTCTTAGGTCGTCCCGAATTCAAGCGGACTTGAAGAAGGAGACTGCGACGGAGGGGGTCTAAGAGGAAAGATAGGTGGTCGCGCTTTGTTTGGCCTAGTGACCGCGCACATTAGTCTAGGATTTTGGCTTTACCTCCCCTTTAAAGGATTAAGACGTGAGATGGCCACCCGGAGAGCGGCAGAGCAGCACTCACCGACACTTTGACACCCACCGGAGCCCTTGTGTTGGACGGAACCCCCGGACACGGCGTTTAACCCCAATCTGGATACCAAGCTCCCCCCTCTCAGTATGTCACTGCGCACTCACGCATTCTCTGCGTAAAGGGAGAGTCCAGCTGAACAAGAGGTAGCCTTTTCCTTTTTCAAACTTCTGTGGGATACCGAGGACCAGTGACTGTGAAACTTGTAACCGACCTCAGGAAAATACATTTAGCCGCTGTCATATTTGAAACCTTTCCGATTTTTCTTTTTCATATTTGTATCTGCAGCATTTTTGTTCCCCGCGTCTTTACGGCAGTTGTGCGTCAGCGGAGCTGACATGACGACCGAGACTTCTCAGCAGCAGCTGGACCCACCACCTCCTCTGCGATCGAGCCCAAGCGTCCTTCACTCCACCATGATGAGCCCACAAGCCGTAGCAGAGAGCTCCTCGACCGGAGCAAAAGGAAAGAAGGTGACGTCTGGGCTGAGGAGACCAGAAAAGCCGCCGTACTCATACATCGCTCTCATCGTCATGGCAATACAGAGCTCCCCTACCAAGCGACTGACACTAAGTGAGATCTATCAATTCCTCCAGGCTCGGTTCCCTTTTTTCAGGGGGTCGTACCAAGGCTGGAAGAATTCGGTCCGGCATAATCTTTCTTTGAACGAGTGTTTCATTAAGTTGCCAAAAGGGCTGGGCAGGCCGGGCAAAGGCCATTACTGGACAATTGATCCAGCCAGCGAGTTCATGTTCGAAGAGGGCTCTTTTCGTCGCCGTCCTCGGGGCTTCCGGAGAAAATGCCAAGCCCTAAAGCCGATGTATCGAATGATGAATGGGATAGGCTTCGGCACTTCTATCTTACCACAGAGTTTTGATTTTCAGGCGCCTTCTGCGTCCCTCGCGTGCCACAGCAACGGTTACAACTTAGACATGATGACCAACACCATGGCCGGGGGCTATGATGGATTGAGCGGTGGACACCACGTACCCCACATGTCTCCGAGTCCCGGATCCACGTACATGGCAAGCTGTCCGGTGTCATCCAACGGGGAATACGGACCGGATAGTAGCAGCAGCCCAGTGCCCTCATCTCCAGCCATGGCCAGCGCATTGGACGGCCATTCCCCATACGCCAGTACCGCGACACACTGGGCATCCCCCAGTGGCTCCCCTTACATCAAGCAGCAGTCTATAGCCTCCAGCAGTCCCGCGTCCTCCGGTTTACACTCCGGTATGTCGCCGTACTCGCTGGAACAGAGCTATATGCACCAGAATGGCAGGGATGCCTCTGACATCTCAGGTAATATTAAATATGCGTCTTGCACGTTAGATAGTGTGATTTTTACGCATGCTTAATTTGTACAGTCCAATGTGCTGCAAATGTAGGCTATTGCAATTCTGAATCAAACGGTAACCCATGCTGTTTTCCACCACAAGATTGATTCTCACGGGTGTTTTCCAAACCTAGACTAAATAGTTCTTGTTTAAGTCAAAACACACATTCGAAAATGAATGCTTACGATAATCATATTTATACAAATATGATACAAAAATAGAAACACAAAAACATGAACAGAAACGTCACCAATAATCCTTAATTTTAAAGGATAAACCCTGACGGTATATTTCACGCCAACGGTTACTCCCCGCTTAGGCTGATAACATTTAGTCGTCTTCATAAACTGAATATGTGAACACAAGTCTCAGTCAGAAATGGCGAGATACATGTGCAAATATAACCTAGAAATAATGTATTTGTAAATAATACAAATATACAATGCATACAACTTACAACGTACAACAGACAATTCATTCAGTAAATTTACAATGTATGGAGGACTTTGTTGAATTGACTATGCTATGCGTTGAAGTTTGAAATGTATTGCACTTTTGAACATTTACTAAAAAATAATATGCTCCCTGTTTATAGCCCATAGCCGTCTACCGACAGTAACCCACCAAATTGTATTGTTTGTATGTGTTCCTCTTTTTTGATAATTTATATGCTATCGCCTACCGTGTTTAACATGCTTATAATTTATTGAGGCTTTTAAAACTCCAGCGATTTCCAAAAGGGAGACATCTCATTCTAAAGCCCATGGGGTCGCGGAGGTTAACTAAACAGGCTGTTCAAGTTGGACCACACCGAAGTGAATTTCAACCAGCGAATATCCGCATGAGACTGCAAGCCTTGTTAAACTTTACTCAACGTCTTAAACCATTTTGAACACATAGGCCGTTATCTGTGCTGGACTTTACACGCCTCATAACCACTGTCAGTCATGGCCGTATGTTGTCTCTGAAAACGGACGCGAGGAGGCAGTAGGGTATGGCCCATAATGCCTGCTGTCTCTCGGTGAAAAACAGCACGCGTGCAAGCAGCACATCTGGAGTCCTTATGACCTTGATGAAGCGCGCGGTGTCTACCCGGCATGAGAATGGTGGTAATTCGTAATTTTAACTATAGATCTGACCCTCATAGATGATTAATTACCTATCTGAGCGATGGTATTGTTATAGGGATATAAGGCCTACAATGGAAAAGTCTAGTGACGGATTCTAGTGACGAGAAGAATGACATTGGCAAACTATGGACATTGTTTGGACTGTGTCATGGTTTGTTCTAGCTGATCATTTTCAAAAAATAAATAATTGCCCAAATAACTAATCGATCGAACCATAAACTAACGGAGCCTACTCATTTGATAAAACATTAAAAACAGCAGTGCCTCAGGCTACAGTCATTCCAAAGGCAAGATAAGCCTACATAGATTAGTTCAACTATTGAAAGCTTCGGTTATTCAGAAATTGAATGCAAAATGGTTTGATCTTTCTGAATTTGTCCCATTTGGTCCAAATCTGATTGCGTGAGGTTTCCCTAAATGTTAGGCTACTGCAATGCAGCTAAAATTATATTTAAAATATATTTTATGTAGACTCAATGTAATTGTTTTGAACACACCTTTGAAACGACTCAAAACCCAGAAATTATGTAGAAAAAAGTACAATAGAAATTTCGGCTTGATAAAATAAATGACTACTTGGAAACTCCAAGTACTCACATACAATTAGATAAAACGGAAAAAATAACATAATTAAGGAGAAAAAAAAAAAATGCCAATACTGAAAGTAATTATAGATCATATTCATTGGACATATTTCTCAATTAACATGTCAATTGTTTTCCTGTCCACAGTTGGAATTCCGCGCTATCCGAGCCATTCCTCCTCAGTCTGCGATAGGAAGGATTTTTTGTTGAACTTTAATGGTATCTCCTCATTTCATCCATCGACCAGTGGATCTTACTATCATCATCATCACCATCACCACCATCACCAGAATGTGTGTCAAGACATCAAGCCGTGTGTGATGTGAGCGCGTCATGACGTTCGTTCCAAGGCCATGAACAGTGCGAGTTAGAGGAGTGAATGTGGACCGTAATAAAGACAAATCTAACCGTAGGCTACAGTCAGACATAAACAATAATAATTTGTATATTTTACCAGCACGGTGCCAATCAATGTTAGATGGGACATTAAAAAGAGAAAAACAAAACACAAAATGGATAGAACTCGCAGATTGTTGATATGAGGGAGAAGCACAGGGCTTATAAAAACCACTTATACCGTTGTGCTGTCCTCTTGTGACCAACTTTTTTCACCTTCAAAATAAGTTTTTAAAAACGATTTGAATGTGTTTGCTATTGTTATTTGTGCAAACGAATTATATTCAGTGTAACTATGTTCTATATAAAGATAAATACTATAGGCCAACACAAAGCTTTTTATAACATGAATTGCAGCAACTTTGCACTTTTGTATACCATTTGACATTGCTACATTTTGTAAAAAGTTTCAATAAAGCTGATATATTTTAGGCCACATTCTTCTGCCTGTCTTTCACATTTTCGTTATCATTGTATATTATTCTCATTGCTGAAACGTTGTTTTAGTGAGGTCGGTAAATTTGACAAAGAAGCACATTTAGTCTTAATCTTATACCAGGTACAACTACTATCAATTGCCATTCAAATTTAATTGACTACTGTACCACCACCTGCTATACAAAATGTTTTTGTTATTTGGATGCCAGCCTTTTGTTATTGTTTATCATGTGTTTTCTAAGAAAAAGACAAGCAGAGTCCAACCTGGACCTTTCACATACAATATATAAAGAAGTGTGAAATGTAACCATGGTGAATTCTGCTATCTAATTACTGACACACATACTGGTTAAGTAGAGATCATTCACAAGCATCTTTGATTGTAGAAATTGTGTATTATACGTTGCACATATAAACAAGACTTACAAAAGATACTGAAAACACAAACATTGGGTTGTCCAAGAGATTTCTTTGTAACAGAGTTTGAGGTATGAAAAGTTCTGTGAGCAGACGTTGCCTTGCCCTTCCTACACTATAAAACATCAGACCGTTTACGTGCACCTGGTTTACATGGTCCAAGAACTTATCTAACATCTTCATTTGGATCGGTTTAGACACCCATGGGTGGCCATGTGTCTGGGGCTGCATACCACGCACTCTTTGCGTCATCTCCAGTCTCGTCTGGCTGAACGGCCCGCGTGTCCTCACACAGCTTCCGCTCTCCTCTCGGATTGGAAGACGTCATAAACAAGACCAGCGAAGGACACATTTATGGGAATGTAACCACACTGTGTGTGTTTTTTTTATTTAGATGGCCTGTAAACAGAACACACTTATAGAAAGTCAGTCTTTGAAAAAATAGAAGACATACACACGAGTGTAGACATTGCGTTCACAGACATAACATAGGCCCTAAAATGTTGACTTGACCGTACCAAGGATTGTGTCCCTCCTTAGGACTGTGGAATTCATTCAATTATTTTAAATTCACACAAAGATGATGTCATTGCAGTGCAATGATTGCACACAGTCAACACTGAATTATCAATTGACAAATAAAAGATCATTGTAAGTAACCTGTTGACGGGTCAAGAAAAGTGTCCAAATGAAACAGGGGTATTTGAACCTTACAGGGAGAGAGATATGGGAATAATGGAGAAACGTGTAGGTTATCTATCTACATTGACATAAAACTGGCCAAGCATTAAAATAAACTACTTTCAAAGCAACATATAGACTGACATCATAAGGGAGATATATTACAATGTATTATGACAATTATGTCACGCATTAATGCATGCCAGTTAATATGTTAGGGCCTATGCTTCATACTGTAATGTTTTATTCTCGCTTGAAAGGCAGTTTTTCATATTTATAAACTCATGCTATGGACTATATTGCCATCTAGTGTCAATAGGACTAATAGCAGGCAATATTCGAGGAGGCCAAGGCCTATTGAAGTCTAACCCGGTCAGCCACTACCCGTCCGCTAAGTGTCGTTCAGAATCTGCACATTCATTTCGAGCACAGCCAATTAAATTTATATAACTCATATGACGAAACTATGTTGTAGTATATGAGCACTTTCAAATGTTAGATAAACCTAATAGAAAGATTAAGGGTTGGGTGATAAGGACAGAATGGTGACATTACAATAATTTAATACGTTATTTTGGAGACTAAATGTCTTAAAACGTTACATTTATTTTCGTATTACTATTGTTGATTCATTTGGTTTAATGAAGCATGAATATTCCCTCATTATGGTCACCAAACACAAGCATAAACAATACTCTGACGTTTCAATACATAACCCCAGGAGTCGAGTCTGGCCTTGAGAGCTGATGTAAACCGCCAGAGTTTCGTCCTTAATAACAGCCAGCCCATGTGCACGAACTGAAGGTTTCACATATGGGTGATTGACGGTTATTTATTTTAAAATCTATTCCAATATGCACTTTTGGTTTGTGTATTGGTCTGCGGTTATGGGTGTTCTGAATACTTTGGAATTCTTCTGTGTTTAATTAAGCGCTTAATATAAACATTGTTGATGAAGTGAAGTAAAGTGAAATGGAGGTGCCCATGTAGTCTATATAATTCAATCAACTATAAGGACCAAGAGTTTGTTTGGATTGATCCAAGGCTAAAAACTGACACCAGGATATTATATCAAATTTGAACATCAACACCCTCATAAAAACGTTGAGCATTTTAAATTGTGCTCCACTTTGCATATTGAACTTGACTTAGTATGGGATATAATTTCACATAGCCTAGGTAAATTGTCAAAATACCTTTTACTACGAAACTGTATGGTTTCGCAGTTTCGTAGTAACTAAGATCTACACTGGTTGCAATCCTTCCGAACTTCATTCGGTCTCCCACTTATTGGACAGCTGCATTGTAATGTTTTCCAGTCTGATTCACTCTCCCCCCCCCTCTCTCTCCCTCTCCCTCTCCCTCTCCCTCTCCCTCTCCCTCTCCCTCTCCCTCTCCCTCTCCCTCTCCCTCTCCCTCTCCCTCTCCCTCTCCCTCCCCTCTCTCTCTCTCTCTCTCTCTCCCTCCCTCTCTCTCTCTCTCTCTCTCTCTCTCTCTCTCTGTGTGTGTGGAGGGGGGTGATGGTGGTGTAAAGGGGAGGGGGTTATCCTATGAGCTGCAGCTGATAGGTTCAGTGAAAAAAATTAACGGAAAGGAGGGTTATTTTACAGATATATGAAAGTACATGTGTCTGGGTATTCTCTAGCGGACTGACAAAGTTTCGACAGACACACCGACAGCATTGTTCAGTAGAGTGTATTTACGTGTTACCATCACTAAGTGGCGCCATTATGACACATTTGACGCCTGTTTCATATTTAGACTTTCACCTGGACTACAACCTAAAACACAGCTCATTCCTCCTAATTTCACGTCAGATTTGGGAGGGATGGGAAATTGAGATTTCAATTATAGGCTATTGTTTTCTCCAGTAGGCTACTCTGAGCTGGCATGGAACCAACCATACTGGGATGTCCAGCGTAATTATTGTACAGTATTAACGTGAAGAATTCGTAACCGTATAATTGTCTCAGCCTCTACCTATTTATATTAGTTTTCTTAAAATGGCTATGGTTTGAATGTTTATATGTGTGGAAACGTCTTGGAATGCAGTTCCCCCAAAAAAACTGATGAGGGCAGTGCAGTGTAACAATTCAATGAGCAAAGTTACTCAGGTATCAAATGTTATCATATGCCTACTTAAGCATAAAACTGCCTTTATAATTGCAGCTTAAGTATTCATTTCTTTGGACACTAACTTTGTGTCCAAGGAAATTGCTGGCCAGAGCCTTTTTGAATTGGCAAAGGGCCTGCTAGGTTGTAAACTAAATGTAGATTTCATGGGTAAATCTATAAAAGGTTATGATGATTAGGCACATACTTCCATTACTAAACGCTGAAAGATCGACAGGGGTCGCTCCATATCTTTTACCGAAGCGCTGGTTTTGAAAGCAAATAACTAACGGATAACAAGTTACCCACCATCCAAAGCCGAATTCTCCCATATTTTACACATGCAACCTATTAACTCATCATGAAATGGCGAGGTGTTCGTAAAATTGCATAACGCTGGTGTTTAAATAAAAAGTTTGTCTACTTTCTTTATGCGTTTTAAGGCCGAATTTTCATGTAGGGTTACAGTTTGATAAATTTGATAAACAAATAGGCCTATGCACTTCGAATTTGAGTAATACAATGTTGTCCTGGATTTTTTAAAGCTTCAGAAAACGGTATTTGCAATTAGATTGTAAACACAAATGCCTAGTCTAGGTATTAAATTGGTCCCCATGCACAATGCTGTATAAATATTCTATAAATAGGCTCACCAATATAAATGATTGGAGCAAAGCATTATTATACATGAGTAAATGAGTACATTAGTTTTTCTAAAATAAGAGATATGATATCCTCAATCGTTTGCATTCATAGACAAAACAAATCAAATAAATTACGAATGTTATTGTAGTTGTCCGTGTTGAATATATATTTTATTAAAGAGAATTTATCCCAACAGTTCATAATTGACTGATTATCCTTGAATATGTTCTACATTGCTTCAAGGATTAGACTACGTGACATAAAATCCTTATCAAATAGTTTTGATAGTAATGTTAGGAAACCATAAATGAAACTCCACGAGTCTGTCAGGCAGTAGCCTAAGGAAAAAAACTAATATAAAGTAGCAACATTCTTTTTTTAAACTGTATTATGACAATTTTTTATTCGAATTTACAGGCTTGAATCAAATTGAGTTATCCCAATTGTTAGGATTAGTAAGCTATCTTTGTGAATTATTAGACATGTTACAGGTTGTAATTGTACATTTTAAACAATATTATTATCAACGTATCTTATAGCAATATTCCTCACTGACAAGCCTCTGAACTGGGATTTTTCATCAGCAGCACTTGTTCAGAGGCAGTAATGTGTCAAGATACATTCAGAGGGTCTTTATTGATAGGCCATTATTTTATGTGACTTGATGAAATACATACATAATAAAGTAAGGCTACACATATGGCCTACATGTTTAAGGAATATGAAATAGGATAATTGCTCGTAAATGTGATCAAAATATACATATAGCCTACAAAACTTTAATCATAGATTTTTAAAAATCAGCATCGACATGTTATGGTTTGACTTTATATTCGTTTATGACTTTGGTGTTCACCTGAACATGATCTATCGAAGGGAATCTCGTTTTAACTTCGTAGGCCTATTTTATTGCAAGTCATCTCACGTTCCAAACAAGAAAGTGACACAATAAACATGAGGAATGTGGATGGCATGGCACCTTTTAAGAGAACTCAAGAATGAAACTTGGAGGGTCTTCATGCTCACCGTTTGTCAACTCCAAACCTCTCACCGTTCTTACATCTTACAACAACCTCCGTCACCCCGTGCTGATCCTCTCACGACCAAATGATCTTAATTTAACCTTAATTAGCTCACACATAGCCTACAACCCTGGCGCACAGCAGGGACTAAGGGGGTACCCATATTCTTTCATGTGGTGTTAATTCAAATGTTTACTCAGAACTTCAGATGCTTCAAACTGCCCGGAGGACAATGGAACTATTAATCAGTGAAATCAAATAGGCTATGTCACACTTAAAATAGACTGGATGATGTTGTCGATTTTGGCGCGCTGATAAAGACATGACGCACACTGCGTTAGAATGTAGGCCTACATGTGGACAGGACAATCAGTAGAATAAAGCAGAACAACTAAATATACTTATCCGACTATGCTGTTTCACTTTCAGTTCATGTACACTGACGATATAACAGCGTTGAATTTGTTTAAGAAAAAGATGGTATGCTCACTTGCATCGACACATTTAATCGGATTTGATTAAGTCTGTCACATATTGGATCAATTCAAGCACAGTCCGAAATTAATTATTTTTTTCTCCGTCTGGCAGACTACCTGTGTTATCTGCAGTCAATTACGTTATTCTACCAAGTAAAATTAAGTCGTTTGGAGTCAGTGTAGTTTTCAAAATCTCTAATGGCGTTTCTTTAATTTTGAAGCTTCGAAAATTGAATGCTGCAGGTTCCTGCAGGTTACATTATATTCCAGAGTTAACCATTCTCCAGAGTTGGTCCATGTAACGTTCGAGGCCATTAATTACAATTGCTCAGTATAAAACGTTTGTATCTAAGCAATTTAATCTACCAAATATGTTATCTCATGAGTAGGGAGTTCCCCACACACCTCTCCCTATTTCGTTGCTGTGTGTGTGTGGCCACTGAGAAGGCTTGTCTTATTGGATGCTCGAGCACATTCGGGAGAGTAGGAGGAGCGGCCTAAGCAGTCAAAGAGGAAAATGTGAAGAGGGTAAAAGACTTTCCCTAAATGCGACTCATGCTTTCACCTCACTAGTTTCCCAAATGTTCGCATTTGCAGTCTGTGCGAAGCGTTCACTCCAGTCACTTTGGCGAGCTGTATTTTGAAAAGGATTTCTTCAAGGTCCCTGCGCGAACAGAACATTCAAACTCAGAAAGAAACTGGAGCTATACACTGCTGCTAACGTCTTGGAGATTTCTTCGTACTTTTACGCATTCAAGGAAGCTGAGGCAAAGAGAGAATGCAGGCGCGCTACTCGGTCTCCAGTCCCAACTCTCTGGGCGTTGTGCCTTACATTAGCAGTGATCAGAGCTACTACCGGGCCGCGGCCGGCGGTGGATACACCGGTATGCCTGCGCCCATGAGCATGTACTCTCATGCGGCTCACGACCAGTACCCGGCTAGCATGGCCCGGGCTTATGGACCGTACACCCCTCAGCATCAGCCCAAAGACATGGTCAAACCCCCCTACAGCTACATCGCTCTCATCACCATGGCTATACAAAACTCACCGGACAAAAAGGTGACCCTAAACGGGATTTATCAGTTTATCATGGAGAGGTTTCCATTCTATCGAGACAACAAACAGGGCTGGCAGAACAGCATCCGGCACAATCTTTCCCTCAACGAGTGCTTTGTCAAAGTGCCCCGGGACGATAAGAAACCCGGCAAGGGCAGCTACTGGACCCTGGACCCAGATTCCTACAACATGTTCGAAAACGGGAGCTTTCTGCGACGCCGGAGACGGTTCAAAAAGAAAGACGTACAGAAGGACAAAGATGACCGGGAGAGGCCGGGAAAAGACCCAGCTGGGCGCACACCAGGCCGAGATCAGGAGACGTCCGGCCAGGGCACACAGCCCGTGCGCATTCAGGACATAAAAACGGAGAACGGGACCTCCACACCTCCACAAGCAGCGTCACCCACCCTAAGTACCGTGCCCAAGATCGAGAGTCCTGACAGCAGCAGCAGCATGTCCACGGGAAGCCCACACAGCGTGCCTTCTGCTCGGTCTCTCAGCATGGATGGGCCCGAGCATCACCACCATGCCCAAGCCGCAGCGCAGGGCTTCAGCGTGGATAACATCATGACCTCTCTTAGGGGTTCGCCTCAGGGCACCACGGAGCTCACGTCGCCTCTCATAGCATCCTCTCGAACAGGTATACCACCATCTCTGTCACTTAACTATTCTCCCAACCAGGCATCCGCCTACAGCTCAGTACCCTGTAATCAAAACACCATCTCCACAAACTCTAACGCGACTTACCATTGCAACATGCAAGCCATGAGCTTGTACGCAGGGGACCGAGGAGGCCACCTTGCGCCTTCCACTACCGTGGACGAGAACCTGCCTGACTATTCCATTTCCACAACAGCAACTTCCCCCCTTGCGCACGGCAACCTGAGTACGGGCCAAGACGGCCACCACTCTCATCAGGGCCGACTCACGTCCTGGTATGGGGACCTAAGTCATCTGGGCACAAGCTACCCACCCCAACAGCAGAACTTCCATTCAGTGCGCGAGATGTTTGAATCACAGAGGATCGGTTTGAACAACTCTCCAGTCAACGGGAATAATAGCTGTCAGATGGCCTTTCCCACCGGCCAGTCCATCTATCGCACTCCGGGAGCTTTTGTTTATGACTGCAGCAAGTTTTGATTGAACGATGCTCAACTTAAATGAACAACTTTAATATATAATTTCCTTTTTTTTGTACTCTAACTGCCCCACGGTCCTCCATTCTCCCCGAATGGAAATAAGATTCAAAGAGATTTGCTCTGTTTGTGAGGCGTGTTTAACACCGAATAACACGTAAGTTTTTCTCTCCCTTGGAGAACTTTGTTTAAAAAAATGCTTTACCCTCTACATTATGTAAAGTTGTGAATTGTAAATGACATAGCCTATAGTAACTTATTATTTTAGTAAAGGGAGTGGTTGGACGTTGTGGACCAAACAACAGAAGTGTTTCCAAATTGAGCTGCCTTGAATTGTTCTGTAATTGTTCTTTAAGTAAAAAGAGGGAAACTTGTAGTATACCGACTTATTATAATAAATTTGTGTCCTATTTGGTAAAAGTATTTTGAAGGCATTGCATTGTTTGTTTAATAAAGTGCCATTCTATTTGATTTCAATCTGAGTGATTTATTAGCCTTCCTCTCACTAATTTGGATGTCATAAATAGAAAGCATTTGTAGCCTATTGAAAAAGAGACGTGTTACATAGGCTTGATTTCTTAACAGCTTAAATTAATTACACTTTTTAAATGAGAAGACCACTTGTGTTGCCAAATTTCTCCAAACCACTCTCTTATATACAGATAAAGCTCGCTTCTGCTTGGTTAGATCGTTTAAGGTAAAGTAGCCTGTCTAATTTGACTGCGATCGTTGATATAGCCCTACTGTCTATCGTGCTAGGCCTCTGGCCTGTGCGAGTTGTCTTGAACCGGAGCAACAGTTAACCTTTAGTCTCCATTATCTCCATGTTTTTAGGCCTTACCATCTCGTAAAAGTTGAGGCATCGATTTATTTATGATGTAAAAAATGCATCAAAAAGAGGCAACATTCAATGACAATTAGAAGGCTATCAGAGATAACTTTTTCTCAGGATATGGGCCTATTTCCTATAGCAAAATAACACTGAATAAATACGACCCAAAGTTCCATGCATAAACCTTGAGCATTATTGAAAGACATTTTTCAGCATGGGATAAATTAATTGTGCTCATTAAAATAGAACAAAAATCGGGATATTAACAGGAAATAATTATGAATTTTCACAGTCAGTTCCCATGGCCTTAATTTAAAGCGCAGCTCCTGTGGGATGTATCTAGACATAGCCTTCGTCTATTTGGCGTTGAGACTAAACTGAGATGATGGCGTTTTCTAAGGCAATCCTTATATAAATATATTGCAGAAAAAACTAGCTATAACATAGCCTACTCTTCTAAGGCCTTCTACAAAAATTCCTACCTATATACTGCATAGACTTGTATAAGGGAAGGGGGTTAAATCGATGCTAAACAGAAGATGTATTTATAGGTCTGGCTATTATTTGAGTGCCTATTGTCTATGTAGTAATGGCTACTGTCAATGAGCGACCCTGCAGGCTTTCGCCACATTAGTCTTGCTTCTAGTGTCTCAGATGAAGTTCTCTGTCATCATACTAACCTTTGGGCCTTCATTAGTTGAACAGGCCCGGGGTACACTCAACAAGCCGGGCGAAACGGGTTGTGTTACGGGCGGCTATTGATCGTGACTCGAACTCTGTTTAGTGGCTCCTTGGTTAAGCAGCCCTTGTTTGGAGCTACCACGTGTGTTTACTGACGCTCATTCCACGCATGCCTGAAAAGTTAACATTGCCAGATGTTTTGTTATTGCCGCAACTCCAATATGATATAAAGTGAGTGCCCCTTTCCTTACCACTCATTCAGCACATGTATAGGCCTACCCCATTTGTCTAGGTCCGTCCACACATGCACGCGCACGCACAAACACACACAGACACACACACACACACACACACACACACACACACACACACACAGGTACTCTTAATAGACGAGGAATTGGCGTTATAGGTTAAGATTGGATTGAGATGCTAGCTGTTGCTTAAACCCAGTCAAGAAAAAAAAGTAACAACAATTATTTTGTAATATTCGAAAATGAGCATTATCATTATTTGCTAATTTAAGGCAGATAATTATCTGTAGTAGTATGACCATTATGATGATTATAATTAGTGTAGAACCAGTGGTTCTTCTAATCATATTTACAACATTAGGCCAAATTAAATAAGAAATAGGCTACGCATGATAAATACCCCCCCAAAACTAAAATAGAGCTTTGAAATAACCATAAGAGATAATTCCTAAATGAAAAAAAATAGGCCAGGTATTAAATGAGAACTTTTGACAGTTTCAAAATAATGATCCGTTGTGTGTCTGTGGTTCAAGAAACTTGTATAGACTAATTGATAGGTCATTACAGCTACTATAATTTGCTTGTAAATAAAGTGTACAGAGGTTTACACAATGCTTGTTGTGTCAGTGACAATATCCTCCACAGTCCCTGTCCAAGCATGTGCCTCCGGGTTTCTGAGTTCTACATTGAGTGACTGAGGCTCAGTCAAACGCATGAGAGGAGCGAATGTAATGCATACCTCCACGCTGAACCACCAGCCCGCGGGCCTTTAAGTTCAGGGGGAGTGGAAGATACATTTTTACTCTCTGACACCGATGCTTCTGAGGCCCAAATGTAGTGCAGGTGTGCCCGTGCATGGGCACGTTTTGGGTACGCAAGTAGTGAATAGGCGGCTTTGTTGTGATTGCTTGCACTTGTGCAAGTATTGGATGAGAATAGAATGAGTGAAAGCCACACACCGCATAATTACTCCCGAGGGAAGTCTGCATATTAGTGCTGAACAAAGTTACTGTGTGTTTCTAAAACAATGCTAATATGGCACCCACAATACTTGCTTGTCAATAACAAGCAACAGGCCTAGCAATTATTACCTTATGGCCTGGACATTAAAACTATGATCTAAAGCTATGGGCAATTACAAAAGCAAGCCTATCTAAAGATCAGCATATTATTTCTTAATCAATAAACACACTTCTCAGAGACGCGCAAAGATTGATGGAGCTCTCACAAGCGAGCCAGGTCAGGAAGAAATAAAACTCAATCAGCGCGCAGAATCATTTTTCATGTGACGGAAAAGGCAGAGCGCGAGGCGAAGGTCAATGGGGAGGATGTCAACAATGCTTCATGAGAAGGCGAAGGGAAGCTGCCATTATGAGCACCCGCTTTAGCTGCTTGGGTTAAATGAAAGACTCCCACACGTTATGTGCACAAACTGCGAAATGAAAGTTTGCCGATGACTGATCTTTAAACATAAATAAAATCCCAAGGTCAACCAGTTTATCTTAAAACTTTCGACTATGCTATAGTTTATGTTTATTTTCTGAACAAACAACTAAGTAAAATTGTTGAATTGAATATTACCAATGTTTAATTCCCACAGGCTTTGACCGTACAATTAACAAGGTGCATTGCTCTGTGTAAAACTGGGTTGTGAGACAAAACTGTTGAACAAACAACCTATGGGACAATATGAAAATAAATTACCAAGACGGTTTGGCTATAGGGAAGAAGGGACAATAATGTTTTAAGAATACATTAAATGACCTACAAAAATAAGTATAGCCTAGTTTTTTTTTTATGTCTCACAACTTCAAAACATCGACGACCAAACTTAATTGAATTTAAAGCAGCTTATTTCTTTTTAAAGATTTGAACCGCTGCTTGTGTTCACATCGCTGCTGTGCGTTTTACCGTCTCGGTCGGTCCTGTGCAGACAAGATGGGAGTCAGAATCGAGGAGTTAATGCTTTCTGGCGACTGCCGTTGACAGAATTCCAGCGGCCTAGTGATGTTTGCCTGTATACTCAACAAATGAGGCGTGTTTGCATCTTAATTGATGTGATCATAAAACTTAACACTAGTCACAGTCAATAGCCATCAGCTGGCAAAAAACTCAGCTATAAGGTTTATGACTAGCCTTTTACAAAACTCTGGTAATAATTTGGGGAAGATTATATCGGCTACATTATTTTGATGCAATTCAAAACGAGGGAGGCCTATACACCAAATACCTATTGACGTTTTCAAATAGGCCTAGGCTAATTATTCCCAATTTGATTTTGACATTCTCATAATGGTTTGACATGTCAAAGATTAAGCAAATATGCATTGCAGCTTCAGGAAGATATTTTCTAAAACCTGGTTTAATCATACTTCCATGATCTGCAATGCACTTACTTTGTAAACGTCTGGATAAAAATCTCAGTGTTTTATCCAAGGAGAAACGCAATTCCTTGTTCTCCTTCCAAACAATTCCTCCCTCGCCATGTTTATTTATCTGAGCAGTGGAGAATGTCAGAAATGCTAAGCAGTAACAAGGTTCAGATGAGTTAGTTCTATTATGGGTGCCATTTCCGTAAGCCTATAGGCCTATAGCAAAACGGTATTTTCACAGGAACATATCACCACTGTTTTTGCTTTCTGTTGGGTGTGAAGCTCTAGGCCCATATACAACTAACTCTACAACTAAGCTCTATCTACAACTTTACACGAAATAGCACACGTAATACATTCTAAGTCTAATGCAAATATGCCTACTAAAGTTGAGAGGTTACATGATGACCAATATCATAAAACAACTTTATGTAGGCTTGCAGTGTAAAATTTACTTTTGTCTTTGTGTCTCAAATGACATATATGTATGTGTATTTCAGTCATAATGATGAAGCCTATGGCAGGCTGAAACGTTGGCGCGTTAAATCTGGATTTCTTCAGCAAGATCAAACATAAACTTATCCATAAAGTATTAGCAGTTACTTTATAATTTGTTAGAAGCCTACAAACGTTGGAGTGGCAGTTGATTATGACATTTTTTTAATCTTCTGGTGGAGAATAAACAGAAATGCGAAGACACAAACTCCACAAGCATTCCCAACCTCGGATTCCTTCCAGCTCTGAAAACCGAGCCGCAGGAGTCAGGAGCAGGACAGCTAGTGGCGGCGCGCGGCCCGTGCACCTGTGAGAGGCGCGAGGAGGACCCGGCACAGTGGAAACTGGTGTGTTTTTGCTCGCAGTTGGGTTCCAGGGCCAACCTCAAAGCACCATCTGTTTCCAATTACGAGTCCACACAGACGCAGTGCTGTCTCTGACGGTGTAACTGCGAGTTTAAATGTTCTAGGTGTCTTAAAAGGAAAAGGCAAGCCTGCCCCCTGTGCCTTCTTTGAAACCCTCAATGTTCCATTCATTTTGTAAAAAAAAACAACAAAAAAAACAGGCATACCCATGTGAACGAAGTAGCCTATTTAATCTAATATTTTTGCCTGCTGAATGTCTCGGCCTGGCTGTAATTTCTTCGCTTTACTCCTAAATATTTTTTGAAACAGAGGTCAAAGTGAATTTCTCCACACACGAGTATCTAATTTTGTGAGCGTGGATCTGGACAAAGCACCAAAAAATATCACTACAGCGAAACGTATTTTCGGAGTGGGATTTAAGGTTCTCGGAAAGGCATAGACTATAGCCCATTTATAAATGGGGCAGTGTAGAAAGCCTATAAGGCGGAGAGAAAAATACTATAGAGTCTCAGTCAACCTCTGTGTAGTGCAGGACCTCAGAGAGCACTTAAATAACCTCAAGTTGAGGGTCTGTCTCTAAATAGGCCAATAGTTTGTCATTAATTTGAAGCGTGTGACCACATGCAAACACATTTTTCGTAACCTTAGGCAAAACATCGTTTGTTTGATTATTATTCTCGTTCTATATTCCACACTAGGTAGGCTACAGATATGTGCATTAAATGACATGTGTGCAATATCAGTGAAGGCCACAAACGCCAAAACAATGAATAGGATTTTTATTACCAAAACCTTCAGATTTACATTTTAAATATATTATATGCAAATACACCTTCAAATAATTGATCACATAAAAAATCATCAAAATAACCCACCACATATTTTGACTGAATTTATCGAAAGTGAAAACTGTGTCATGAGTCATGACTAGGCAATGATCAGTGGAAAAACAAATATACATACACCCATACAATTCTATATTTTATAGCACAGGATACGAAAAAAAAGGTAGCCCTCCAATCCCCTTAAAAATAACAAGAAGATAACAAAAACAAGGAATGACAAAAAGGCATCGAAAGACCTTTATCCACCTTTTGCGCAAAAACGCGAAATGACAGAAAAGTAGGATAAATCAATCCAGTTCGGACAGAAACGATTAAATCTGGTTATATTTTTCCACCGGAGAGACGATATCCACTGGCTGATGGGCTGAAGTGTGGAGCAGCAATAATGCTGCTTTGGATGAACATTATGCGTTCGGATTGTTTTTCATGAGCTTGATGTCCGATTCCATCATCTCTTTCACCAGCTCCTGCATGGTGCAAAGTTTGAGAAAAATATTTAAAAGTGAACACAATCATTAAATAACGCCTAAAGTCAGTTCGGCAAATAAACGAAGATTTATTTTTCAACAAAATAGTTAATTAGGTATAATGGCGTTAGACATGAATATATATTTTGTGGGCCTATAGGCCTATCCCGCCCAAAATGTATGTATATATAAATAAAGGCGTCATGTTGAGGTTTATTTTGCTAGTGACCTAGATAACAAATGTCTTTCAATAAAATAAACTGTTCAGCACGTTTGTTTGCAAACTTAAAGCTATTCTTTAGGCTCAGTGCTCCCAGTTATTTGTTGTAATCACTGGATTGCCATCACAGGAAATGAGGAAGGACTTTACATCAAAGAAGTTCAGAATGATGGAAGAAGTGTATGTAGCCCCTCCCCCCCCCCCCCCCCCCCAACACACACAGTTATCAGTAATTCAAACAATGTCATAACTCGATACAAAACCAAGACCCACGCACAATACGGCAACACGAAATAGAGAGTACCACCCACCTCGAAAGAAACCTTTGTTTTCCAGCCCAACTTCTGCTCAGCCTTAGTGCTGTCGCCTTGCAGGTAGTCCTAGACAGACACATACAGGGACGGAACAAGAAGAAAGGGAAAGAAAGAAAAAAGTCCTCATCGGTCATGTTTCATGGGTACTACAGAACAGTGAAGGGGAAGGGGTGATTCAACAGCCAAGAGTTCAGTCAAGACGTCCACTCGTGAAGGCATTCAGCTCTACAGGGCAAGTCATCGAGCCCAAACATAACGTCGAACTCTCGACGTCCCTATTGATCCCTGCCTTTCTCGTTCATGTTCAGACACAAACGCGCGAGCACGAGCGCGCGCGCGCACACACACACACACGCGCGCGCACACCAGCATCTCCTCTCTCGGGGGGGGAAAAAAAGAGGTCACAGCGTCTTCTCTGGACATCAATCCCAGCCCCCCTCCCTCCTGTCCAGACGGCCCCCGTCGGTGCCAAAGCATGATGAATTGTGGGACTCTGGTGGTGTAGCCCCTTCACCCCCCCCCCCCCCCCCCCCTCTTCTCTGTTGTGTTGTGCGCTGGGTTCAAAGTCTACTGAGACCCGGCCTGGGACCACCAAAGAAACCAGAAAAATAACCATTTCCCGCTTTCTCTCATTCTCCCTTCCTCCCACTGTCTTAATATCTTATCCCCCCCCCCCTTCCCTCTCATCATTTATTCGTTTCAGATACTCATCTATACTGCGGCGCTGATTGCTGTGGATTCTCATTATTTTTGTCCATTTATAGAGACCATGTATTCGTATCTCCGCCGGTTCACACGAAGACATACTTTTGCACTGCTATCAGATTGGCGCATTCTTCTTCAGTGCATTGAGTGCAGTCCCCATGGCAAGCGGAATAGAGAATATATACAGGAGTGCGAGAGAGAGAGAGAGAGAGAGAGAGAGAGAGAGAGAGAGAGAGAGAGAGAGAGAGAGAGAGAGAGAGAAAGACAGAGGAAGAAAGAGTGCTATTTTTCCCCCGTCTGACACCGAAACACTTGAAAATGTCTTTTCGGGGTGATGTTATTCCAGAGGAACGCTCCCAGCAGTCTAGTTGGGCTCGGCAGGGTAATACACATAGCTGAGCCTTTTCAAAATCAAGGACCCACATCTCAGAACAGCTCGATGGTACTCAGTCACACGGCTTCATCACCAGACACACACACAGACACTGTACACAATGCTCATGAAGGTGTGCACAGCCACTCGCACGTTTTATTTATTTGACTTGCAGCGGAGACGATAGGGCTGAATGCAACAATCCCATTTCATGAAGCCACGCCGTCATTATGTTCATGAGGACGTCATATAATCCCAACAAATCAGTTTTATTTGTCTTTTTCAGGGTTCACATTTTTGGGAAACCTAAAGACAAAACAGACTATCTCTGTCACAGGAAAATCTATTGTTTCCTGTGAACAACATGGTATCGTACAGGAAGGGGAAAATAACTCTTCAAAAGTAATAGGAGAATCCCTCACGCCTCCGTTTGCGCATCAGTCACGATATAACCAGAGAGGGCAGTGTTGACAACCCCCCCCCCCCCCCCACACCACCCACATCCCACAAATGACCAAGGGCAGACCGTGGCATCGGGTCGGCCATCTTGTTTGAATTCCACCGACTCGGCAGTCGTGACTCCCCGGCGTCGGGGGGGGGGGGGGGGATACAGGTGAAGGCCGGACCCCCCGCGCTGTAGACGGCGCACTCCCACCGATCTGCGGACAGACCCCGGCGCGGCGAGGGTGAAAACGGGAGACGTCTCCACAAACTGCCTCGCGAGAGCGGAGGCCCAAATCACCCTGAACAGTGCATGTTCCGAATGATTCGACACAAACTGCCAACAGATGCGGCGGCGACATAATCGTCACGCGGAGCCGATTTAGGACGCAACCCAAGCTGGCGCTGCGTCCAGTTTGAAATAGAACCTCCGTCCTCGTTCGAGAAAATATGCCGCAGCGACCACGAGTGCAGGGGGGTCTTCACGTCGGTTTGGAGATGCGCACATGCAGCCCATATCTCAATACAGACCTGAGAGGGGTCTAGAAATTGGGGGGGGGGGGGCTTTGTCAGCAAGTGCGTTTGTACGCCGTCAAACTTTCCCCCCCTCCTCTCTGTCTTCTACCCCCCCCCCCTCCATGCATGTTCATCCACCTTGTCACATGACCTAGCACAGGGGGGGCGGGGGGGGGTGTCACGCTCCATAAATGCCCAAGGCATTCTGGGTAAGCCCAGGGCAGGTAGGCCGTACCTACAGCCACGTACGTACGGGGTGGGGGGGGGACTCTTCATCGCGCTCGTCGTTCGCCCCGCCGTCCGAGGTGAGAGACGGGGCCGTGATCACGCTCCATAAAGCACATAGGCAGTTAAAGGCACTCTGAGCTGGTATGTACCGGCGCGGAATTCTGGTATCGCCGAGAGACGGAGAGGCCTGTCAATAAATCAGAGTTGTCCTGACACAACCCTCCCTCTCACACACTCACACCAAACCAAACACACACGCACACGCACACACACCTTAGACACAATCCTAGAGATAAACTGGCTGGTGTTTTTATACGTTTTTTTTATAAATGAGTGTGTGTGTGTGTGTGTGTGTGAGGGCACACGAGTGTGTGTAAATAGACGTATAGCTGGGATGAAAATAAGTCCCGGGTCGTCAGTTCCTATGAGAACAGACAAAGTCGGAGCCGCTGAAGATACATCAAACATCCGCTTGGAGATCAAAGATCGAATGTACACACACACACACACACACACACACACACAGAGGGAAAAACGGGACCCGTTTCGCAGACTGTGATGTGGTTTTGGAAGGCTACTAACAGGGCCTCTGGTATTTGTACGATGGTGGTCAAGTGGATACATAAAGAGACATCAAACAGACAGATGAAGAGGGAGAGAGAGGAAGAGAGAGAGACAGAGAGAGAGAGAGAGAGAGAGAGAGAGAGAGAGACAGAGAGAGAGAGAGAGAGAGAGAGAGAGAGAAGGCCTGGACTCCACGGTCCGAGCTGTCCCGAGGTGCCCCAGATGCCGGACGACGCGCGCAACCCCCGATCCCAACAGGGGAGCGATGTGACTGGAGCTAACCAGGGGCTCGGAACCCGAATTTTTGGACAAACGGATGATTGAAAATAACGACTGGTCCGCGTTTGCATGTGGACGGTCACCTTCGCTCGAAAGTTTGTTGAAAAGACCCGGGTATGAGGGCTCCTATATTCCGGCATGTCAAAAGGTGAAGATTAAAAGGACACCTCTTCTGTCGGCTGAACAGCCTGTCACCAGTCCCATCCAGTCCTCCTCCTATCTCTCGTTTACAGACCTGTTTTATGTCTCAAGCCCCACATTTCTGAGGGGACCTCGTAAAAAAATAAAAAATAAATAAACATAAAAGGGGAGAATCGCTCGGGAGACTGAGGGGAGAGAGGGAGAGAGAGAGGGGCGAGAGAGAAAAGGGAGAGAGAGAGAGAGGGAGAAGGAGAGAGAGATAGATAGAGAGAGAGAGAGGGAGAGGGAGAGAGAGAGAGAGAGAGAGAGAGAGAGAGAGAGAGAGAGAGAGAGAGAGAGAGAGAGGGAGAGAGAGGGAGGTCGTTGGTTTCTCTCTCCAGGACTCCCTGTGAGAGGAGACACTCCCCTGTACATGCCAAAGTTCAGTATCCCACCAGTGAGAGGTGGAGTGTTCCAGCGTGTGTGTGTGTGTGTGTGTGTGTGTGAGTGTGTGAGTTATGTCTCAGGTTTCCTCCCTCGTCTCTCTATACATCCCGGGCCGTTTCACAATGTGTGAACTGACCTCTAAAGGGTGGCCCTGTCATACAGACACATACGTGCGTGGCTCGGTGCACGCTCGCACACACACACACACACACACACACACACACACACATACACCGTACCCATATCTAAGTAGTGCAGAAGTCAACAAGCTTTGCCTGATTGGCCTTTTGACAGAAAAAAACAGTATCATTGAGTCCACTTTTCTCGATAAACGCCGGGCCTCTCCCCCTCTCTACCCTTTTCTCTCCGTCAAGTGATAATTGTTCACCGTCGACGCTCATTAAAATTCCTCGGGGAGCCCTGTGATAAATATTTACGCGGCCGAGGACACACACTTCACACACTTTAAACGCTCTCGAGCGCGGCTCGCTAGCGGCGGGCGGCTTGCCGCAGATACGATAAGTGCCCCACGGGCAAAGCTCCCCTCAGCCTAGGGGGAGAGTTGTATATGTGAAGTACTTACTGTCGAGATAACCTGCGCGGGGGGTGGGGGGGGGGCAGATTTATGGTTCCACCAAGTGTGTGTGTGTGTGTGTGGCAAGCTTAGAAAGTGTCCGATTTGTTTGGCGTTTTGAAAAGGCATGGAAACGGTTGTCTCGGGAGACGTGTTTGCGCAACGCGTGCGGACGTATC
>NC_140386.1:4562500-4605000 GCF_054491055.1 Hypomesus nipponensis
GCACACAGACACACGCACACCTGGATACCTGCCCGTTGCCAAATGCTAAAGCAACATGGTAGGATAAAGTTCGAGGTAGCTCTCCTGACAATCTCTCTCTCTCTCTCCCTCTCCTCTATCTCTCCCTCTCTCTCTCTGTCCATCTCTCTCTCTGTCCATCTCTCTCTCTCTATCCATCTCTCTCTCTCTATCCATCTCTCTCTCTGTCCATCTCTCTCTCTCTCTCTCTCTGTCCATCTCTCTCTCTCTCTCTCTCTCTCTCTCTCTCTCTCTCTCTCTCTCTCTCTCTCTCTCTCTCTCTCCCTC
The DNA here is from genome assembly GCF_054491055.1 of Hypomesus nipponensis. Lineage (NCBI taxonomy): Eukaryota > Metazoa > Chordata > Actinopteri > Osmeriformes > Osmeridae > Hypomesus > Hypomesus nipponensis. The sequence continues at coordinate 4,562,807 of NC_140386.1, forward strand.
TCTCTCCCTTTCTCTCTCCCTTTCTCTCTCTCTCTGTCTCCCTCTCCCTCTCCCTCTCTCTCTCTCTCTCTCTCTCTCTCTCTCTCTCTCTCTCTCTCTCTCTCTCTCTCCCTTCTCTCTCTCTCCCTTCTCTCTCTCCCTTTCTCTCTCTCTCTCTCCCTGTGTCTCTCTCTCTCTCCCTGTGTGTCTCTCTCTCTCTCTCTCTCTCTCTCTCTCTCTCTCTCTCTCTCTCTCTCTCTCTCTCTCTCTCTCTCCCCTCAGCAGTGCAACAGCCGGGCCTGGTCGTGTAGCTGGGAGCAGAAGCAGGTCAGGCGCTGGGCTGGACTGCTGAGGGGCCCAGGGTGGTTCCGCTCTGTCGGTACAAGGAAACTCCTTCAGGAAATACCAGACTGCCAGACACACACATACACACACATACACACACATAGACATACACACTGAATGTACTCACACAGGGCTCACATAGACCCACAAACAGACCCCCTGGCTTCTGGTGTCATTTACCAGTCTACTCTAATAGGGTTTGATTCCAGGCTTGGTAAACAGCCTGACAGGCAGTCAAGTAAGACCGACCTGGTCAAAACCAGTCCTGGAAGGTTCGTAGCGACAGTCAGCTGCCTGCTTACGCAACCATCCCCAACCAGTTGGCCTCCGGCCAGCTGTTTTATGGCATCAATTACAGACAGCTTTAACGAGTCAGCCCAATTAAACAGTAAATCATCGTAAAAGCAAGTGTCGGCTACGGCAAGCCCACTTTCCTGGGCCGGCCCCTGTGAACAAGGATCCAGTCTTTTTCTCCTCTGTGATAGGGGCCAGGTACAGACAAATGGAGGATGGTAACAGAGGCTAAAAGACAGTCGTGCAAATAGAGTTGAACCTCTAACTCCATTGTTTTGTTGTTGGGTATTTGAACAAGAATGCCCAAATGGATACAGTAGGGTTGAAAGGCAGATGGATGGGATTGTGAATGACACATTCCACGTCACTGGGATTTATATCTTCTTTGTCGAAAAAAAAAAACCAAACAAAAAACACCTCGTCGACGTACATTTCAAAGCAAATCTTTTTTTTTCTGAGCACCGTATGCAAATGTTGAAACGCCGGCGATGACGCAATACAAGCAAGTCTGGTTTGCATACGGTTTGGCTCCGGTTCGGTGTGACGCCGGTCCGCGCTTTACAACCCGAGTTTCCGATAAGATCGGAGCCCTCTCATTTTCATATTTTACTTGAAATCTAGTTGTCCTTTCCCATAAAGGACGCCGAATAAAAATAAACAGCAGAGATGAACGCAGGGAAACAGCTGATAGAACAAAAGGGGCCCAGTGCGGATGTCGAGAAGATTGCTTTCATTGTTGACGTCCTTCTAACCGTTTGACCCACAAATCCCTGTTTTGCATAATGTCCGACTGCTGACGACGGGGTTTTGGAACGTAGACGGTTAACGTGGAGTATCGGTTGTTGGCGGTGTGTGTGTGTGTGCGTGTGGGGGGGGGGGCCGGAGTGCGTGAATGCCCGTGTGCGTTTGTAGGTTCTGTGTTTGGTGGCGGTGCGTGCGTGCGCGTGACTTGCAGGAGCGCTGGCTCGGACCACAGGAAGTTTTTATCACCGGCGCACCCCCGTCTGCTACTATGAACCCTTCTCTTTTCCCCTCCCGCCCCCCCCCCCCCCCCCCCAGCCCCCAACCTGATAGTGATACAGGATCCCATTACCGCCAGCTCCTGGGGTCAGGGGTCGATCCCATTTTTCAACCTTCTCCCTCTACCTCCTCCTAAATCCTCTGCCGGGGGTTAGAGTCTCATGTCACCTAAATTCACATCAGTTCACGCGTGGCAGGGAGTGGTATCCGTCGGAAACGTCGACAACCCCCCCCCCCCCTTCCCCCTCCTCCCCCTTCCCCTTCCCCTTCCCCCACGAAACCAGACCAGGGCCGCTCCAGCCCCCTCTCTCTCCTCCGCCCCCCCCCCCACTGACGGGGCTCTGATCTGGGTGAGGACACACACAAAGCCCCCGCCCCCCCCGTGAGACCGTGACGGCCTGCTTGGCGTGGGGCGTCGAGGGTCCGTCGGTGCTCCTTTCGCTCGGGCTCGCCTCTCCTCAGGTTCCCCCCCACTTCGCCCGTAAGCTTTCGACGCCGTTCGCTCGCGGGGCGTCGAAAAAACTAATGATACTCGTTGGTGATTACGGGCCGGGGGGGAGGTAGGGTGGCACAAACAGGCACCGTTTAGACAGGACACTTGACAAGAGAGACACACTAACAATGATTAGAGAGCGCAAACAAAGCTCTGATCGTCGAATCTGATCCTTTAGGTAAACCGCATGGTCATGTCTATATTACACACACACACAAGTCATATCCTGGAGCTATACAGGTGTAGTGCTTTGGTGTGTGTTTGTGTGTGTCAGTGTATCGTTTCCCTCGGAACAAATCAGTTACTAATCCTTCTACGGCTCTCATACGGCATAATCCTATCTAATTACAGTTCCCTGCCCAAACCAGCGCGGAAACAACAGCTTAATGCTAGTGTAACTGACAGCCACGGCCTGGAATGAATAAAACACACTCGCACACGCGCTCCAAATGCCAAACCCCTTGCTCAAAACGCATTACCCCTGCAGGGTGTATAAAATCGGGGGTATTTACTTGACAGCTCTTTTGCGTGCTCGACGACTGTGTTTAATGTGTTTGTGCGTCTGTCAGCCTCCAATGTAATGACCTCCACCCCGGTGACAGGGCGCGGGGGGGGGGGGGGGGGGTGGGGGGGAGATGAAGGGAGGGATGGATGGAGGGAGGGATAGTGTAAACTACCAGAGAGGAAGTCATGCAGCTGACTGGACAGCATCTGATAAGAGGGCTGTATGGAAATGTGAACGCTGGGATGACGAACACACTGCCCCATCCGCAGATGGGGAGCTGTCGTCAGCGACACACACGCACACACTAACACACACACACACACACAAATTCACGCTCGCATGGAGACGAGGGTGTGGAGGGCACCGCACAAAGGAGAGCGGGAGTTGGAGACCTCTGGGGTCTGAGTGCGACCCTCGAACCTCAAAGCGCGTTTCCATGACTCCTGCATCGACGGCGTCGTCCAAATCCACATCGGTTTTGAGCCTCTGGCCCCATTTAGTGAAGGCAATGATATGACGCTTTGAGGCGTGTCACATAAGTGAGACAAATTGGAACGAGTGAATCTGAAGGGTTGGACACTATAGCTGCAGCGGAATGCCTTTTACACTGTTATATCAAAACATCCTTAACATTCTTTGACACATCCACTCCAGCGGTTCTCCGAGGTATTCCGCCGAGAGAACCTTCTAGAAAAGCAGAATACTGGTGAGGAAACGTGAATGACTTTACCGTGAACTGGCTTGGAACAGAGACACCCAATTCCTCCCTAATATACGGAAACCTTTTAAAATAATGCTAATATTTCATGCTTCCCTTGTGTGAAAGTACCGCCGGCTCCTGCCAAACATCCAAACTTCTGTGCTGATAGCCAGTTTCGTGTGTCAAACGTCGTAAATTTCACCCGGCCGCTGCTCGACAAAGCTTGTTGAGAGTATAAATCACGGCGCTCATAAAAAAAGCGCTCGGTTTCTTTATGTCTGGCTGGCGCTTCAAACGCTCAATTCGATCCGTCAGCGCTACAAACTGCCGTCGAGGCCCCCAACGCTCGTTGACACTATCGCCCGACGAGGGCTGGAGGAGTCGCGCTCCGTCTCCGTGCCGACAATCGACGCGACCAACAAATCCATAAGACGCGCCGAGCATTAAGCCTGTGAACGTTTCCTTGTGAAGGAATACGTTGATATCTCACAAATGACTTGTTTTAGCTGACAGGCTCCAACTCATTTGAGCCATTCGAAAAAACAAACGGCAAAGCCGGAATAAAAACTGGCAGCCGATTCGTTTTTTAGGACCTTTGGTACAATACAATATAACATAACGTTAAACAGGCTCCGAGAGTTCAATCTCAGCACTTCTCCATCCACGACCAGCCACGGTTCACAGGGAGGTCTCTACCACTGCCAGGCCAGACAGAGCACACCTACTGGGCCACCATCACTACCCAACTCCCTGGCTTTCTCTTGGCCTGTAGGCCTTCCTCACACCACCCCACGCAGCGCAATACGGCGTCTCTCAAAACAGCTTGTCCTTCGAGAATCCGATGCTGAGCGAAGAAGACTTTTTCCTGAACTCGTGGCTCGACCTAACGAATGGTTAAAGAACGTCTCCGTCTAGAATGCACGTCTAAAAAGACTTTAAGTGTATAACCGGCCACGTAAATCTAGCCTGCAGGTGAATTTACTCTCTCCACAGATCCCATCCAGAGTTGCACGATGATAAAGGACCATTATAAAACCAGAGCCTGAGAAAATGTCCTGAACTGAACGCGGATTTCAGACCTGGCTCTCCTGTACCTTGAATGGACTGACTGTGAAACGTTTGGGCAGCGAGTTCCATCCTTGAACTCGGAAAACTTTGAAATAACCACCCTAATTCAGGCAAACGGGCACACTGCGATCTTTAGGGGCGCTAAAAACAGAGGTGTAGAAAGGACTCCGCGCCGTAAATGTGAGCTTCACACACAATCTCACATGCCCACACGCACCCCCCCCCCCCCGAAAAAAAAGAGTCGACGGGCCGCATCTGGTTTTCTCATCGTTACAGTGGAGAATCTCCTGGAAAACTTGATACGGCGACACGCAACTGGAGCGAGCCACTGCATAAACGTGGGAACGTATTCAGCGATGGTCGTGTTTCTTTAAAAAGGTACATTTGTTTTCCAGTGACTGGTGACTTTTCCGGCGACTTTAGTGGAACTGTCGAGGTCTGAGTGTGTGCGACGGCGACAGGGGGAGGACGGCGGCGGCGCGACGACATTCGACAGGGGGGAGGGGACCGATGACACGTTTTGCCCACCAATCCCAGTGGAGGGGCGGACCTGAGAAGCCGAGCCTTTGGCACCCTGCCCGGACCGCCCCCCCTCAAGGAGCACACAGGCCAGCAGGTTCGTCCTCCTGACCTCCAGGCTCGACAAAGCCAGCCGGCTTCGTTTCCACGGCAACAAAGCGACCCCCCCCCCCCCCACCCCCCCCCTCCCCCAACACCAGAGACCAGGTGTCCTGGAGTGTCAGGGCGCATGCGACTCGGGGTGGGCACGGTGCCACGTGGCGACAGGACCTGTCAAGATCCTCCTTTATCTGTCGTCGTCACGGGCGCAACTGGCTCGACCACTACGCCTGCCAACCGTCTGAAAGGTTACCAAAACACCTGCTCTGTTGTGTGGTTCTCCCATCACTGTGACTATTGTTAGCGCCTTTCTCTCCTTGGCAATCAGGATACAGTCCTTTAAGAGAGGTAAGGTTGTGTGTTTGTATCGATTGGAATGTGTCACAGCCGTAATGAATGGCATTCACGACGCAGGAGGAAGTAGACCACAAAAGATTGCTGACCCGCACACCCACCCACACACACACACACAAACGTCGACGAGGCGGGGCCCTCTTAATGTCGCTATTTTTAGGGGGATGTTTGTGAACTTGAGGCATTCGCCCTCGGGGAGCTTCGATTCTTATCGGCGGGCAGGGCCCAAGAGGTAAGGCTCCGTTCTCATGCTCACCTTTGGCTTCGCCAAACCACGCTGTCCCCCGTCACAGAGAGCCATTGTTTCCCACAGCGCTTCCTCTCCGTCTCCATCTCCACCCCTCAAACAGTTACCCATAGACGAAACCAAAGACTGACAGCTCGGTAATATATGTAGCGATCGACGGATAACTGGCGGGAAGGGTTTGCATCCGTGAAGATCGCACACACTTCGGCGATCGACTCCATCCGAACCAGCGTGTGTGTGCGTATTTGTGAGTATCTAGATGTTTGTGTGTGTGTCGGTGTGTGTGTGTGTGAGTCTGGGCATAGATGTGTGTGTGTGTACGTGTGTGTATAGAGACCCATAGATGGATCTTAGCCCTGATTTAGCCACAACAGCATACCACGCAGTGAGGCCATTGAGCAGATAAGAGCAGAGGTTTGACTGCCCTGGTAGGTCTGCTTCACTTTGCATGAACAGAGAGATAAGCCGGGCCAAAGGATAAACTGTATACACTGACAAAAAAGGACAGACAGGGGGGGGGGAGAAGTGTCAAATCAAAATGGACTACAACCCCCAAAAATGGACTACAACCCCCCTGTGGCACTGGGGAGCATAAGCTAGCATTCAGGGTGATTTTGTATACGCAGCTTGTGTATTAGCGATAGCCTAGTCAGAAATCCGAAAGGGATTTATTTCGCCGTGAAAGTTTGCACAGACACGGAATTTGCTTTGGCAGGACGGTGCATACAATAAACATTTAGCCTCGTTAGCTATGTACTATAGCTAACTTCTGGGTAAACCTTCGAGGTAAAACCGAATAGAATTTCTTACGAACCAGTATCAACGAGATACGATTGAACCTTCTACATTTCTGTCGTCGCACATTCAAAGGGAGAGCAGGTGAGAGACACGGAAGAAACTGCGTAGGAGAACGCAACGGACCCGAACCGTCTCTTCACACTCCCACTTTCGTCTCCGTCGATACCCGTCAATCAAAACAACTACGGAGGCCAGGAGCGGTCCGTTCATACCCGCCCCAGCCGCGGCGACATCAACATGCCAGTGACATCACCGGCCACCGTCCAATGGCGTCGCTGTGAGCCCTGAGGAGATCCAGGGGCGCAGAACAGGCCGGTAGTGAGAGAAAAAACAACAACAACAACAAACAATTTCATCTCCCAGAGACGCCTGAGAAAAGATGAGGGAATTCCTCCCGCCTAACACCACCCCGACGGGGAGCATCCCTCCAGCAGGTGGGAGGAGCCGGAGACTAAATCGAGCAGGCAAAAAGAGAGAGAGAGAGAGAGAGAGGCGGAAAAAGAGACAACTTGCCGTCGATCACTCAAATCCACCCCCACCCGCCAACCCCCGCACACGAGGAGACAAGACACGGAGCTCAATCACCAAGCTTCAGTTGAAACCCCCGGGCGACACATGAACCTGAAAGACATGCGCGTCAAGACTGCGGCGGTACTCTACACACACACACACACAGACACACACACAGCCGAAACTTGAGCCTAAACTTTGGTTGTCATTGGTTTTCCATGCCCACGACAGTTCGATTCGACTAAATCCGACACGCTTGTCTCGGTGAATAACAGGAAATGTCTGACACAGGCGTCCCGGCCAGGGCGGTTGCCCCGCCCCTTCTCTGACTACGCTCCAATCAGAGGCACGCAAGTGTCAAAAGCCGTCAAAGTCCTATTGCCTGCAACGCACCAATCAGTCACGATTGTTTCCCGCCAACGACCGCATCGGGCCTTGAAACATCACCGTGGCAACAGAGAATACCAACCGCAAACTATTAGATGAACCGAAAGAAACCCCCCGACACGGAGCGCCTCACTACCTCAGAGAGGCCGAGGCTTGTGCTTCCCAGCCCTGGCTGACAGCTCCATCTGAATAACGACAGGCAAGCACGCAGCAGTCGCTGGAGGCAGGGTCGGAGGTGATTCGGGACTGAGCTTCGAGCATCCTCGCGCGTCCCTTCAGGTGGCTGAGCGGTGAGGGAGTCGGGCTAGTAATCTGAAGGTCGCCAGTTCGATTCCCCGGCCGTGCCAAAAGAAGTTGTGTCCTTGGGCAAGGCACTTCCCCCTACGTGCCTCGGGGGGGAATGTCCCTGTACTTACTGTAAGTCGCTCTGGATAAGAGCGTCTGCTAAATGACTAAATGTAATGTTGACTACCTACCGGGCCCCCCTGCCACAATGACCACAACCCCTCCCTGCCCTTTACCGACACACGTGTACGACCAGTCCAACCGCCCCCTCCCCCCAGCCGGAGGGCCGGGTGAGATAAACGAGCTCATGTCAGACTGACACACAGTGACAGGGCTGATGATGAATTACACATGCATTAGCACACAGCCCCGGGACACTATCACGCACACAAGCACGCCCGCCCGCACAGACACACACGAACGCTAGCGTGTCGAGCCTCGTCGCGCAGGTCGCGCAGCTATACGCGTGCAGGCGTCTGGACTGAACAGTATTCTCCGTCTGGTGGAAAATGTCTGACATCCACGCACTCTCGTTCGAGACTGAAACCAAGGAGGCGCGCGCGACGACAGGTACTTTGAGTTCAGCGAGGACACGACGTTAAGCTGCGAGTGCTGTGCCACACACACTTCCTGTCTGAGAGGTCGGAGGTTAAACGCTCGTCATTTTCTCTCCTTTCTCTCCCTAAACCCGGGCTGTCACCCTGCCATCAAACTGTCAGGCAGGACAGACAGGAAGGGGTAGAGAGAGAGAGAAAAGGAGGGGGGGGGGGGTTAAGACGTCGAGGTCAGACAGAAAAGGAGTTTGAGACAGAGAGAGAGACACAAAGGAGAGGTAGAGAGAGAGAGAGAGAGAGAGAGACAGAGAGAGAGAGGGAGGGAGAGAGAGATACAGAGAAAGAGAGAGAGAGGATAGACAGAGAGAGAGGGAGAGAGGGACAATAGACAGAGAGAGAGAGAGAGAGAGAGGGAGGGAGGGAGGATAGACAGAGAGAGAGAGAGAGAGAGAGAGAGAGAGAGAGAGAGAGAGAGAGAGAGAGGATAGACAGAGAGAGAGAGCATCCACAGGTGTCCACGGCCATCCGTCAACACTCCTTCCCCCATAATCTCCCAGCATCACTCAGCCGGGTCTAACCTCTAATCCTCCAGGGCCGTCTGAAAGCTCCAGGGGGCGCACTTAAAACACTGCTCATAATCCGGCCCCAAACACCTCGGGGTAATCCTACACCCCCCCCCCCCCCCCCCCCCACCCAGGGGGGCCCGGACACCCCCGCGATGACAGAGACACGCCCCCCCCCCCCCACCCACCCACAACCACCATAGGTCTCTGCTGTACACATCTAATCTATCAGATACATCTATACTACTGGCTAATTGATATTGACATTGTCTGTTCCGTCCTCCTGACTGTCTGTCTGTCTGTCTGTCTGTCTGTTTGCCTGTCTGTCTGCATATCTGTTTCTGTCTGTCTGTCTGTCTGTAATGACTGTCTGCATATCGGTCTAGATTGTCTGTCTGTCTAGACTGCCTGTCTGTCTGCATATCTGTCTGTCTGTCTAGACTGTCTGTCTGTCTAGACTTCCTGTCTGTCTGCATATCTGTTTGTCTGTCTGTCTCTCTCATTGGACTCAAGGACGGCTCACTCAAGAGATTTGCAGTAAACGACATCGACTGCAACAACGGACCACGTTGAACCAATCCACGCACGTACACACCCACCCATAGAGAGCTCCAACCTACTCTCTGTCAGCACCCGTGGCCAGGATATGCATTACCTTTAGCTACGCTGGACGCCATGCTTCCAGCTGTTGAAAGACTTACAATGAGAGAGGCGGTTTCGCTGCGACGCAAATGATCCTCTGGCCTGCCGTAGCTGGTAAATACATAGGTCTAAATACAATCACCGGTAATCTGATAGATAGAGTCTTGGAAGACAAGAAAAAACGCAGGATATCCGTGAGATTTGGAGCTACAGGTACAGCTAAGAGGAAATATGCGCTGACAGCATGAATGCTATGAGTGGATTATTAAATGGGATATGAGTCTTATATTCACTGGAGCTGCGGGACTTTCTCACACGCTTCCCCGGGCAAGGTTTAGCTTCAACTTGAAGATCGTAGGGGTCCGACCCCGTGAGGGGTCATGGAACACCCACGCGCACGCACACAGGATGTCGAGCACAGCTGTACCTGTTGTCGTGAAGCCTTGATGTGTCCGGGCCATTTGCCTGCTTTAAAGCAAGACCCCCAAGGGGGAGGGAGAGAGAGAGAGAGAGAAAAAGAGAGACAAAAAGAGAAACAAAAAGGCAGAGAGAGATAGAGAGCTAGAGAGACAGACAAAAAGAGAGAGAGAGAGAGAGGGGGGGGGGGGACGACTCACCACTTCAGTGGGGCGGAAGTATTTGGGGTCCACCTTCACGTGCACCACCCCGGTCTCCTGACAGCGGCCCACCTCTTGCTCATCCTTCCCCTCCCACCTGACGAGCAGGGCGAGAGACGGAACACTTAGGTGACAAGTAGGCCACAGCTGCAAGGTGGAACCAGTTCTCCCTCTTTTAGTTCTCTCTCTCTCTCTCTCTCTCTCTCTCTCTCTCTCTCTAAACTCTGAACTGTGTCTTATGTAGGATGTGCAACACACACAGGTGGGAGGGAAAAAATGCGTTCCGCTGTCACGTCAGTGTGACAGGGCTACCTCCGTTGCAGAGCTAAGTGGAGCTTGAGGGGAGTCTGTGTGTGTGTGATGAGAGAGTAACTAACCCACCAGTCGGGTTTAGGGAACACGCTCTCTCCTGCCCCAGACAGAGACAGCTTCACCCTGAAGACCAAAAGGAGCTGGGGTTTGTGTGTGTGTGTGTGTGTGTACTCACACAATGGTCTTCCCCACGTGCTTGAAGGACGCCTCCACAAACTCCCTCACGCTGTGGACTGTTCCCGTCGCTATGACAAAGTCCTCGGGCTCATCCGTCTGCAGCATCAGCCACATAGCCTGAGATATGGAGAGAGAGAGAATGTTAACACAGAGAGAGAGGTAGAGAATGTTAACAGGGAGAGAGAGAGAGAGAGAGAGAGAGAGAGAGAGAGAGAGAGAGAGAGAGAGAGAATGTTAACAGGGAGAGAGAGAAAGAGAGAGAGAGAGAGAGAATGTTAACAGGGAGAGAGAGAGAGAGAGAGAGAGAGAGAGAGGTAGAGAATGTTAACACAGACAGAGAGGATAGACATAACGAGGGAGAGGGAGGGAATGTGAAGAGAAAAAAGGGAGAGTTGTAGAAACATGTCAGTGCGTAGATGTCAGAGAGAGAGATAGAGAGAGAGAGAGAGAGATAGAGAGAGAGAGAGAGAGAGAGAGAGAGAGAGAGAGAGAGAGAGAGAGAGAGAGAGAGAGAGGGAGGGAGGGAGAGAGAGGAGGTCAAATCACTGAGAGATCCTGAAGATACAGACAGACAGACCGACCGAACCACGTGCCCCAGACTGGACCTGGCCCAACCACGTCCCTGATGGACAGGAAGTGAACCTGCGACCCCGGGGCAGGGCGTCCGCCCGTACCTCTGTCCTGACGTCACCGCTGGGACTCATGGGACGCATACCGTGGGAAATGAGGACAGCGCTCTCCCAGAGGCCCAGCCCTGGCACACACACACACACACACACACTCTATCAACACACACACACTCCCTTTCAAAACACGCACGCGCACTCTCACCACACCAAATGAGAAACGGCGTCCCGATTCGGACTGACACGAGAACATCCGCGACGGCGATCGCGTTCGGACTTGTTTGTGCGGCGGATGTCTATTTCCAAGCCTGTGCGCTGCACAGAGCCCAGCGGTATTATTATTAGCCTTTGTGCCCCAGCGAAAGCCGATAGTCCTGGGCCTGGGAAGAGCCTGCGCTATATTACACAGTCAGGGAGAACGGCTTCACATGATTCCATAATATTTATGGTGAACGTGAGCCAAGGGGTGGGAACGACCGACCCCTTACACGTCCAACTTGATTAGACTGCCCTGCCAGGACACACACACACACACACACACAGACGTGCACCCAACGAGCACACACGGTCGAAAAGGAGAACACTATTATTATCTCCACTACACACACAGACACACAAGCATACACCCACACGTACATGTGTAATACCAGGCAAACATGCACCTATACACACACACACACACACTCGAGCACACACAGGCACACGCTGAGCAGAGAGATTCCTCTGATGCCGACCGTGCTGAGTTAGAATCCAGACAGAACACTAGGGTCTGGTTCTGTGGTCTGGTTATGACTGGAGCACGTCCCAGCTCCTGCTTAGGTGACACACACACACACACACACACACACACACACAGTCCTCTCTCGGCCTGTCTCCACTCTGTCCCCAGAAGAGCCCATCAGCACGTTGAATGTGCTGCGGTTGGATGTGTGTGTGTGTGTGTGTGTGTAAGCTCATGGGCACGTTTTCGAAGCGCAGTTGGACGGTGCTGAAGCCGTCCGCCTCGCACCGCAAACTTGATCTGCGCTCCTATCTGCTGTAGTACTCACTCACACCCCCCCCCCCGGGACGGCAGACCTGGCAACACACACACACACACACGGCCAGTGTCCCTTTGCCTGCTTGCACGGTAGCAGTCAGACAGCCACGCTAGGTCTACACGGTCATCTCTCCCCCCTCCCATGCCCTGGTCACGTGACCGGCTCTGCCAGGAGGGGCGGAGTCTGGAGTGTACAGGGGGAGGGTTGTACACCACCACCCCCCCCCCCCCCCCACCCCCTTCCCTCTCCTCCCCCTCCTCCTGCACTCCCTCCCCCTGACCTGCGATGGAATGGCCATTACCCAGAAGTCCCCTGGGTGGCTGAGGCTGCCGTGTCCGGGGGCCGGCTGAGGGTCACCTGACTGCTCGCGGTTGGTGGCTCCCCTGAGTCTGACCTCTCACCTTTGACCCCGCCACCCCTAATGGCCTTCCCAGATTCTCACACTCCCCCACCAGTTGATGGAACCTCTTTTGCGCACCAATGACGGAACGATAAACCCATCGCGAGTCGATTGGCTGCGTCCTGCTCTGCCCATCGGATTGACTGATCCAGAAAGTAAAGAGCGAGAGCGTATGTGTGTGTGTGTGTGTGTGTGTGTGTTAAGGGCAGTGATCTAAAGCAGTGGTCTTTAACCCTGGTCATCAGGGCCCACTGTCCTGTAAGTGCTAGATGTTTCCAACACTGGATTCAAATGACTTTGCCGTTATCGAGTTCAGCAGCAACCTTATAAGAACCATTCATTTCAACCAGGTGTGTTGGAGCAGGGAAACGTCTCTAGAACATGCAGCACAGTGGGCCCTGAGGACCAGGGATGGAGACCACAATTCGAAAAGCATCGATGCCCAACCCTAATTGTACTGTAAGCATTCATGACAAACAGACCAGAGCTCTAGCTACAGTTTGGGCTGGCGCTCATTATCACAGGAAAGCCTGCAGAATCAAACAGACTGACATAAATACACTAATCCTGTTCAGATCGTTTGACAGGCGGATTATTTGGAGTTGTCTCATTCGCGGGTCTCTCCGCTAATGACTGTGGAACATTGAGGGTTACAAATTTTGTGCGGTGATGTAGCCAGTGCAAATGTTTACTGCAGGAGCTGAGTGATACGAGCCTCTGCACATTTTTTCTTTCTCCGGCAACTGTGATAAATAACCTGAAGTGTGTGTGTGTGTGTGTGTTTGAGTTTCCGGGTGTGTGTTTCCTCCACTCCAAGGTGACAGAAGCAGGTATTACTGCAGCTGGACCTGTACTGTATCTATAGACACACTCCTCCTCGAGTCTCTCTTTCCACAACCCCTCCCCCTCCCCCTCCCCCTCCCCCTCCCCCTCCCCCTCCCCCTCTCCCTCTCCCTCTCCCTCTCCCTCTCTCTCTCTCTCTCTCTCTCTCTCTCTCTCTCTCTCTCTCTCTCTCTCTCTCTGTGTCTCTCTGTCTCTCTCTCTCTCTGTCTCTCTGTCTCTCTCTCTCTCTCTCTGTCTCTCTCTCTGTCTCCCCCTCCCTCTCCCCCTCTCCCCCTCTCTCCCTCCCAACCTCCCTCCCTCCCTCTCCCTCTCCCCCTCCCCCCCTCCCTCCCTCTCTCCATCTCTCCCTCTCTCAGGGCTGACATGCTTCATTAGCTGGCTGACTGACTGCTCCGAGGCCTGGACCTTCACACTGAGACCTCTCTTTCCTGTTCACATGACCAGCGCCTGACCCCACACCCACCTCCTGGCCCCAGCCCCCCAGCCCTGCCCCCTGGCCAAACGAACCCTCCCCTGCCTCCCCTTTACCCACCTACACAGCCTCACTGCCCCCCCCCCCCCCCTCCCACCCTGGCCTCCAGCCCTGGCCAAACCTACAGCCTCCCCTATTGAAGTTGACACACCAACTCTCGAGCCCCAAAGCCCTCGACCCTGCTCAACTGCGGTCGACTTTACAGTACAACCCCACCCATAGTAACCAGCCCCCAATCATATTAACCACCAACCCCCCCCCCCCCCCCCCACACACACGACTTGGACCTGTCCCTCCCCTCTGGACCAGACAGGGGCCCCCGTCTCCCTTTTCGCTCCCTTAACTGGTCTGACGTGTGGAATGGCTCACAATAAACACTTAATAGACCCACTATTAGAGCCCGAGGAAATCCATCAGCCTCAATCGCAGCCCGACTCCCCATTAACCCCCCCCGTGTACGCACGCGCGCATTCACGCGCACGCAAGCAGATGTATCCTGACGCAGAGACGAACACGCACAAGCCGAGCGACGACGCACGGACGCCTGCGCTCTCAAAGGAGACCAGCTGGCGAGGGGGCACCATCGGATTCGGTGCCACAGAGTGAATACTGGCTTCTCCCCTGCGTGGAGCCTGCACCCCACCCCCCGCCCCCCCCCCGCCCCCCTGAATTACATCACCAGCGCGACGCCGACAAGCAAAACAAGCACACTTCCAAACGTCCAAGTGACTGCGGTTATCGAGGTCACGGCGAACTTCTATCCGTAGGACTTGTCTGTACGACACTGGCCAGAGTCCGGCTCATGATCCAATCAACACCTTCTATCTATCGATATCTAGGTTATGACCGAGGCACCTGGCTCCGGTTTTGCGGAAAATTCTGGAATGTCAGTCGAGGCAGACCCAGCTGGCTCAACCCCACCCCATACCGACGATAAGAGCCTGTGATTTATGACTTATAAAGGCCTACTTGACGTTAGGGCTTGGGAGACCACTCGCTCACACACACACACACACACAGAAACGTCAAGCTCTCCCGCGCCCAACCAGCGGAAGGCATGTTCTTGCTCACGGGCGTCACGCGTCGCCCCCTTATCAGCACGGCCCGCTCTCCGGCGGCTTCCGCCGCGGAGCGACGCTCCCCGGATACGCCGGAGGGATCGCTCGCGGCCGTCTTGTTCCCAGATGAGGCAAATCGTATTGAAACGACTAACTCCGATACTGCCAGGGGTCGCAATCCCTCAAACGCGAACCCTGCCCGATAACCTCCCGCAGATTGCGTAGGCGCGCCTCGATTTAACGTGCCCCCCCCCCCCCCCCAAACGTTAAAGCACAACTTGATTTCGAACGGAGGTTGGTAACAGCGACGGGGTCAAACTGGAAGCGATGACAGCTTGGCTTCCTGCGGTCTCCTCCGCGCACGCTCAGGAGGAGCTATTTGAAGTCTAATAACTTAGCTCCGACTGTTTTTTGTTCGTTTTCCCCCAGAGATAAACTTGACTCTGGGGACAATGAATCCGTGTCCTAGCGCTCTACCGGGGGCGTCTAAGGTTTCCAACTGGTTTAGGGAAATAAGCCCGACTCGCTTTGAGGCCGGGTTTGTATACCGTGTTGGCTTCGGTGTCTCTGCGTCTACATCCGTACGGGTGAGTGAAACCTGACAGCTTCCTCCTCAAACCGGACTGAGGTGAGTCGGAAGCGGACCCGAGGGGCCTGTCCATCGACCCATCCAGTGGGTTGTCGGGAAGCGAGCGCTCGAGCCGGGCCGTGCAGAAAGAAAAAAAACTCACAGGAAAGCGAATCCAGTCCGGTCGAAAGCGCGCGCGCACACAAGGCATCCAATCACAGTCGGCCTTCGTTCGGGGCGCACAAATCCGGGATGAAGTGACCTGCGATTAGTAAACACTGTCGTGTGTGTGGGTGTGTGTGCGTGTGGACGTGTGTGAGAGACGGCATTCCATAACAGCGCGGGATGATCCCAGAGAGAGGATTAGCGAGGAGCAGACACGTTTGACAGCTTCCTCTGCAGGTCGCCACTCAAAAGGCTCTTTTGTTTCTCTGTGAGGCAGAGAGCGAGCACTCACAAAGCGCTTTAGCACAGGTAACACACACACACACACACACACACACACACACACACCCCCCAGGGCTCTGTCAAGTGAGCTGGTAACTCAATCGATATGCAAAAGAGCCCCAGAGGCATTGTTGCAGGTGCCAAGGCTTTTCTAGCCATCCTAAAAACGGGGTCACGTGACACGCGCGGAACCAACGCGCAGGCGCGTTCATAAAACTCCAGCACAGGTGAGACGGTGTATCGGCTACTCGGCCGAGAAGGACAACTCAAGCCTTTCGAGGATGAGCTCACGTACAACAACAACAACATAAAACCCAGCCATGCCGACTTTTAGAAATGTTAAATCATCGGAGCGGTTGATTGGTGTCTCCAGAGTGTATTCGGTTTTCCAAGCATTTCTATCTCCCAGTACGCTGCCATTCACATATACCGTTGGATAACATTGGGTTATACTAGCACCCAACACGTCCACAAGCCCAGTTGAAAGCAGACTCCTGAGAGGTCTGCATGAGAGCACAGAAGCGACATAGGATCCCCACAGTGGACTAAATCAATATTCCCCTTCCAAAAAGAGAGGAATGGGAGTTGAGGTAAAGGGGGAAATGTTCAGACGCCTCAATAAGATGTCTTTTTTTTTTTTTTTCAAGCCTCACTGGCACACACGCACACACGCACACACACACACACTTTCCCAGGCTCCACCAAAGGGAACACACTTCATCCAAACGGCTGAAACGGAGCCGTGATTTTTAGCAGAACTTATTTTGACTCCTCCTGGAGACCCCTATTTTTAGAGGACGCTGAAAGTATTTCTACTGCGACCGCCCCCCCCCCCCTCCACCCCCCCCCGCCCCCCCCCCCCCCCACACACACACCCCTTCTCCTCCCCCCGCCGCGTTTTGACCAAAAAAGTCGGAGACTGCAGCGTTTTTCCACCGCCAGGCGCAGACTGTCTGGATGTCAGCGAAGACAGACAAGGCTATATTTACACCCTGACCTCACCCTCAACACACACACACACACGCTGATCTCACCCGGTACAGCACAGTGAGGGATGACGCGGGGGTGACTCGGCTCCTCCCCGCCGCTCGGACGAGGATCGCCGCCCCCTCGCCCTGGCTGTCCGTGGCGGTCGCGGTCCGCGCTCCCCCGTTTCCCAGCACTTCTTCCGACGCCGACGGGTGACCAGCAGCCGACATCCGCCACCACGACTCGAGGCGACGCGGTGACTCAACGACACGGGCCATGTGACCCACAGCGTGGCGTGTTACTCGAGATCGGGCGGCTTTTCCAAGTTAGAAACGCGTACGAGATCCTTTACACGCCCGTAGCTCTTGCTCTCCCACAAATATTATTCCCCTGACATCAGGGCAGTGCAATAAAGCAAAAACATAGACACAATCTCCCAAATGACCCCAAAATATGCACATTCCTTAAACGGAGCCAGCACCCACCTCCTGATATAGCTGTCTGTGTGTGTGTGTGTGTGTGTGTGTGTGCACTAAGCAGAACTACATACAAAGCAAGCGCACTGGGCTGAACGTGGCGGTGACCTGTGGCTTGGTTAGCAGTGACTGCAGCCCTCAGTAAACAATCTTTCCATGTTTTCACCAGCAAGAGGAAGGGCTTTTATAAAGACTGCCATTGAGTTTTTAAGACCTAAACTCCAACTGAAACTCACACACGCACGCACACGCACGCACACGCACACAGAACCATGCTCCGTGTAATGTGGATAGAGCTGCTGTTCTCTGCGAGCGATAGCGTCATTTTTACACCGTGAGAACATGAGAAACACATTGCTCAAAGGAGCCCTCTCATTCGACGTGGGCGTGTGACCATGTTTGGAGGACAGACACATGCACGCGAGCGCGCACATGTTCCCAGACGTGCCCACACACACACACACACACACACACACACACACTGAACAGTTAAATATAGCATCCACAGGCTAATCTCTCCTCGTTGGGTTATGAATAGGCCGTGTGGATAGCCTAAAGAGGTTGCTGGGTGTTTAAACATAATCAGGACTATATTTACTGCACTGTCACACACACACACAGTCTAGACACACACACACACGCTTTAACCGTCTGAGGCAGACGCCGCAGCGGAGCGGTCACGGCCGCTAGTGGAGGAACCCGTTGCCAGGGGCGACTGAAGGTTCGCCAAAAGAGCTCTGTATTTGTTTTTTCTTTTTCGAGGAGGGCGAGAGAAAAACAAACTGGAGGAGAGAGGCGTGAATGCTGCCTCTCAACTCAACTGACCCGACCAATATTTATATTTACGTTCATATCGCTCGCTCTCTCTCCCTTTCCCTCATCCTCTCTTTCCCCTCCTCCTCTCTCTCTCTCCCTCTTTCCCTTATCCCCTCTCTCTCTCTCCCTCTTTCCCTCCCTCTCTCTCTCTCTCTCTCCACACATACACATGTAAACTTTATACTCCCCTCAGGACACCATAGTCACGGTATTTACTTCCTGGGAGAACGTTTTGACCTGAGACCTGTGTGCTCGTGTGAGCGTGCGTGCGCTCTGGGGATCTCAATCTGTAGGTCTGAGAGTTTTGTCTGCGATAGCGTCATTGTAGGTTTTAGGATGCCATTTCTGACACTGAGTGAAACAGTCAGTGGGATTGTGGAAACTGTCGTCTTTCCTGTGAAGCACGCAGCGCATGTGAAAACGAGTTTGGATCGAGACAAAAACTTTTCACGAGACCGCCACTTTTATGATTCCACGTGTATTTCTGAACGAATAAGAAAAAGCGAGTCCCGAAGAGGGTTAGCCAAACAATAGGAAAAATATATGACTTCTCCCTCTCTCTTCAAAAATCCAAAGTGAGAAACCAGAAAGGAGAAGAGGGAGGCGGGGCTAAACGTGGGTACAGCTTGTCAATCAAAGGTGTCTCTCCCTAATCGCCTTTCCAGACGTCCTCAGTGGTGCAGTTGAACTTTGACCCAGACACACACGACCCCCGGCCCTCTGCACGGGGGAAGACGGACAGCACTGTTATATGGGGAATCCGCTTACGCCGTAACCTCGCTGGCCAAACCTGACACTCGTGAATGGCAGTCCTGCACTAACGTCTGAGACTCCACATCCACATCCCCTCCGGCTCTGCTTTTCTCCTCAGGTAGGTGTCTCACTGTGACCCCCCCCCACACACACACACACACACACACTCCCTGTCTGTGCTGCGCCGCTCAGGGCAGCCAGGTTGAGTCTCTCAGGCTCTCTGAATGAGCCCATGAGATGCTATCAGTCTGTTTACCCTTACACACTCCCCCCCCCCGCTCCCCCAATGGGCTGAGAACAGCTAACAAATTGGACAATCGGGGGCAGGTGGGTGTGTGTGTGTGTGTGTGTGCGAGAGTTCTGCATGAGCAGGATGAAAGCCAGCAGGAGAGAGCAAAGGGGGAAGCTCCGTTTCAGGTTTGTGGAACGGACCTTTCCTCCCCCCTCCTACCCTACACGCACACGCACACCTTGCAGGTGGAAGTGCAGCCCCCCCCTCCCCCCCCCCAGGCCCCCCTCCCTTGTAAAGTAGGGTGCAGACAAGGGGCCCAAGCCCATAAAACGTTAACAGTACTTTGTCACATATTTAAGAAAGCTGTTACTGTATTTATGGAGGGGCAAAGGGGCCCCCGCTATGGCTGCCGTGGAAACGACATCAGACATCTTGGATTGGTTAGCGCGCCGGCGAGGGAGAAATCAGCTGACACGGGCCGGACGTGGGAGGGGGGAAACGCTGAACTGAAACGCTGAATGCTTACTGTATGTGAGTGCGTGTTTGTGTGCGAGTGTGTCGGTGAGTAGGTGAGTGACTGAGTGAGTGACTGAGTGAGTAAGACAGAGATGGGGGGGGGGGGGGAATAGGGAAATGGCGGGAGAAAGAATGTGTGAATGCCTCTCTGACAACTTTTAGCCGGGACTGTTTTGCTCCCCGGATGGGCTGTCAAACGACAAATATCTGCCTTGTATTTCATACCAGGAGCTTTAAGAACAAAGACATAAGGTGTGTTTTCGAGCGAGTGTATGTTTGTGCGGTAAACGTGTCACTGAAACACGGATGGAACGTTAAATGAAGCACCGATGGCAGTGAGAACAAACAATAAAAACCTTTGGGGACCCGCTTGGGAAAATGCAGAGTCACCTTTTTGGGGAAAGCCCCAAAAAATGGAACTACATAATATTTTTCAAAGCCTTCAAAAGTAATCAAGCCCCACCCCCTCCTCTCCCGTCGGGAGTGCTTGGACCTTGGTTGGTGTTATCTGGTCGGCGCAGCAGGAGCGATGGGAGCCATGAAACGCGCGTTCTCACACGCACAGGCGCCACTTCCTGAAAACACTCGCTCGCCGTTTCCTGTCCACGTTGACTTTGCGTTCCCCCCCCCCCATCTCCCTTCGACCTGCCGCGGTAGCCGGCCTCATCCTCTCCCACCTCCCCCCCCCCCCCCCCCCCCACTACCTCCTCTCATCCGATGGAGAGAAGGAGGACGACACGCGGAGGAAAGGAAGGAAGACGGAGGGAGGGGAAAATCAGAGTGCGAGAGACAGAATGAGCCGAGGAAGATTGTCCTGAAGAAGTAGGAACTATCCCTTTTTTCAAAAGACACAGAGGTCCCAGATTGATGGCAAAACCTGTTTGTGTGTGTGCAGGTGCGTGTGTGAATTGACAGAGATGATCACCGAGCTGGGTTATCAGCATGGCTAGCCTTCCCCTGAATCTCTGCTGTTTTCACAGCGATGTTGACTGAAGGGCCGTCCCGGCCCAGATAAGGCTGGTAGCCTCGGGCTTCCAGGCTCAATGAACCCTTCTAAAAGCCACCACAACACAGAGGGAGCGGTGGGGGGGTGGGGGTCCATACCAGGTCATAAACACTGTTATCAGCATCTGAACGCTTCCAGATAAGCTGCATCCCTGTTGATATTGGTGTCTAATCAGTCATGTCAAGCCAATGCACACCGGCATAGTGTGTGCAGCTTTTCCGGAGAGTGACATTTTCAGGGTCACCATTCTTTTACCTTCCCCATAAAAAAAAAATACGATTTTTTTTAACCGGTGACCCGTCGAATGTGAACGCACGGTTGAACCGTGTCGTGGTCGAGATCTTGGGAGGAAAAAAAAGCTCTTGGATCCTTGATCCGCGCGTGAGGCTGAAGAGGTGCTTCTTCAAAGCCCAGGAAGCAGGTTAGCGGGGGAGGGGCCAGACCAGGAGGGGGGGGGGGGGGGGGGGGAGAGAGGAGACCCCTCAAATTTGATGTCATCCAGAAGGCGTGCTCCACAGAGAATACACTAAGCCCCCCCCCCCTCTGTTTCCGTCGGTCCCCGGCAAAACCTTGTGTCCAAAATGCTGATCTGTGCTGTTGCCTGTAGCTAGGGGTACTCGATTGTCGACCTATGGTTTACACCAAATGTGTTTGTTTTCGTTTGGGGGGGGGGGGGGGGGGGGGTGGACTTTCCTCGGAATGATGAATACCACTGTCGATGTTACACCGTCTGATTACACAGTACCCCCCCCCCCCACACACACACACACCCTCCCATCCTCCCACCACCCCGACCCCCTCCTCTACTCCTGAGCTTCCTGTGGAAGGGTCCAGGGGACCTTCCTGGGAAGCCTCCGTCCGAGAAGCGGGCCCGCAGCGGAGGGAATACTTCCTCCTCCGGCCCCGCAGAGGGAGGGGGCGGGGGGGAAATCACAGAGGAAGACTGGAGTTACAGTTTGTGGCGGGCGTCTAGGGGGGGAGGGGGGACGGACGAGAGAGGACAGAGGAAGTTGTCCTTCCTTCCTCCCTCTCTCCCTCCCCCAACACGTTTGAGGTTTAAGGATGTTATGCATTAAGACCTGCAACTCACTGCGCCAATATGCAAACCAGGCTGACCCACGGTTGAGACAATAAGGGTGATTCATAACACCGGCAAGTGATTCAAACGCTCAACAACCAGTCAGCCGGGGGAACAGCCCAGACATGTCCTCTCACTATCTGCAGACGTCACCCCTGCTGACCTCATCCAATAATCATTTAGTTTTTGGGGTCTTTTTTTTGGCAGACGCTCTTATTCAGAGCGACTTTCAGTAAGTACGGGGACATTCTCCCCGAGGCGAGTAGGGCGAAGTGCCTTGCCTGAGGACACAAGGTCATTCGGCACGGCCGTGAATCGAACCGGACGATGAATAGCCCGACTCGCTGACCGCTCGGCCGTCCGATCCTCACATCGAAATGCAACGTCAAAGTTCAAAGTGAATCAAATCGCTATTTCCCCTCGCGCGTCGGGAGAAAGGTGTGTCCGTTTCACGGCGTGACCTTCCATGCCCCCAGCCATGGATTGTGCCTTCGTATTCCGACCGACTCACAGAGTTAACGAGAACGGCGCCGAAGCAACCCCCACCCAGAAGGAAAATAACTCTACGGAGCCTTTTATCGTCAACACGAGCCATACGCGTTGGGAGACAGGGTTAGACTTGACACATTATTGCAGAAGACCTGCTTTCAACAATAGGATCAGTGTGGTTCGTTCCTGTGGAATGCACCTACCGAGGCGTGCCCCGTCAGTCAAACTGAGCACTCACTTTCAGTCTCCCAACCGACAGGGCTGCGCACGCTCGCGCGCGTGAGAGCACACAGGCGGAGGCGTTAGCGCAAACTCGCCTCACGCGCGGTAAGAGACGGGGCCCGCTTCTCCATCGGCAGTCGGCGAGGAGGAGCACAATAGGAAACCAACGACGGGAGTGTTTTTTGAAGTCGCTCCGGGCTCACTCGCATACTCTGTGGGACGAGGCAATCCTCTCCTTGTCTAACTGTCAAACACGCACATCCCAACGTGTTTCCCAATCTATATACGCCCCTCCCCCCCAAATTGCTTTGACAACTTCTCAGATGACGGGAAAGCCGTTTTTTTTTTTTTTTTTTTTTTGTCACATTGACAATGCAACAAAGAATTGTTATTATTCGTGATTATTCCAAAAGGGCAGAATGTACCGCATGCAAGAGCGCGCACACGCACACACACACGTTCAAGCTCATACGCCTAACAGCGAATGAAAAACGACTTTGTGTTTAGGTGTGAATGGGCATTTGGTAGCGATTTCACCAAGGCTACCGCTCGCATTTTGCTGATGGGTACAATTAGGGTTGAACTGGAGGGCCGTTCGCGAGACGGAGAGAACCACACAGGCGCGCACACACTGGACCGAATTGGACAAGCACAGGCGCAAAGGAACTGCAAAAGGGGTTCAGCGCAGGGCCAATTTCATAATACTGAAGTCTTAACATGCACACGTGCATGCACAGACGCGCGCGCACACACACACACACACAGAACGGAGGCAGAATCTGGTTCGGTTTAACCTTGAGCGGACCTTGAGTGTGGGTGGTAAAGACAGGGTCGGTCTTTTACATACCTGAGTTAAAACCTCGTTAAACGTCAATTAGACAGAATAATAATCCACGCCAAATTAAAACGAATCTCCAGATCAGCAACTCTGCCTTTTGAACCTAAATAGAAACGAAGCGAGATCGCTTGGAACGAGAGAAAGGCGATCTCCGCTTTTTTTTCGGGCCTCTGTGTGTGTGTGTGTGTGTGTGTGCATCCGTCGAGGACTTTCTCCCAGGACTGTTTCCCAGGCAGTGGACCACCAGGGTGACCCGACCCAGCTTGGAGCCTGTAAAAGCACAAGCCTCGGGGTCTTTTAAACACACAGCCTGAAAGACTAGAACCGGGCCAGCCTTTTTTGGGGTTAAGCCTGGTGGTTTATATGTGAAGTGCACGAGGGCCTGTGTGCGAACGCGGTACGAGGTCATTGTCGGTATTCCGACACTGTGGACCTCCGATGCCAGTGACCATCAGGAGAGAGCAGGCCAGATGGTAGTGATTCCCCCGAGAAAGATAGCCATCTCTCTCCCCTCTCGCTCGATTTTCCAGGCCATTTCTCTCGCTGTTTCGCCTCTCCTTCTTTCCCTCGCTCTCTTTCTCCCTCTCCCCCTCTCTCTCTCTCTCTCTCCCCTTCCCTCTCGATGGACCCTCACTTGTTCTTCCCCTTTTTGTGGTTTCTCCTTTTCTCTGTCTCCATCTCTCTCGCGCGACACAACCAGTCGACGCAGCAGGCGTGCTGTCGACGAAAGCACGCCTTTCGTTCATTTGGCTCAAACACGCCACCCTCCGAACGCCAAAAGGCCGATCGTTATCTGAGGAACAGGGGAACAGTGACGAGTTCCAGTGATGCTTACCTCTCCCTTAGCTCTTACAAACGCGCGCGCGCGCACAGAGGTATAGCTACAGGTCAGGTCGCAACCACAGCTGAACACACAGAATGCTATGCCACTGAGGGACGAGTGTGTGTGTATGTGTGTGTGTGTGTGGTCATCAATCACCTGGGCAGGGTGGGGGTCCTGGCCTGTCAAGGTATGGGGGGGGGGGGGGGGGGGGACGTCTGTCACCACTCGAGGTGGGACATCATGTGCCCCCCTCCCCCCAGAGAGAAACAGAGATATCAGCCAGGAGGTGACACACATACACACACTCACATACAGTCAAGCTGACAGACAGTAACACGTGGGCCGCGTGTGGAAGCACAGCACAGAGCTGAATCTGTCCCACTGTCCCCTGAGTGAAATAACCGGCCCCTGTACTCCGGTCGTGGAACGACATGGGAAGTGTTACTCACTCCAAGTGAGAGAGGGGGTGAGGAGATGGGAAGCCGCACAGACCGCTCCATTCAGACCTGCAGTGACGCGACTGCGTGTGAAACGTGGCCGGCGTTGGAATGCTCTAGAAGGGGCCGGTGGCTTTCAAGGGTTTATATTTAGAAAAGTCCGGTCATGGAAAAGCTCGGCCGCCGCTATGTGAAGCGGCGCCGCATCACCGACCGCCATGACGCCAATCCTCGAGGCAACTTTTCGCCACACGCTGTGGGGCTGTTTGTTTTCCGACACCTGCCCGCCCTCATTGACTCTGGCTGGGAGGAGCTTCGTAAATACGGAACCACATCAAAGCCCTGGGAATGGGAGTGAGCGCTGTCAGTCGACGGACATCTGTGGTGCGTGCCCCTGCCTGACCCCCCCCTACCCCCCGCTACCCTACCCACAATCCCTCGCTTCTATCCAGCTGAAGAGGCGAGGACACCCCCCCCCCCCCCCCCGGGCAGGCAGCCCCTGCCCCGTCTCTTTCACACACACACACACACACACACACACACACACAGGCCCCCTTTATTAAACAAGAGCAGGGGCAGTAACCGGCTGAATCAGTACCATATGCCCCGGCTCGTCTTCCACTACCCCCGGGGACATCCGAGCACGTCCACAGAAACCGTTACATGCACACGTTCGGGGCCCCGCCAAACGACCGCAAGTTTAGCACTTCACCCTCCGCCCCCCCCCCTCACCTCACCCCCCCCCCAGATCAGATCGGACGTGGCGTCGACGAGGGCGGTCTCCCCAGCTCCGCTTTCCCAACGCTCTCTCAAGAGTCTTTGCCCGGCGACGGGCTCCCCCCCCCCAGGGGGCCTGACAGCGTCCCCACCGGCATCCAGCTCGGCTTCACGTGGGACTGAAAGGAGAAGCGGAGAACCGGCGTGTCGGCACGCCAGCCGCCAAACGTCGGAGGGGGGGGCGGGAATGTCTTTGTCTCCTTTTTCCCGGAGGGGGGGAAACCGTACACCCCGTATTCCCGTCTCCGGCAGGCTCGCCGCGAAAACGCCACGGTGGAGACTCTCGGGCCCGGCGCATACCTCCGGATCGCGGCTCTTATTGGAAAACTGGGATCGGGGCGCGGAGGAAACGCCAGGCATATTTCCAGTGAACAAGAGCGGCCTGACGGGGCAGGGGGAAGAGAGGAAAATATATGAAGTTAAAATTAAAGACATTTTTGTCATATTCAATCGCGAACGTCCAAAATCAGAATCATATGGGGGTAATTCAGCCTGGCCGACGGAGGCGATGAGTGATACTTTTTCGGGCTGGTTTGAAAGCTGCTCGTGGGTAGCGCCGACGTAAATAGCGTTTTTACGAGTGTGTGTGTGTGCGCGTGTGTGTGTGAAATGTGTTGTGACTGGAGAGTGGCACAGATATGAAGTGGCTGATATCCGATGCTGTCTTTTGTGGGCCAGTCCTCACGCGTGCCTCTAAGTGTGTGTGTGGGTGTGTGCGTGCGTACGTTCCCTACCAGAAGGGTGCACCTGTGTTATATAAATGCACCATGAGCTAGCTCCCGTAGCTGGGACTACATTTCCAATAACAGTCACAGAGAACGGCTGGAGGCAAGAGGTGGAGGCATGGCTACTGTAGAGCCCTGTAATAGAGCACAGCTGTGCGTGTGTGTGTGTGTGTGTGTGCGTGTATGTGTGTGTGTGTGTGCGCATCCTGGTTGTCAGGCAAGGCTTCGCCGACAAGCATGTTCCAGAGGGAGAGAGAGACAGAGACAGTGAGAGAAAGAGACAGAGAGAGACAGAGAGAGAGAGACAAAGAGAGAGAGAGACAGAGAGAGAGAGAGACAGAGACAGAGACAGAGACAGAGAGAGAGAGAGAGAGAGAGAGAGAGAGAGAGAGAGAGAGAGAGAGAGAGAGAGAGAGAGAGAGAGAGAGAGAGAGAGAGAGAGAGAGAGAGAGAGAGAGAGAGAGCTGGAGCTCCTTGTGCATGTTTGATTTGAAAAGATTGGGCTTTGATTGCTCCTGGCTGCCGCTGAAACTGAGCTAATTAGCTTTTGATTATCTGAGACTCTGGAGCGCGGTACACACACACACACACACACACACTGCATGTCGTCTCATTCCTGGAGGGAGAGAGAGAGACAGAGACAGAGAGAGAGGGAAAGAGATTAAGAGAAAATGGGACAAGAGAGATCCAGAGACGAAAGCATTAAGAGGGGGATAGCAGGAGTGATACAAGACGGTAAAGTAAAAGTGAGAGAGACAGAGGTGGAGGGCAGAGGTTAAGATGGAAAGATGGAGAGAGATCGAAACAGAGATACAGAGAGAGAAATAATGACAGAGAGAGAGGAAGAAAGAGTGAGGGGGGGGGGAGTGGGCACTCGCGCTATCTACACGGTGGATCCCAGCAGACTGTCGGAGGGGACGGGACGAGGCGTCCCAAACTCCCGACCTTCCTCTTTCCTCCTGGGAAATGAAAACCCTCTTGTTTTCCCTCCAAATGAGCTCTTTGGGGGCATCCAGATGTGCGGGGAGGGGAGGTGAGGAGGGGAGGGGGGGGGGGGCGGGTGGCTCAAATTAAAAACCAAAGGGGCCGGGCCAGGAGACCTCCGACGCGACCCGCATTTAAGGAGGAGCAGCCCCCGACCTCCCCTCTGACCCCCGACCCCCGCTGCGACCCCAAGAAGGGAGAGTGGGGGGTGGAGGGAGGGAGGGAGGGGTGCAGAGAGAGAATGTAAACAAGCCGACCGCCACCAACAGGATGGGCTTCTGCGAGGTCGGGGGGGAGCTTTTGGGCCTTGCCTCTCCCACTCTGGAGATGCTTCGGGTTAGGAGCAGGCTTGGCTGCTACAGTGTGTGTGTGTGTGTGTGTTCTGTTTTGGTCCTCCTCCCTAAGGTAATCGGGGAGAGTTGCGTCAGCCGTCTATTCCTGCCCTGTCGGGAGAATGACGGGAGAGGAATGCCATCAATCCTGCTGGGACCGCAGACAGACCACCAGGAAACCTGGAGGAGGGGGACTGGGTGGGAGAGCGGAGAGAGAGAGAGGTGTCAGCCCCCGAACCAGGAAGCCAGGGGGGGGGGGGGGGGGCAGGGGGAGGGATGGAGGAGTCCGAGAGGGAGGTACTCTGGGTAGGGTGGACTGAGAGAGAGAGAGAGAGAGAGAGAGAGAGAGAGAGAGAGAGAGAGAGAGAGCGAAAGAAAGAGAGCCAGAAAGCGAGCGAGGGCGAGAGAGAGAGAAGACGATGAGCAGAGGGAGGGAGACAAGGCGGAAAGGGGGGAGGGAGGGATGAAGGGAGGGATGGGTGGGCTGCTTGGTGAACAGGGGGTGATCCAGGAGGGACGGAGGGGAGGAAGATGCCAGAAGGTGTGAGGGGGAAGAGGGAGGGATTTGGGGAGGGATGGAGGGAGGGAGCGGTGCTCTTGGGGTTTATCCCAGTACAGGATGTCCTGATATGGAGCAGTCATACCTCTCTCTCTCTCTCTCTCTCTCTCTCTCTCTCTCTCTCCCTCCATCTCTGCACAAGCTCAGACTAAACGTTGTGCCTCTCAATGTCCATGTGGGTCAGAGAGCATTCTAGAACTGCTCAGGCCTCTCTCTCTGTCTCTCTCTCTCTCTCTCTCTCTCTCTGTCTCTCTCTCTCTCTCTCACACACACACACACACACACACAGGTACAGGCACACACAGTTATACAAAAAGCGGACACACACACACAAACACACAGCTAACCTCACTCGCAGGGTTCCTTCTGAACAGGAAGTAGGGTTTTTCTATACGGACTGCCTGGGCATGTTGGGAAATCTATCCATCGCCCTCATAAAAGCCCTCACTTCCTGTCTATACAGGAAGCAGTCAGTCACTCGCACGGCCCTGATTCCCTGTTGCTTCCCGTGGAATTGTTCTGCCAATCAAAACAATGCTTTCAACAACCCCAGTGACAAGTCAGTTATGTCACGGTTCTGCCGCTTCTTTAAGGGTTTAAGAGTTAGAGACTCATGTGGAAATGTTCACTGACATTCACGCACTTATTGTGTCTGCCACAAACACGAATGACTCCGATATTGCGGGTACTTAGGCGCGGCCTGTTTAGAAGGAAAACGGAGCTCACGTCAAACATCGAACCGCCCCTCGCACCCATGCGAGCCCCGTAATCTCATTGGCTCTTGTCTTCTCAGCTTGGCCGAGCTTCCCCTCTTTCTTTGACTGTTTTCTTTATTTCTCTCTCTCTCTCTCTTTTCCTTTTTTCTTCTTCTTTTTCCTCCTTTAATACAGTCGTTTGACCTCATCTGTTCCTTTATGTTCCAGCAAGGCAAATAAGCGTCTCGCGTTACCTGTTACGAAAAACATTGGAGAAACGTAAAAAGATATGGAGCGGGTCGCAATAAACGTTCCTCTCCGGCCTTCTGCAAACTATCATCACCTGATCTACTGGCAGCCATGTGTGTGTGTATGCGTGCGTGCGTGCGTGTGTGTGTCTCTTTCTGCAGAAAGACAGATATGCTAAGATCACGCAAGGGAGTCATTACAGCCTCCTTGCACGTTTGCCAACAATGCTCAAGACTACGAGCCAGCCACATTATACACACACCCTGTATACACGTGTACACACACACACACACACCCCACCCACAAAGGCGCTAATCCAGAGCTGGTTGTAAACTGTCAACTCTGTTTCCTCTCCAGGTGAAATATGTCCAGGCCAAACTGCCCCCCCAACCCCCTTCACCCCCCCTTTCCCAAAATCAATTACCCCCCCCCCCCCCCCCCCCCCGCCACCCACCCCCTCGCTCCTCCCACAACTGCTCAACTCTCATTTGCAGCCTAAACCTGGACCCTGGGATCACAAGGGGAGGGGGGCGGGGGGGGTGGGGCGGGGGCTACATTTGACCCTGAACACCTCTGACCTCGGACAGACGACCCTCCCGCCATCAAACAGCTCCCCCATTTGCCGATTATCTCATCCATCCTGTCAACTTAAGATGGTGAAAGAGGGGGGGGGAGCAGGTAACATGAGAACAAGATGGCAGCTGTACCTGGAGTAATGGCAGCGCGGTGAAAATGACAGTCAATTACAGGCAGACGGGATGGAGCGTGCGTGCGCGCGTGTGTGTGTGCGTTTCATGTCTTATTCGGTGTTCGCGTGGAGCCATTATAGATTTGAGCTCGTCCCTGCCAGCACAACTATCAGTGCCACAAAACCACAAACCTTCCAGCCCACATGTAGTACAGAGACTTCTCAGAAAGAGGGCTGCGCTTCAGCCGGACAGTTATATATAGACGTATCCCATGCAACAAGCCTGCCCCCCCCCCCCCCACCCACCCACTTGAGGCCGAGCAAAGGGCCACTTATTATGGGATGGAGAAGGGGGGGGGGGGTGGGGCCAGATGTGGAGGAAGGCCTTGGTACGGAGGGAGAAGCCAAGAGAGGCAGAGACCGGAGGCCGAGGGCCCAGCCCTCGCACCTGGGGGCGGCCATGTTTATTATCCAGCGGTAATGGGGAAAAGTTGAAACAAACACGGGGTGCACCTGCCAATTCCGCGCCCCCCCCCACCCCCTCCCTTCCTCCCCCCCGCTCCCTCGCCCCGAGGGAAACGGCACCGCAAATGCTCCGGCTATTTCCTGTGCCCTTGGGGAGGGAGGGGGGGTTCGGGGGGGGGGGGGGGGGTTTCAGGGCAGGCAAGCACAACCAAATGATGGGCCGTGGGGGTGACGGGGGGGGTTGGCGAAGCTCAAAGGGCCAATGGGGTTTTGGGATTCGGGGCGGGCGGGGGGGGGGGGGGGGATCAGGGGTGGAGGTCGGCGCAGGGTTGTGGGGCCACACCTCGGCGTGCGTGGGGGGGGGGGGGTGGAGGTCTACAGGGGTGGGGGGAGAGACAGAGAGGGGGGGGGGGGGGGGGGTCCGGCCCTTCACGTGAGGAATCTACTCCAGACAGGATAGATGGCAGATCATTGGATCCAGACGGGGCGTGTCGATTACACGACTCCGCCACCGGCACTGCCTCCCAGCGCTATTACCTCCAGCCCTGGGGCCAGGGATAGAGACCTCATCATCACACACACACACACACTCTGAGGTCCACCCACTCGGAGCCCACCCGCCAGACCCTCGTGCGAAAACACCACCCTCTTGAAACTCTCACCATCCTTCTCTCCTCCCTCCCTCCCCCCCTCCCTGATCCCCTGCGGTCCGGCGCTGAGGGGAATTAGAAAGCATAACAGCCCCGAAGGCCTCGCCCCCCCCTGTGGAACACCCAGGTCGCTCAGCTCCCCCTTCGTGTCTTTTATCCGGGCCCCCTTGTTCCAGGAGGAGGGTTTGTGTGGGGTGGTGGTGGGGGGGGCATTTTCCCCGCACTCCCTGCTGCGCCGACAGCCCGTAAAGGCAGCTCTGGGGGTGGGGGGGGGGGCACGCATTGCAAACGGGGGGGCCGCGGGGGCCACCGAGTCCATCGGAGAGGGACGCACAAACACCCCCAAACAGCCGAGGAGGACAGGAGAAATATGGTGTTATGACCAGGGAGGGAGGGAGGGAGGGAGGGAGGGAGGGAGGGAGGGAGGGAGGGAGGGAGGGAGGGAGGGAGGGAGGGAGGGAGGGAGGGAGGGAGGGAGGGAGGGAGGGAGGGAGGGAGGGAGGGAGGGAGGGAGGGAGGGAGGGAGGGAGGGAGGGAAGGAGGGAAGGAGGGAAGGAGGGAAGGAGGGAAGGAGGGAAGGAGGGAAGGAGGGAAGGAGGGAAGGAGGGAAGGAGGGAAGGAGGGAAGGAGGGGACACTTTGCCCAGCGAAAACACATTAGCCGGTTGCGTGAGGCGAGCGTCGTTTAGTCTCGGTGGGTGAGTGCGTGAGGCAGCCCATTAGGTCACTTATCGCCTCCGGCGTGGCGGTGGGGCTCCGGTGTGCCAGCGAGGGCCCCTCTGGGAGGGAGAGCTCACCCTCTGGGCCCGCTGGCTGGCTGGCTGGCTGGCTGGCTGGCTGTCAGCGGGGTGCCCAGGGGGGCCTCCCGGCGCGCAGGCCGGGTTCAGACACACGGGCGCACTGACAGACAAGAGCAGGCTAATGATACCTCGCTGTCACATAGCTCAGGATGAAGATACCAAGCACACACGGAGGGAGGTGGAGCGGAGAAAAGAGGGAGACAGAGAGAGACAGGGACGGAAAGTGAGAAGAGAGAGGAGAGAGAGAGAGAGAGAGAGAGAGAGAGAGAGAGAGAGAGAGAGAGAGAGAGAGAGAGAGAGAGGGAGAGAGGGAGAGAGGGAGAGAGGGAGAGGGAGAGGGAGAGGGAGAGGGAAAGAGAGAGAGAGAGAGGAGGATGAACAGAGCGAACGTCGTCTCTAAACAGGATCTCAACTGGGACTCGGATCCTCCAGCATCATCCCTCGCTTGGGCAGCACCCCTCCCCCCTCCCCCCCCCTCAGCGAAGGAGGTTGGGTGTCCCAGGGCGGGCGGGTGGGGTGGTGCTATGTCGGTTCACGGCGGGTCCAGGGGAACATTACTCTGCCGGCTGACGCCACCCTCATCACCCCCCCCACCCCCCCCCCCCCCACACCAACGGCACCAGAGCTCTCGTCACAGGGCTTACCCCCCCACACACACACACACACACCTGATTTACGATGCCCCCAGCGCAGGCCGTATATCTCACCCCGGGGGGGACACACACGCATCAGTCACCCTCCCCAACTGCCCCGTCCCCCGCATTCTCCCCCCTCCCCCCCTCCCCCCCCCTCTCCCCAGCTGTGGGCTGTAGTCACGTTACAAATGGGGACAATGTCTTCCTCCACCCCCTGTCCCCCACTGTCCTGTCCCCCCCCCCCCCCCATGTTTAGACAGGGCGAGAGAGCCACAACAGAGCCCCCCTCCCTGTCACCTGTGCCGCCCCCCCCACCCCCCCCCCCACCCCCCAACCCAATCCCTGCCCAGGGTGGAAGGAGAGTGACTCTCCGTGTCTGTGTGTGTGTGGGGGGGGGGGGGGTTAGGGTTAGGGTTAACCCTAACCCTAGGGGGGGGGGGATGTGCCAGTACCTCACCACAAAATGTGAGTGTGACTTTTGCCCCCAGCGTGGGGTGGGTGGGGCGCCCCAGGATCTCACAGCGGGCGTGAGCCCGACACATGCAACAATAACAGCTGACGTAGCCCCCTAACCTCTGCGCGCGCGCGCGCGCACACACACACACAAACACCCACCCCTCGGAGACAGACTTTACAGTGGCTGGAGGGGCGATCCCTGTGAGGGGTTGGGTGGGGGGGGGGGGGTTGAGGAGGCTGGGGAGAGAGAGAAGGAGGGCCTAAACTCTCGGAGGAGACGCGCCGCCTGTGAGCGACAGCTGCAGGTCAGGGTCGCCGCTTGGTCACGCCGCCGCCGCAAACGTTGCCCACAAAGCCCGGCGTCAATCCGGACCCTCCACACAGGGACACCGAGGAGAAAAAAAACCCCCATCGGACACGCTTCCTACGCGCGCGCGCGTGCGTGTGATGCGCGAGGCGTGCCGCCCTGTCCTGGGCTGGGGAGAAGCGCGGGGGGGTGGGTTCCTCAGGCCGCACCTTGGCTCTTCCGGAACGTTCTTGTAGCTCCCGCTTACTCACTTGCTGGAGCAGAGCAGTCGCCGGTGAGTGTTTAGCGCGTGTGCGTGTGTGTGTGTGGCATGACGCACCGCTGCAGACCTCTTGTCATCGTCCCTGTTCTACACAAGGCAGCGTGTGTGTGTGTGTGTGTGTGCTGATACACGCCTACAGAGATAGGTCTCAGTGCTTAAAGTGCTTCAAAACCCGTCACAACCCAGCGCCCTTCACTCAGCACCCCGTTTTAAGTGGCGGCGGGCTCTGTTGCCAGGCGGCGGGCTCTGTTGCCAGGGTAACACTCATGTCTGGCTGTTGGTCTCGAACACCCGCACTCGCACACATACTGTACACACATACTGTACACACATACTGTACACACATACATATGGGGGAGGTTCATCCTATTATAGTAGGCCGCAGGGGTTTACGTTTTGTTATTAGTCCTGGTCTCCAGGCAGTGGTTTTCACGTGCGCGCACACACACACACACACACACACACACAGACTCTCGCGGTGAACCTTCCTGTCATCACTTGCCGCCATGGACACCAGACGCCTGTTTAAAATGCTCATGGTACAGGAGGTTATGTGTGTGTGTGTGTGTGTGTGAGTGTGTGCATTTATCTTACCTGCGTGGAAAGACAGGGTGAAGAATTGCAGTCAGGATCACGAGGAGAGCAGGAGGGAGACAGAGAGACGAGATATAACACGGTTAATACTGGGATTAGAGGAGAGAGTCGTTCTGGAACACATAAATCCAGAACCAGATCAATACGCAGTGGCACCAACAGGATTGGGGGTGGTCTCAGGCAAATGTTTGAACTGCCTTCATTTCAAAGGTAAACTCCTGTTGTCGGCAAATACCGACACACACACACACAAACGGAGACGCGCACACACACTTTGGCGCGAGGGGTGGCGCGGTCGGAGCTCGTCACGCCTCATTGGCCGTGATTTATCGCCCATTTGGCTTTCCCAGGATCCTCAGCATGGCCGGCAGACACTGACCTCACCTCTGGCATTCTGGGAGTGGACGCAGGCCGCGCTTCTCACCGGGGCCCTGAACCCCACAACCCCTGACCCCCCCCTTTGCTCCCCCCACCCCACCCCACCCCTCAGGCATGTTAGCACATTGTTTTAGCTCTTTCTTTCTTCTATTTGTTTTCCCCCTGGAGCCTGAAAAGGCTCCACAATCCCAATTCCAGCTGATCACCAGGAGCACCTCGTGAAGGTGGATTCATGCCGGAGGCTGCCAGGGCCTTCTCCGACGTGAACCTGTCCTCTCCGCTACCTCGCAGCATTCTCCCGCCGGCCCTATCCTACGGGCTAGCGTGCGGAGTGGACAACGTCCAATGATCACACCGCGGACCCTTTCAGAACCAAATAAGCCCCTGGTGCTGAGAGAGAGAGGGTGAGAGAGAGAGAGAGGGAGAGAGAGAGAGAGAGGGTAAGAGAGGGTGAGAGAGAGAGAGAAAGAGAGAGAGAGAGAGAGAGAGAGAGAGAGAGAGAGAGAGAGAGAGAGAGAGAGAGAGAGAGAGAGAGAGACAGGGTGAGACGGAGAGAGACAGAGAGAGACAGAGAGAGAGAGAGAGGAGAGAGAGAAAAAAAAAAAAAACGAGATCTGCAGGCGATGCAGGTAAAAACAAACTCCGAAATCGGAGCCTCTTATGGCGGTTTAATTATTTTCTGCCGGTGCCTTGCGAGCTCGACGAAACGCGATAGGCCCCGGGTCTGTCTCCACGGTCGGCCGTAACGCGCCCCTAATCTCCCCAGGAGTAGTTCTAATGCCCAGATAAGTGACCCGGGTGAGAGTTCTGGCCCTCTGCCCTCCTATCCAAACAGCAACCTGGACCCGCTCACGAAACAGCACTGTCGGAACCATATCGGACCGTGTTAGCCTGTGGATCCAGGGAAAGAGTGTTTGTGTACACGTGTGCCCAGTAGGTGGGTTCCAAATTCACAGGGGGGAGGGGGGGGGGGGATCAATGTGAATTTGAAAATAAACATGCCCCCCCCCCCCCCCCCCCCTCTATAGAGATGCTTGCAGAGGAGAACAGTCTCCCGAACGCAGCCTTGCCCCCGTCGCGCACACAACTCGCTCTCCTGCTTCGCCAGGTCACTCCCTGGTCTTGTGAGGAGGAATAAGCCGGACGATTTTTTCCGGGAAAACACACGTGTTGCCGTCGTGTAGCAAACAAGGCTCACTGGCGGCAAAGGCGTGACTGTGAGTAATATCGCTGACCACACACACTCACAAACGCACGCACACACACGTGAGCGCAGGCATACATGCATGTGCACGTAGACACACACACACACACTGAACTAGAGCTGAACTCAGCTCTGTGTCTGTTTAAACTAAATGTTCCAAGTTAATGCGGACAAATATCCACAGAGCAGCCCAAAGGTTTGCTCATATCCTGCCCCAGCCCACACACACACACAGATATCAAACACACACACACACAGACACAAACACACTCACATACCCCTATGGGCCCCATGGCTACTGTAACCACGCTTGTAGGCCGTGAAACCATTTCTGAAACAGGCCCGAAAGTCCGTAAAACCCCTCTCTGAACAATGGCCTTTGTTTTCAACTCACTCGCCGCATAGCGTGCATCAGACGCCATTTTGGCTCAGGACTACGGGTCAGTTTGTCCACACGAATTTGTTACGCTTCTCTGACACACAGTATGTCCTGTTCGACAGTCGTAACCGCCCCCCCCCCCCTCCCCCCGCTCCCAAGGGGCGTTCCTCGCTCGAAATGTTGGCGTGGGTTGCCAGGTTGGCGGGTGAATTTGGTCCGGAACGTTTCGGCCACACTTCTGGTCTGGGGCAAAAAGCTGGCAGAGGGGGTTGGTGGAGGTTGACGGTGTGTTCCTCTGACAGTAAGGCTCTGTGTTGGGCCCAAGGCAGAGAGCCAAGGGTCTCAACCCATTAGTATTCAGCGTATTCATACTCTATTCCAGAGAAAGAGAGAGAGGGCGGGGGGGGGGGAGAGGGAGAAAGAAAGGAAGAGAGAGGGAGGGAGAGAGTCACGGAGGGAGAACGCGGGAGAGAGTGAGAGAGGCAGGAGGGGAGAGAGAAAGGAAGACAGAGGGAGAGAGACAATAGAGAGAGCACACGAGAATGAGAGAGAGAGAGGGGGGAGAGAGAGAAAGAGAGAGAGAGACATAGAGAGAACACAGGAGAGAAAGAGGGGGGGGGGGTGTGAGAGAGGTTCCACATCTGCAGGAACCGGCTACCTGACATCTGTTGCTGTTTAAAAAGGGGGGAACGCCACTCAGTGACAAACACGCACACACGCAGTCAGACGAGCTGCACTTTCCCCGACTTTCCCCCTCAAATCAATAATTCAGCGGCGATCAGGAGAACACAAAACTCTGAACACAGTCAAACAGATGGCCCACAGCAGAACGCATCAATCTCCATGAAATATTCATATCACGACTCGTTGGCGAAACAACTAATCCGCAAACACAAACGTTGAAGAAGAAAGACAAAAAAAAAAGAATTGGGAAAGTAAACCCTTCAGGGTCCCATTAACTAATCCCCGCCTGCAATATGTCCGCTATGTTTACACAGCATCATTCTCACGTCCAACCAAACACTTTCACAGAGTTTTCGGCCCGCCAGTGGCTATTGCTCCTCGGTGACCCGAGGTCATCTTGAGCTCTGAGGCCTCGTTCGCGCAGACATCAGGCTGGTCGGGGCCAGGGAAGATGACATCCAGCGGCGGGGAAAAGAGAGGGGGGGTTCACGTTCGCTTCTTGTTGCGGGGGTCACTCGAAGGCCCGGGGAAGAGTTTGGCGTGGGCTGATATTGAGATGTTCCAATTCAGATGAGCAAAGAGAGAGAGAGAGAGAGAGAGAGAGAGAGAGAGAGAGGGGGGGGGGTCGCAAGGGATGGAGGGAAGGAGAGAGAGAGAGAGAGGGGGGGGAGAGAGAGAGGGAGAAAGAGAGAGGAGGGAGAGAGAGACGGAGAATGAAAGAGAAAGCAAGAGAGAGGGACAGAGAGAGACAGAGAGGGTGAGGGTGAGCGGGAAAGAGAGGGAGGGAGAGAGAGGGAGGGAGAGAGAGAGAGGGAGGGAGGGAGAGTCGGAAAGAGAGAGAGCGAAGGAGCGAGACAGAGAGCGAGGGGGGGGGGGGGGAGAACGTGGACGTGTCTGACAGGATCAGAGCCCGCTGTTCCTCCGTGAGGCTAAACACAGGAGACGTGGAGGCGGAGAGACGGAGCGAGACAGAGAGCGCTCTGTGCCCGCAGACGGCGCACACACAGCACCCCCCCCCCACACACCGGCACCCAGCCCCCCCCCCCCCCCCCGACGAGGTGGCCCCTACCTGCCCCCCCCCCCCCCCTCCATCAGCTACTCCTACATAGTACTTCCTCTGCCGAAAAGGGGGGGGGGAGGACGGTAGGCGCAGGAAGTCAGCGCGTGTGTGTTAGAGACTGGCAGGGTTGGGGGGGGGCGGTCAACAGGTAATGATGACAAATGCCTCAGCGTACGGTCGGAGCGATGTGGCGGGGGTCTGGACGAGGGTTTCTGCTGCGTAGATGGGGGGGGGGGGGGTTGAGGCTGGGCGAGGCTGGGTAGCTCGGTGTCTCCGCATCCAAATCCCAAACTGGGGCCGCAGACCGTACTTCAAAGGCTCTGAACTCTCTCTGTCACACACGCACGCACGCACGCACACACACACACACAAAAACACGCGCGGTCTGGACTTCCTCTGCTCCCAAACAGGAACACACAGGGCTCTCTGTGCGAGAAAACGGACGGCTCCTGTGGGAAAGGCCTGCTTTTCCACACCTGTGTTTGCTGCAGTCATTAGGGGGCGCGGATCCTATTTTGGAGAGGCGCGTGCGCGCGCGCACAGAGAGGAACACGACGTCCTTCACATGGGCCCTGGGCGCACACACACGCAGCCTCTGTTTGCAAGGTGAGGGGAGTTGTTTTCCAAGGTTTGAGGTGCGCACTCGCCAGTGGAAAGGTTCTTAAATAGAGCGTGAATAAAAGGCCCTAATATCCACCGACACAGTCGTTACAGGGCTCATCCAAACCGTCCGGGCTATGGGACGGGGGGGGGGCGGGGGGGAGGGGCTAAGGACGGGGACCACGGAGACCCGGGTTCGAGTCCCGGGAGACGGGCCGTGGGTCTGTACCGTTTGGACGGGGAGCGAACACCCGCGAGCGAGGGCTACGGTTCATGTGAGGTTTCGCCGTTGTGGGAAAATCCAAGCGATTGGAGGCAACCCGTCGCAAGGCCTTAAGACGAGGACGCCAAGGGCAAACACTCAAACAGACTGGCGCGCGCGCGCGCACACGCTAATTACGTCTCATTACGCCGAGCAGCTCTTTCATGTAGCCGGTGAACATGGTCGCCATCGCCGCCCCTCCGCCCCGCAGACATAAACAAGAGTTGTCTGGCCCCCTGGAGGGATAAACACAAGCCAGGGAATCCCCCCCCCCCTCCTTCACCTCTCCACGCGCGTGCAGAAAAGAAAATCGCCGCTAGGCGAGAGAGAGAGAAAGAGAGAGAGAGAGACAGACAGGAGCAGAGACAGTGAGATACACAGAAAGAGAGAGAGAGACACACACAGAGATAGAGAGTGACAGACAGTAGCGGAGACAGAGAGAGAGAGGTACAGAGAGAGAGAGAGAGAGAGAGAGAGAGAGAGAGAGAGAGAGAGAGAGAGAGAGAGAGAGAGAGAAAGAGAGAGAGAGAGAGAGAGACAGAGAGACACACAGAGAGAGAGAGAGAGAGAGAGAGAGAGAGAGACAGAGAGACAGACACACACAGAGAGACACAGAGAGAGAGAGAGAGTGACAGACGGTAGCAGACAGTGAGAGGGTAGCAGAGCCCACTGCTCACGGCTGAGAGGCTGACATAAGGCTGTAATGACATAATGAGAGGACCGCTCCGTTTAGTGGGCGGCCTCATTTTACGGCAACTGTCAAGACAAATGCATCATCCTTCAAAGTGATTGAGTGTTTGTGTGCGTCTGTGTGTGTGTGTGTGTGTGTTTGCCGGGATGCTGACTAAGGGACTGTGAGGTGAAGGAGAGAGGGCGAACGAGGAAATGGATAGAAAATGAGGCAGAAGATAAAGAGAGAGAGACAGAGAGAGAGAGAGAGAGAGAGAGAGAGAGAGAGAGAGAGAGAGAGAGAGAGAGAGAGAGAGAGAGAGAGAGAGAGAGAGAGAGAGAGAGAGAGAGAGAGAGAGAGAGAGAGAGAGAGAGTGAGAGGAAGGGGTGAAAACAGAGAGGTGTTGCCTGGTCTGTTATGGAGGAGAAGGGTCGGGGAGGTGACACCGGGGTCGTCCCAGGGTCACGTAGGGTGCACAACTTTGGGGGGCGAGTTTAGAATGAAAACAAACTGATGCTATCATAGAGGGGGGGGGGGGGAGTCATAGACAGATGACCCTCTCAGAGTCACAGGGTTACGCCCACACACACACACTTACAGTACACACACACACACACCATAGTGGTATTGCGCGAGACACGTAATTAAAAGAAAGATCTGGCACGGTCAAAGAAAGTCCCACCCTCTAAAACTAAACACACAGCCCCCCCCCCGCACCCCCGCACCCCCCCCCCCCGCCTGTTTTAATAAGGGATAGAGTTCAAAACCCTCCGCGGCAGCGGCTGAAAGGGTCATTGTGCTGCGGCGCGGGCGCTCTGAATGGCGCGTCAGTGCTCGCCTCATTCGTCAGGAGCACACCTCCACGGAACATTTCCTCACCAATTAGGCCCAGCACTCTATTAACGTGAGCAGTGTGTGTGTGTGTGTTTGTCTGTGTGTGTGTCTGTGTGTGTGCGTGCGTGCTCGAGCATGGACTTCAATAAAGAGTTAACCCATGACTGGGCCCCCTTCACATATGCGTGTGTGAGTGCGCGTGCGTTCGAGGGCACATGCCCGGTTCCATATCTTAAGCCTGTGTAGAGTGCGGATCCACAGTAGGTGATAGAAAACAGACAACACGAGGAACCCATTTTTGCCTCTCCATTAGGGGGGGGGGGAAACAAGGTCCCGCCGCGGTGGACCAGACAGATGTTCCCGTCACATTAAACCCATCCCGCGCGTCTTGAAGCGGACCTGGGTTGACGCCCTCTCTTCGGGCAGGGCGGCCAATGAGGTCCACATCCTGAGGTCCACTTCCTGGACCCTCACAGCAGGGTACTGCTGGGACACAGGGGGTGTACACACACCAGTACACACGCGACACATACAACACAGTCGAAGCCACTCGTAATGTACTTAGTCTTACTGACCACAGCCATGAACAGGCGCTGTGCGCACACAGTCGGGGTGTCGGAAGGGCAGAGAGAGAGAGAGAGAGAGAGAGAGAGAGAGAGAGAGGGAGGGGGAGAGAGAAAGAGAGAGAGAGAGAGAGAGAGAGAGGGAGGGAGAGAGAGAGAGAGAGAGAGAGAGAGAGAGAGAGAGAGAGAGAGAGAGAGAGAGAGAGAGAGAGAGAGAGAGAGATGGAAAGGATGGAGAGACGGAACAAGCCTTCAGACAAACGAAAGCCGAGACCACATTGGAAAAAGAGAGTGATGGAGAGACAGGATGAGAGAGACATACTGGTAGATGGAGAGAGAGAGCCAGAGAGAGCCAGAGAGAGAGAATGACAGGGAAAGAGAGAGAGGGAGAGAGAGATCTTGTGATATTTGGCCTGAGTTCGACACTTGCTCTCTCGCCAGGAGAGAAGCTTCCCACGAGCCACTTGAAACAGAGACAGAGAGAGAGAGAGAGAGAGAGAGAGAGAGAGAGAGAGAGAGAGAGAGAGAGAGAGAGAGAAAGGGAGAGAGAGAGAGACAGAAAGGGAGAGAGAAAGGGAGAGAGAAAGGGCGAGAGAGATAGAGAGAGGGAGAGAGAGATAGAGAGAGGGAGAGAGAGAAACAGAGAGAGAGAGAGGGAGAGAGAGAGGGAGATAGAGAGAGGGAGGGAGAGATAGAGATCGACAATAACAGACGGACAGACGGAACATAGAAAAAAACTGAAAGAGAGACAATTCATATACATTCCAGACGACTGCTCCACTAATTAACAGAGAGACGACCCAGATCTCCCTATCGAGACGACTTCAGCTCTGGAAGTTTCACATAATCACTCGACTCTTGCTGTACGTTGCGTCTAAAAGCATGAAGTAACTATACATCACATGCAAGTACATTGGCCTACAAACACAGACTCTTCCACACACACACACACACACACACACGCACACGCACACGCACACTGACAGACTCTCCCACACACAGTCTCCCCCTTACACATACACACACACACACACACACACACAAGGATTAGCGCACATTTGTGCTCCAACCTTAAAGGAGTGTCTCAGCTTCACAGACCAGCTGTGGGGTCCAACACACACTATCAACCCCCAGGATCCCCCCACCCCACACCCCACACACACACACACTACTACATTCTTATCCCAGCCCCTAATTCCAAAAACCCCAACCGTGTTCCCTACTCATCACCTCCTATCACCCCCCCCCCCCCACACGCACACACACACATGCGCACACACACACAAACAAACTGACAACTCCACTACACCGCTGACACCCTGGCCCTCATTAATCCCCCTCCCATCCATACCAGATGGGAGGTAGCTACCCCCTCCAATCCCACACCACATAAACGAAAAAGAAAATCAGTTAAACCACAGGACATCGGTTCGACCCTGAGAGAGAGAGAGACACTTGGGTCAACACTGCTGGACGCTGACATCCCACCGAGCCCTCCGGGAAAGCAAGGCCGGAAACCTAACAGGGGAGGGAGGGAGGGAGGGAGGGAGGGAGGTGAGGTGAGGGAGGGAGGGAGGGAGGGAGGGAGGGAGGTGAGATGAGGGAGGGAGGGAGGGAGGGAGGGAGGGAGGGAGGTGAGGTGAGGGAGGGAGGGAGGGAGGGAGGGAGGGAGGTGAGGTGAGGGAGGGAGGGAGGGAGGGAGGGAGGGAGGGAGGGAGGGAGGGAGGTGAGGTGAGGTGAGGTGAGGTGAGGGGAGGGAGGGAGGGAGGGAGGGAGGGAGGGAGGGAGGGAGGGAGGGAGGGAGGG
>NC_140386.1:4610000-4925000 GCF_054491055.1 Hypomesus nipponensis
GCTTGGACAGGACGGAGGTCGGGAATGAGACGCGCGCGCACACACACACACACACACACAGTGAGACACATTCTGTGGAGGCAGCGAAGCAGGACAGAGCCCAAGGGAGAGGGCCAACCCAGGCCAGAATGTTCTACGCACAGGAAATGGCTCTCCCTGTTGCCAGGGGGAGGGGGGGGGGGGGTGGAGAGGGCGGAGGGGAGGGGGAAGGGGGTTAAGAGGGAGGGAGGCTCGTTGTTCAAACAGCTGGAGGATACCGTAAGCTGTGTGCCAACTCACTAGGGCCAGTGATTGAAGATGGCCGACGGCCCCGTCCTCTTCCCTGACCTGGTCGAGACATGCCGCGATTTCCGCGTGCGTTTGTGTGCGTTCCTGCCCCGTGTGCGTGCGTGTACCGGCACGCGTCAAACTGGAGCCCCCAAAAATACCGGCGCGCGACACTTTTCGAAGCGGCGACGGAACCAAACGATAAAACACCCGCCGCTGTCTTTGTCGCTTCAACAGATCCAAAATGAGATTACATACGAAAAGAGGATTAGACGTGATCGGCTCGAAAGGGCTTCAGATTCGGCGTTTGGGCCGCTTCTCTGCGGCACAAAAAAAAGCGCCCAGTCAAGGTTCCATCCCATAATGATATAAACGTCTCCATTCCGAGCGAGGGCAGTCTGGGTGAGACACCCGATAGGCCCTGGCAAGCCCACGCCCAACCGCACGCCTTCAGACGTCGTTAGCGCCGACAAACAACACGGCCCCTCCTGCCACCCTGAATAGATCTACAGACAATTAGGGCAATTTCCCTGTTCTAGAAGCAAGGGGGGAGGGGGGGGGTAGGGAGGGAGGGAGAGAGAGAGAGGGTACCCGTTGGAGAGAAAGAGAGCGAGAGAGAGAGGGAGGGAGGGAGGGAGGGAGGGAGGGAGGGAGGGAGGGAGGGAGGGAGGGAGGGAGGGAGGGAGGGAGGGAGGGAGGGAGGGAGGGAGGGAGGGAGGGAGGGAGGGGTGTTGTAGACTTGTGGCAGACACATGGTCTGGTCTCCTCATGGCATGCTGTTTGTCTTTGCCATGGTAACGCAATGCTGACAAATGACTACATCACGTCCTTTTTCGGTTCTGTCCGTGGGACTGAGAGAAAGGGAGAATGAGAGAGAGAGAGACAGAGAGAGAGAGAGAGAGGTGGGGTGGGGGTAGCAGGGGTGGGGCACACTTTCAGCCAGTGATGAATCCCTTCGGCATCATGCACACGTCCCACAAACGCACGTCTGTTTCCCCCGCCCGCCCTCCCTCCTCAGCATCACAGCTTCTGTTTGACTTCCCGCAAATCCGCCTCAATCCGAAACACGAGACGGGCGGCCAGAGAAAAAGCCCGTGATTCACCAGGCGCCCGGAACATGCCGGGCGTTCCCACAGGAAACCTGGAGCATCTCAAGTCCGGGGGGGCTCCCCCCGACAGGCGGAGACCCACACACACACACACACACACACACACACAGCTAGTCCCCACCTCCAACCCCCAGACAGCCTAGCCGACCGACTGGCTGGCACTCACTCAGTCAATCACCCGGCCCCTAACCAATAACGACGACGACGGCGAACAGAAACCGACAATATCTCTTATTGCGAGTCGTTGAAAAGCCTCGGTCTCTCGTTGTGGGGTTGTGTTTGGGACGTTCCCCCGGGCCCCTGAGGAGCGTCATTCTACCAGAGGAGGAACACCTTTTCACACAGACTGCACGAAGGTGGCATGAAGGTGGTTTACCAGGAGGACAAAGACCAGTCTAGCGCACGGGATACGGGAATCGGGGTCGAACAGGAGGACGACTGCCCCCCCCCCCCTCCTCCGGCCGACGCCTCGCCGGCGCGAGAAAAAAGCGCCACGTCGACACCGCCTGCCGTTACCCGGAGAACCGCGCCAGAGTTCCAGTGAAACTGCCCCCCCCCCCCCTTCTCCCCCCTCCCACTCCGCCTCGTAACAATAACAAGGCCCGACATCAGAACTCCGCGGTGCCGAGCCTTTCATCTCGGTGGCTCCCCACACGCACGCGCACACATAAAAACACCCGCGCACACGCCCCTCCCCCTCCCCCCCCCCCCCCCCCTCCCCCCCTGCCCGCCCGCTTGTTTCATCTGGCCAGACCGTCGCCGC
This sequence comes from Hypomesus nipponensis, assembly GCF_054491055.1. Taxonomy (NCBI): domain Eukaryota; kingdom Metazoa; phylum Chordata; class Actinopteri; order Osmeriformes; family Osmeridae; genus Hypomesus; species Hypomesus nipponensis. The sequence continues at coordinate 4,612,140 of NC_140386.1, forward strand.
TCGCTGGCACGGCTGCGTGAACACAAACACTTGGATCGCTGTCGTCCCTCCCCAGGTCCCGGCGTTCCCCCCCCCCACAACTCTGTTTCTTCTGCCGCTTCTGGGATGAGGGGGGGGAGGGGGGGGGGGGGGGTCGAGGACATGGGTGACTGGTGGGAAACTGGAGCGCTGTCTTTGCTCCCCCCCCCCTTCTCCCTCCCACACGCACAGCTTCCTCTCTCCCTCTCTCCCTCTCTCCCTCTCTCTCTCTCCTCCTCCTCTCTGTTTCTCTTTTGGCATGCTATCACAAGAGGCCTCACGCTGATCACATATTTCGGCCCCTCCAACGATCTGGGAAAACACCGCCCCCACCATGCACCACCATTCCCCCCCACAAGAGACGTGGGAGGGGGGGGGGGGTGGTCGTGTGGATCCAGCGCCGGAGGACGTTTCTGTGTGCGTGCGCGTCTTACCTCCACATAGTCTCTGGCGTGGCCCCAGTCTCTCTTGGAGTCAAGGTTGCCCAGGCTGAAGCTCTCCAGCTGCCCCAGGTGAATCTTCGCCACCGAGCGACTGATCTTGCGCGTCACAAAGTTGGCCCCTGGATAGCACACACACACAGGGGTAGTTATTAGCGGAGTCAAGGCCCCAAGGTGGTAATATGGCCTGTGAATTGCCACGCTGTCACCCAGACGACCGACTCCCCCGCCCCCATCCCCCCGGGCCGCCACAGAAAGACCGGTAGCCGGGACAACGGCGGGCAGTCAACGGGATTCGTTAGCGCCTGGCGTTACACTCGCTACATTCATTCCGAGTCGGCCCTCTCTCGGCCCTCTGCTCGTTTTCCTCCGTAATTCACCATTTCGATATTAACTCTGGGCGCGGCGCCAAACCAAATCTTCGACTGTCAGGTCTATCAACGCGGAAGTCCCACTGAAAACGCTCAAAGGAATAAAATAAAAACAAAACAAATAAGTATCCGGAATTGTGTACGACGTAAAAAAAATCAAATAATAGAATGCGGGGAAAACGCGAACGCTTCTATCTGTTTGTCGTGAAACAGGAGTCGACAGGAATGGCGCGGCCCCCCCTCTGCTGTGCGGTGGTCAGGAGCGGGCGGGACCACCCTGACGCGGCTGGAGCGGTGAGCCCCCTCCTGGAGCCCCTGCAGTGGGTGGGGCTGGTCCTGCCAGACCAGAGGGCCTGGTACTCCTCGATTAGGACCCGGCAAACGCCGGAGATCATATCTGGGGGGGGGAGGGGGGGGGGAACACGGCCTCTCCTAACGGTGGCTCTCTCTGTGCCGCCAGATGTGGAGAGAGGGAGGGAGAGAGTGAGAGAGAGAGAGGGGGGGGGTTGGAAAGCGAGAGATGGAGGCAGAAAGAAAGAGGGAGAGAGAGGCAGAAAGAAAGAGAGGGAGACAGGGAGAGAGAGAGAGAGAGAGAGAGAGAGAGAGAGAGAGAGAGAGAGAGAGAGAGAGAGAGAGAGAAAGAGAGAGAGAGAGAGAGAAAGAGGGAGACAGGGAGAGAGAGAGAGAGAGAGAGAGAGAGAGAGAGAGAGAGAGAGGGAGAGAGAGAGAGAGAGAGAGAGAGAGAGAGAGAGAGAGGGAGACAGGGAGAGAGAGAGAGAGAGAGAGAGAGAGAGAGAGAGAGAGAGAAAGAGAGAGAAAGAGAGAGAGAGAGAGAGAGAGAGAGAGAGAGAGGGAGACAGGGAGAGAGAGAGAGAGAGAGAGAGAGAGAGAGAGAGAGAGAGAGAGAGAGAGAGAGAGAGAGAGAGAGAGAGAGAGGGAGGTCTTGGGGTTTCTGGCGGAACACGGTGGCCCCGTGTTGTGTTTCTCCTCTCCTCACCACGGAGCGCAGACGCAGCCGAGAACCCGGAGCCCCATGGTGGAACCGCTCGGGCTCAGCCAATCCAAACACGGCCTTATAAAGATGGATATCAACACCGAATATTAGGGTGTCACATCTAATAACGCGCCGGTCTGAAGTGAAACATTTTATTACAGTTAGAGAGGTAAGCCCGCTTACTGCTGCAGACCTCCGCACAGCAGTGCCCCTCACAATTCCTGTCAACCCCTGTTTCATGACAAACAGATAGAAGAAGCATATCCCCCCACCCCCCCCCTCCAATTCTCGTAAAAAAAAACGTCATTTTGTGACGTTTACGTCGTGCGATACACAATTAGGGATGCATGGGCGACCCTCAACGTCACGAGGCAATTCTCGGCAACAACGTTAGTCCGACGCGGGCCTCTCCCAACCGGCCTTTCCCCCCCGAGAGATGAAGTTACGGCCCACATTTAACTCCGTCAGCTTCAACTTCGGCGCAGCCTCTTTTTTTCCTCAGAGCGCTAAGCTCGCCGTGGCTGTCTCTGTGCAGCATTGTCGGGCTTTGACAAGTAGCAGAGCCTGGATTTAGCCACGGGAAAATCCCCTGAACCCAATCACGCGAACGCACCCAAATTTGTAGTAACCACTTCGTACGGGAGGGTCTGGATACCGAGAGAAAACGTACGACGGGGGAGTTAAGGCCCGTTTGGTTTGCGTGCGTGCAACGCCGCGACGATAATTGGGTCGGGCCAACTTCAACTGAAGTCGGGGGCGAGCTGAGGTACTGCGTTTAGGCTAAACCGTTTGCTGGCTGTCCCAGGTGACTGCCTAAGAACTAGAACAGTTCAGGCCATTCCGCTCCATCACAGAAACTGTCTATTACCGCCGGGAGAAGGATGAATTAATGGCACTGACATATTCATTTTGAAATAGCGTGGGCCCAGTGAGCAGAGATAAACGGGACTTGGAAAGTCCCTCTGGTGTCAGAGCCGCTCCGACCGTAAGCAATCCCATCAACCCCTGGGGCGCTCTCCAGACTGTCAGGTTGTTAACACTGGCAACAATCATCTCCGCCTCCTTTTAACGACTCGTCCTTCAACTGCCTATTACAAATGTGGGACTGTCTTCATCTCTTGTGTGTGTGTGTGGGGGGTGTGTGTGTGTGTCTGTGTGTTTAGAAAATAGATCATATAATAGTCAGTTACAGTAAAGTCTTTATGACGTCTGAAAGGACAAGTTGCTTTACAGCGAGCTGTCACTCGTTCAACACGAGAACGCACAAACGAGCGAGCGAACGCAGGAAAAAGAGAGAGACCGAGAGAGAGAGAGCGCGACGCAAAACGACTCCACGATAACGAAATCCCACAACGAAGTACACCGGCTTGAACCGGCATCGCCACCGAAACCCAGAAGGGCCTAACGGATGACGAGGGGCTCTGAAATCCCATCGGAGCCCAGAACGAACAGGCTAAATACGAGTTGTCAAAACTGCAGACGCGCACGCGCACAAACGAGTGTCTCTTACAAAAACACAGGGATACCCAAGCTCCCCCCCCCCCTCCCACACCGCTCGTAAACTGGGCCTTATTTCCCCCTCCGAGCGCACCTGTGGTCGCCCAGTAAAGCTCACGCCTCTGTTTGAAGGGGGGGGGGGGGGGGAGGGGGCGGTCCCGGGCCAGCACTAATTGCTCGGCGGAGCAGTGGGCAAGGCCTAATGGACTCCCAGGGCCCGGGCCGCGCACAAAGAGCGCTCTGTTGCCGCGCCTGGTGTTAATGTGTTTCCTTTTTACTGGCAGGAGCGCCGCAGGACAAGCGGGAGGAGGGGCGGGGGAGCCTGGGGGAGGGGGGGGGGGGGGGCTGGGGTTGGGAGGGGGGGGGGGGGGCGGTGGCCGTTTAACCTCGCCCCGCCGCCCCGCGGAAAGTCCAATAAAACCACAGGCCGTGAAAACCGAGCAGACAGCAAAACCCATGCCAAAGTCTCTCTGCCCTCCCCCCTCTCTCTCTCTCTCTCTCTCTCTCTCTCTCCCCCTTCTCTCTTTTTGTTTCCCCTCCCTCTCTCCCTTTCTGTCTCCCCCTTCCATCTCTTTCCCCCCCCCGCCACTCTCACTCACACTCGCTCCCCTTCTCTCTCTCTCTCTTTCCCATCTCTCTCTCTCTTTCCTTCTCTCTCTCTTTCTCCTCACTCAAACTCGGCCCGTTCGTCTTTTTTCTTTTCCTGTTCCATTTCATGTCTTTGGCCAGGGAGAGAACAGGAAACACGGAGCACACGGGCTGAGTTCGCACCTCTGGGGGGGGGGGAGTGGGGGGTGGGGGGGGGAGAGGTGAGTGTCTGTGTGTGTGTGGGGGGGGGGAGGGAGAGAGGGGGGGGGGGAGGTGAGTGTCTGTGTGTGTGTGGGGGGGGAGGGAGAGAGGGGGGGGGGAGGTGAGTGTCTGTGTGTGTGTGGGGGGGGAGGGAGGAGGGAGGGGGGGAGGGAGAGAGGGGGGGGAGGTGAGTGTCTGTGTGTGTGTGGGGGGGGGAGGGAGAGAGGGGGGAGGGGGAGGGAGAGGGGAGGGGAGGTGAGTGTCTGTGTGTGTGTGGGGGGGGGGAAGGAGAGAGGGGGGGGGGGAGGTGAGTGTCTGTGTGTGTGTGGGGGGGGAGGGAGAGAGGGGGGGGGGAGGTGAGAGTGTCTGTGTGTGTGTGGGGGGGGAGGGAGAGAGGGGGGGGGGAGGTGAGTGTCTGTGTGTGTGTGGGGGGGGGAGGGAGAGGGGGGGGGAGGTGAGTGTTTGTGTGTGTGTGGGGGGGGAGGGAGAGAGGGGGGGGGGAGGTGAGTGTCTGTGTGTGTGTGGGGGGGGGAGGGAGAGAGGGGGGGGGGAGGTGAGTGTCTGTGTGTGTGTGGGGGGAGGGAGAGAGGGGGGGGGGGAGGTGAGTGTCTGTGTGTGTGTGGGGGGGGGAGGGGGAGAGGGGGGGGGGAGGTGAGTGTCTGTGTGTGTGTGGGGGGGGAGGGAGAGAGGGGGGGGGGGGAGGTGAGTGTCTGTGTGTGTGTGGGGGGGGGGAGGGAGAGAGGGGGGGGGAGGTGAGTGTCTGTGTGTGTGTGGGGGGGGGGAGGGAGAGAGGGGGGGGGAGGTGAGTGTCTGTGTGTGTGTGGGGGGGGGGAGAGAGGGGGGGGGAGGTGAGTGTCTGTGTGTGTGTGTGGGGGGGGGGGGTAGTTTTTGGAGGTACTTTGTCCTCTCTCTGGGTCTCTCTCAGAGACCCCCTCACCCCTTACCCGCGTGGCCCTCTTGGCCGGTGAGAAGGGCTCGTGGAAGCGGGCACAGCCGGGGCATGTCTGGGCGGTTAGTGCCAGCGGGTCTAGGCTGGCCTTGGGGGGGGGGGGGGGGGAGGGGAGCTGTGTTAAAGCAGCAACGCATGTCTCTCCGTGCAGCCCAAAGGCCAAACTAGTCCGACTGATGTCGTGGTAGGTTGTGGGGGAGCAACACACCGTCGACGCTCAGTCTATTTTCAGACAGGCTGGCCTGGGGCGAGCCAATCGGATTGTTACTGAGCCGTCCCTTGTTCTACATGTTAAGTATCAGCCACTGTCATCGGGGAGAAGGGGTCGCAGATTTAATACATTTCATAGATTTAAACGTGAACTTGTCGCCGTGTCAGCAAGACGTTGAAGTCGTGTCAGAATGGGAAAGACCAAGCCCGGCGAGGGAAAAGGAGAATTTCTGCTTCTATTAAAGGGTGCTGGAGCAGATGTTTGCTTTTATTTTTGGGGGAGCCTTTTGTACTTCAGGAGCCTTTGCTGTCCATTTCGACCCCCCCCCCGTGGTACACATTTGTTCTTTGACGGCGACATCGTGGGTGAAAGTCCAAGCCCGTTGTTCCCACTTTGTGGGACAATAAAGTTGGTCTTGAATCTTGAATCGTTCTTGCCCTGCCTCAGCCGAGTGACTCGGGGTCCGCGGGCTGCTGTAACTCTGCCGTTCGGCTGCGGGAAGATGACTTATGACGTCTGCCTTCATCCGCCATGACGGCCCTGCCTTTTAGACTCACAACGACCTCAATGACTCTGAGTCACACGCAAATATGGTGCTTTATGTGTGTGTGTGTGTGTGTGTGGTTTTTTGGACCACTCAGCAGTGTGGGATACAGGGCAGGAAGTGTGTTGCACAATGTATTGGTGTGTTACTGATGAGCAACTTGTTCAGTGACACCCAAATCGTGACGACACAAAGGCAAACTGATGCAAGCTATGTGATACGGGTGCTAACTCTCCTTGGACCTGTTTAAACTAGCCATCTAGGCTAGTTACAATTTCAGTGATGGGGGAGGGGGGGGGGGGGGGGAGAATGTTTTAGAAGTAAATGCCGCTTTTGGACTTTGAATGCTTTAAAGTGGTCATGGAAATCCTCGAGTTTCATCAACAGAAAAAGGTTACGCACCTGTTCTGGAATTCACCCAGAACTGCAAATCCCATAATCCTTTTCTGTCAAGGGCCCGGGGGCAGGGGAGGCTTTGTGGTAGATTCCAGGTGAGAAACGTCCCTGCGTGTATTATCACCTCCCCCCACCCCCACACCCCAAACAAGCCTAGATCCCCCCCCCCCTCCTATAGATAGGGATTTGGACTGACCCAACGCTCCCCCGAAAGGTCTGCAGGAGCGCTTGGCCAGCTAACGCGGGACACACTCGTGTCACCGAGCAGTCTGCACCTCTCCTCCTCCGACCCTCGATATCCACACTGAGTCATGACCACGAGCACTGCTACGAGCACCGCCGCGCGGGGGGGGGTTTGGAGGGATACGATCCCGCGGAGGACACAGTTGGGTCGGATCCCAGGGAGGGTTCGTCTGTCCCGCTCGTCTCTCGTGTGTGAGTGTGTGGGGGGGGGGGGGGGGGGGGGAGGGGAGGGGACACACGCGGGGTGAAGAGAGAAGGAGAGCAAACGCGGGAGCCAGAAAGAGGGAGAAGGAAGGAGGGAAAGAAAGAAGGAAAGAAAACGAACGACGGGAAGGGGGGGGAGGTGGAGATGGGCACTCCTGTCTTCTCGGGTGTGAAGCAATGGGACAAGAGAGAGAGAGAGCGAGAGCGAGAGCGAGAGAGAGAGACTGGCCTTGTGGACGTGTGGAGAAAGACCGGCGAGGGTGCGGAGTGAGAAATCCTCCGTGGGAGTGGATGATGCACGCTGCTTTGGAGACCTAACGCCGACGATGGTGAAACACAGCCCGAACGACGGGGCGAGGAGGGGATGACACAATGTGTTGTTACTCCAAGATTCTCTGTCTCTCTCTGTCTCTCTCTCTCTCTCTCTGTCTCTCTCTGTCTCTCTCTGTCTCTCTCTCTCTCTCTCTCTGTCTCTCTCTCTCTCTCTCTCTGTCTCTCTCTGTCTTTCTCTCTCTCTCTGTCTCTCTGTCTCTCTCTCTGTCTCTCTCTCTCTCTGTCTCTCTCTGTCTCTCTCTGTCTCTCTCTGTCTCTCTCTGTCTCTCTCTGTCTCTCTCTGTCTCTCTCTGTCTCTCTCTGTGTCTCTCTGTCTCTCTCTCTCTCTCTCTGTCTCTCTCTGTCTCTCTCTGTCTCTCTCTCTCTCTCTCTCTCTCTCTCTCTCTCTCTCTCTCTCTCTCTCTCTCTCTCTCTCTCTCTCTCTCTCTCTGTCTCTCTCTCTCTGTCTCTCTCTGTCTCTCTCTGTCTCTCTCTGTCTCTCTCTGTCTCTCTCTGTCTCTCTATCTCTCTCTCTGTCTCTCTCTCTCTCTGTCTCTCTCTGTCTCTCTCTGTCTCTCGCTGTCTCTCTCTCTCTCTGTCTCTCTCTGTCTCTCTATCTCTCTCTGTCTCTCTATCTCTCTCTGTCTCTCTATCTCTCTCTGTCTCTCTCTCTGATTTGCCAAGATTGTGTGTCTCTGGCTGGGGTATCAGGATATGTAAGCCCTCCTCCCAGTCCAGTGCCAATCAACCACCCCCTCCTCCACCTCCATGCCTCTGACATCACCCCAGGGTCAAAGTCGCGTTTGGCTCCGACACCGCTGAGGTTGGGGGGAGAAGGGGGGGGGGGGGGTTACAGGTGCCATCAGCCCCGGTGTCATTAGCGCAGCTAAAAGCATCGCCTCTGTCAGTCAGCCTTCTTAGTGACCATGGCAACCCCGGAGAACACAAACACAGGTGCGCAGGCGGAACCGGCGTTGAGTGACGCCGCACCTGAGTGGCGGGCGGGGGGGGGGGGGGGGGGGGTGACATCACGGCGAGCCAGCTCCGCCTCAGGGGGAGGGAGGGGCCTCGTCGGATCAGGTGAGGTGGGGGGCGGGAGCGACACCCGGAAAATCCGCGTTCACCCGGATCATACAGGACAACGGGACGGAGGAAAGGAATTCGAACGGCATCCACGTCGGGATGGCGACCGCGCGGGCGAGAACGCAGGGGGGCGAAGAAAGACAAATAAACGACACAAAACAACACCTCGACTCCATCGGACTCCCGGTAGCTATCGTGTCAAAATAACCACCCGGATACTCGCTCGCATATCCACTTACACGGACCCCACACTTCAGAAACATCCCGCCTCATCCTGGATAAATGAAACCGTAGCACCGACCAGTGCGGGGCAGCGCGTGTATATTTGCGAGGGTCCAGTCGATTTTGGCGACGGCATCTGAACCTCCCCAAAATGCGATGCGATTGGCTCGCTGGTCCCGGCGGTATATTATTCTATACTGTGGAGCGCGAACCACTGAGAGAGTTCTCAGAGGAAGGGGGTTTCCCATAATAAACCAGGGTATTACCGTGGGGGGGGGGGGGGGGGGGATAACACACACACAGAAGCGCGGCATCTGTGCAGGCCAGCACTGTTACTGTGGTCCCATTTGAAGATGGAGGTGGACAATCTCATTGAAACTGGCACAGGGAAGATGCTACTGTGGCCAGGCTGTTAGCCGGTCACACAGGTAGACCGCTCCAAAAGGGCCCCGGCTCTTAATTCGGTGCAGAAGAGAGCCGATTAGTGTGCCTTGCGATGAGGCGTCTCGCGTTTCAGGGAAATGTGGAGCCCATTTAGCGCGTAGACGATGCTAATCCCCCTAGCCGTATCGACGGAGGCGATGTTTGTTATGGCTAACGGCTAAGCTAGCCCGCACAGAGCCTCGCCGCGGTGTGAACTAGCCAGGAGATACGAGGCGACTGTTTGCTTGGCTTCACGGTGGATTTCCACACAGTTATTTTCCCCTCCTCAGCTGTAACTTTCGCCGTAGAACGATAGGAATCCCCCGTTTATTGGTGGAGAGCGCTTGCGTGTTTACGAGAGCGGTAAGAGAATCCGACAGAACGTTCCAGCTGGGATTAACTCATCCTAAAAGCCGATTAGGGAGACACAGCTCTTTGTTCACAGTGGTGACCACGCTAGAGAGGCAGGAAGGAGGACGTCTGCCAAAGCCCAACCCTTCCCAGCAAGCGGAGCCTCGGTCGTCGTTGTGGTCCGACGTGGCGGAGGCCAGGAAGGACGACGCTCGATTCCGGTCAATTCCGGAAAACCACCGGTGCCGCACGTACACAGTCAGTGTGGCACTGTGAGAAGTCAACACCACAGTTTCCTGGGTGTGGGCGGTTGGGGAGAGGAAGGTGTATGCAATCACCAAAAAAACCTCACGTCATCCACTTACACCCACATGGACAACTAATTACCCCAAGGTACAGGAATGGGAGGACAGCACACAGGGAAATAATGAGCCCTTTTCTCACACACACACACACCCAAACGCTCGTGAGAGCACTGTGGCAAAGGTCTAGTTATGATTCCGGGATCCTCTCTTCAGTTCTCTAAGTTTCCACACTCTTCGCTTCTTTTCTATGTGGATCGAGAGTATTCACCGAGGTGACGTTATTTAAAACTCGCTCAAACACGCACACATCCTGTGTATGGACACACACACACACACACACACCCACCCTCGCGCCCTCCTGAAGGTGATGGCGGGGACGGCCAACACCCCCCCTGGTTTAGGGGCGGGGGCGGAGCGAGACCCAGGGGCCTGGGTAAACATGCGGCAGGCCAGGCTGACTGAAGCGCCACCCTGTGTTGAGCAAGTCAGCGACGGGCCGCTTGGCCACATCAGACGGAGCCGCCGTGCTTTACGAGAGACAACAGCCGTAACTCTGCTATGAGGAGAGCCACTGCAGAGGCAGAGAGAGACAGGGGGGGAGAGAGAGAGAGAGAGAGAGAGGGAGAGAGGGGGGGAGATAGAGAGAGAGAGAGAGACAGAGAGAGAGATAGAGGGGGGGGGAGACAGAGAGAGAGGGGGGGAGAGAGATGAGAGAGGGAGGAGAGAGAGAGAGAGAGAGAGAGACAGGGGGAGAGAGCTAGAGGGAGAATAGTATGAGAGAGCTAGAGAGACCAAGACAGGAGAGAATGATAGAGAGAAAGAAAGAAAGACGCTAAGAAAGGTTGTCAGTAGAAAACTGGCTGAAACGCATGTTGTCGAAAATAAGTGTGTGGGGTGTGGTGGGGGGGGTAGTGAGTGAGTGAGAGTGAGTGAGTGACTGGGAACTCAGCTTTGTCCTAATATGGACAGACTTGGGCGAAGAAAAGAAGACGGACTCCTCGAATTTCACAATTTCACAGGGTCAGGGGATCACTCCGTCTGCCTCGCTCAGTCGACCACCCCCCCCCCCCCCCCTCCTCCTCTCCATCCCTCCATCCAACCGTCACTCCTCCCTCTCCGCCTCGTCAACCAGTCCAGTCAGTCTCTCTCTCCCTCCATCCCTTTGTCTCGGTTCTCCCCCCCCCCACGAACCGACGTTTTTTCCTGGGAGAGACCTGCTCTGCCGAAGGGGGGTCGAAGCCAGGGCCTGGTCCTACCGAGCTGTTCCCGCACCTACCGCCGCCCCCCCCCCTCCTCCCCGCCCCACCGTCTCCCTGCTAAACCAGGAGGCTTTACGCAGGGGTGACCCCCCCCCCCCCCCCCCCACCCTGGCCCCGGGCTGGGGTCAGGCCCAGGGGCCCTTCATTAAGGGGATCAATCATAAACACCTGAAAAGCTGACCTGGGTGAAGTCATGTGGTTTAGGGGGGTGGCGGTGGCGTGCAAATGGGGTTAAACCAGCGCTGGTGACCCCCCCACCCCCACCCCACCCCCTCTCGGGTCTATGGGCTCAGGACTCATATTAAAAATGAAACCGCGAAACCCTGGTACAAGCGGGAGGGGGGGGGGGGGGGTGAGGGTTAGGGTGAGAGGGTGCGTGGGTGAGGAGGAGCGTGGGTGAGAGGGTGTGTGTGTGTGTGTGTGTGTGTGTGTGTGTGTGAGGTCCCCCACCTCTCCTGGGACTCTCGTGGTTGAAGAGGATCCCGTTCACGGCAAACATGTCGTACGCCTCCCGGAAGTTGACGACGATCCAGTAGGCGTAAAGCTTCGCCGCACCTGAGACGGAGACGGAAAAGGAAGGGGAAAGAGAGAGAGAGAGAGAGAGAGAGAGAATGAGGGAAAGAGAGGAGGAGGAGAGTGGGCAAAACAGAGAAAGGACACAGGAGTTGAGAAACGACTTGTCGAGCGGACCCGTCATGTCGGAGCACAAAAGGCCCGGGGGATCATGTTTCTCTGGTGAGGACATTCACTGTAGGTTAACGACGAGTGACGCGAAGCAGGCGCATAACTGTCAAATCTCCCCCGCCCCCGCCCCCGCCCCCCGCCCCCCCCCCCCCGGTCTCTCTCACCATCCTCCTCTCCCTTCCACCCTCCCTCCCCTCTCTCCTTCCCTCTCCTCCTCTCCCCCCCCCCCCCCCCCTTTCCTCTCTCCCCTCTCCTCATCCCTCGCGCCCCTCTCATCCCATCCCTCCCTCCTCTGAGGAGGCGCGGAGAGGGGAGGTGCCTGTGGGGGCGAGCGCGGGGGTCAGGGCCCAGGCGGGGGAGGTGACCCTTGGTAGCGCCGCCTCCGAACGAGAGGCGGAGTTAGCCCTGCTCGTCATTATGGTACACGGGCCTCTCTCCGAGCTGTCCGATCGAATGCTGACAGACAAGTCAGCGAGGACATTTAGACAGCGTCGAACACGGCACCCAATCTCCAGCAAGCACACGCGTGTATCAGTGCACGCGCGTGTGTGTGTGTGTGTGTGTGTCGAAAACAGAGTGCTGTGTGCTGTGGATATAAAGGTGTCTTTGTTTAAGGGAGACCCCCGCTCCAGCTTTCAGTCAGACGTTGAGCCCGAGGGTGTGTGTAGAGAACGCTCTCTTTGCCCTACGAGCAAAGCCTTCTCTGTTCACTCACACACACTCATGTCTGCCTACACACAAACACAAGGCTTTGAAGAGAATGCCAGACATGGGATGTCTACTTGGTGTGCGCGCGTGTGTGTGTGCGTGTGATCGCGTGTCACTCATCTGGTGTGTGTGCACCCGTGTGTTTGTGTGTGAGCGTTTGTCAACGACTCACCGTGCAAGCGCATGTATGTGTGTATGTGTGTGTGTGCCAGCTAACCGTAGGGGGAGCGGGGGTAGAAGGGCGTGGTCTCCTTCTGGGGGATCTCCTGGACCTTGCCGTACAGCTCACTGGTGGACGCCTGGTAGAAGCGCACGGTGCGGGTCAGGCCGCACGTCTTGATGGCGTCCAGGAGGCGCAGGGTGCCCACGCCGTCCACGTTGGCTGTGTACTCGGCCAGGTCGAACGAGATCTTCCGGACGAGCGAGGGAGGGAGGGAGGGAGAGAAGGGAAGCGAGGAGAACGAGAGAGAGAGAAAAATCGTTATTTTTGGGGTGGGAGGGAGAAACAGAGAAATGTTGTTCGCGTCTTGTTCGAAGGTGTTTCACGTTAACGTTTGTTCCCGGTATGGGATTCCGGGTTCTTGTTCGAAGACGGCACGTGCCAATGCGTGGGGGGGGTTACTGACGGAGAGAAGGGAAGACGGAGGAGGGGTGGGGGGGGCGGGGGGGGGGGCAGTGGCAGTGTAGTATTTCGAAAAAGCCCCTCACAATCGATTATGAAACGCGTTTTTCAAAACCCAGGACCCCCCCCCCCCCCCCGAGATGCCCGTCCTTGCTCCTATAAGTCGCACGGCGCGATCACATTCGCCGTTTCTCTCTCTCTCTCTCTCTCTACCATTTCCCATCTCCTCCCCCCCCCCACCCTCGCCACCCCTCTCTCTTCCTCCGAGTGACCAGGCCAGCTCCGGCCCCGTGATCAGGTGCGAACCCCCGAAACAGAGGGGCCCGGTCGCGGTCGCGGTGTGCGGCTTCCACACACGGCGGGGACCCGGGGTGGAAAGAACCCTTATTTGAACCTGGAACTGGAGAACAGTGAGCCTCTATTCCACACACACACAGAAGTATACACATATGTATGTACAACACGCTGACGCACACTCATACACGCTCACACGTGTGTGTGTGTGTGTGCATACATATGTGGGTATAACTGCGCGCGCGTTTTGATCACATTCGATCCCGCGCTCGGACTCTCCGGAGCTCAGGCTAATCACCTCCGACGTTCGGCTCGGGTTTTTATTTGACGTTTTTCATGAGCGTCCGACACACGGCCCTCTCCGAAACACGCACACACACCCACCCACGCCTTCCATTCTCTGCTCGAACACACAGCTCGAGCAGTGCTTTGCCCCGCTGAGCTGTCAAGGGGGGGGGGCTTGAGTGAAACAAGGTCCTGCCAGCCGGCGAGAGAGAAAGAAAGAAAGAAAGAAAGAGAGAAAGAGAGAGAGAGACAAAGAGAAAGAGAGAGAGAGAGAGAGAGAGAGAGAGAGAGAGAGAGAGAGAGAGAGACACCTGGCCCCCCCACCCAGACCCTCCCAGACCTAAACCAGATCTTAAGTTAACTGCGTGTTGCTGCTACCTCCTTTCCAGAGACCCCTATTCTGGCCTACCCTGTGTGTGTGTGTGTGTGTGTGTGTGAGAGCCCGCCCATTTTTGGGAGGGTTCACAGAAGAAGTCTGCAGTAGGAATGCTCTCTCTGTCTCTCTCACTCTCTCTCACACACGCACACACACACACACACAGATTGGGGTATCTAACCCAACTGAGAAGGGCAAGGGCTAGTACTCCTTGACAACTTAAATCAAACAAATTGCCTTAATGCCTCCATTCTCTGTCACTGTGTGTCGCGGCTGACGCCAGACGTTTCTGTGTGTGTGTGTGTGTGAGTGTCTCTGGTGGACCCCCCCCCCCCCCCCCCCAGTCCAGTCCTGGTATATATTGTTTTGCTCCGGGAACTCAGCCAAGCTCTGTCAGCGTCGGTGGGGGGGGGGGGGGGGGGGGGTGGGGGGGGCGGGGCAATCCGCCGCCCGGCAAATATTCCGGTCCCTGGAAAAGAAACGATCCGCTTCAAAAACGTCCCGAACAAGGGGGGAGGGAGGGGGGGGGGGGGGGGGGGGTCTCTGGGCCTCGTGGGGCTCGACGCTCGTGGGTGACATTTGAAACCCTCTTCGTTTGGGGTGCCTTTCCTCCCGTCGGCCCCGTGAAACGGACACGGGCGTACGGTTGCACTCGATCGAGTGCGGTGACACAGAGGCGACAAGGAAATCATATCGGGGTCAGAGTGCGCTTCCTGCGTGACGGGTACCTTTGAGCTCCAGGGGCCGAAACGGGAACGGCATACTGTACGCATATACAGTACGTGTACACACACACACACACACACACACACACACACACACTGTTGGTCTGAGGTATTGTTCCATTTTCCTTTCCACATATGGAACAATGACCCAGGATCAAACAGGAGGTCACACACACACACACACACACAGTAGCCTCCGTGCCCTGTCCTCTTTGAACACTGACCTGCCACCCAGAGCCCCCAGAGAGGGAGAGAGAGGCCAGGAAAGAGAGATGCCAGGAAAGAGAGACAAGGAGAGAGACTAAGGAAAGGGAGACCCTGTGTGTTGATAGGAGGAGAGTGGATTATAAAGAAAGCCATAAACTAGATTCCGAACATGGTTTGTTGTACCGGCTGATGCCATGACTGTCATTGCCCATCCCAACCACCATCAACCAACTGAAACGACCACTAAAAGGTGTTCTCAGTGAAGAGAGAGAGAAAGAGAGCAGTCAATTACATCTGAAATAGATGAAACCAAGGCAGTAATGTGTTAACAAGGGGGGAAAACAAACAGAGATTCCCCTCTCGGGAGAAGAGGGGAGGGGGGGGGGGGGGTTAGCCCAAACCTGGCAACCCTTATCCCCATGTGGTCTAGGCTATGGGTCTGACAGAAGTGGGACATGACTTACGGATGAATAAAGCTGTAGTCTACTACAGTCAGGTGGTGGGATGAGATGCGACTCCAAGATAACGAAGGATCAAAGACTGTTCTCTCCCAAGATTGCATCATCACAATCGCCATCATCGTCACCATCATCATCCTCCTCCCCACCTTCCTCCTCCCCAATTCTGTCGACGTTCTCGAGAGCCCTGCAGGTCTCGCTCTCCTTTTACTATAGTTCGCCGAAACTCAAGGAGAACCGGCTCCCGTTCCGTCTTGTTCAAATGATCTCACGCTTGTTGGTACACACGTGCGCACGCGCAACACACTCTAGAAAAACACAACCTTCATTTTCCCCACGTCGTGCCAACGTGTCATTCTTAGAGACAGTACACTCAAACCGCAGAGTAAGAGAGAACGAAAAAGAGAAAGCGATGAAGAGACGGAGGCGAGGGGAGGATTGATGATTTCACAGAGCCATGTTGAAACTTGAAATGAGGAAGGGAAAAAGAAAAAAAAAAACGCAAAAAAACGTTATTTGTTGGAATCACTGGGAACCAAAAGTGCTTCTAATATACTGACAACAATAACAACCTGGGCAACATCCCTTTCCTAGGCAGGAGCAGAGAGGATACACAAGGTATTTCAAACCGTCTGTAAACACCAGGTACCTCAAACAGTCAGCAAACATCAAGGTATGTAAAACAGTCAGTAAAGACCAGGTATCTAAAACAGTCAGTAAAAATCAAGGTATCTAAAACAGTCGGTAAACACCAAGGTATCTAAAGCAGTCAGGAAAGACCAGGTATCTAAAGCAGTCAGCAAACATTAAGGTATCTAAAGCAGTCAGTGAAGACCAGGTATCTAAAACAGTCGGTAAACACCTGGTATCTAAAGCAGTCAGTTATCAAGAGCTGAACTCCTGCCAGCGTACGCATTTCCACCACAACGCCACAAAACAGTGTGTCGTCACGGTAATGGAACAATGTGCACACACACACACACACACACACTCACACGCCAGGGAGTCCCTTCCACACTCAGCTGTGGTAGAGTGACATGACAATAAGTGACAGTTGTGTCTCAGTAACGGTCTTCGCCTTGTCATGTGACTGTATGTTTTCTTCTGTGAACGATACGTATATTAGAGTATGTGCATGTGTACCGTGTGTGTGTTACAGGTACAGTACCACTGTGGAAGTACCACTGAAACCCCCAGGAAAGAAACAACCCAACCCACCTGCCTGACTGCGATTGGGGCGCAAAAGTGCCAACGCAGCAGTTTGGAGGCCAGCAGACGCTTGATGGATAGATCGATGTCCCTACAGTCAAATCAAGCGGTTGCTAAAGTGTCCTCGGGGAAGAGAGACCGAAAGAAAAGACAGAGAGAGAGAGAGAGACACAGAGAGAGAGAGAGAGAGAGAGAGAGAGAGAGAGAGAGAGAGAGAGAGAGAGAGAGAGAGAGAGAGAGAGAGAGAGAGAGAGAGAGAGAGAGAGAGAGAGAGAGAGAGAGAGAGAGAGAGAGAGAGAGAGAGAGAGAGAGAGAGAGAGAGAGAGAGAGAGAGAGAGAGAGAAACCGCAGCCAATTACATCGTAACTCATCGCAAAACAAAACTCGTTGAAAGTCATCAATATCCATGTCGTCAGACTCGGCATGAGAAGCCGAGAATTGCCTCCACCCACGGCCCTCCACCCACGGCCCTCCATCCCCACCTCCCCCCCCCCCACAGGTTGTTTCTGGACCGCCTTGTGCCTTTTTTTTTCAAACGTCGGTGCATTCTGTAGCCATTGGAGCTATGCCAATAAAGAAATAAGGTGTCACACACTTGGGTTAGGAGAGGGGGGGGGGAGGCATGGAAGGATGGTGCACGTGTGCAGGAGTTTTTGTGTGTTGAGAGAGTGTCTGTTAGGGCAGGTTAGACCTGAGAGCTGGTGATCGCCTGTCAAACACAGGATTTATGTCTGGAGTCTGGAAAGTCCCTGTGCCTCCCCTCCCTCCCTCTCCCTCTCTCCCTTCTGGCGCACCTGTGTGACAGGTATCGATATGTGCAGGCGGGCGATCTCGCCGCCCACTTGCCACCCCTCCCTCCCCCCTTCCACTCCTCCCGACGCTACGACTTGTAGGGAATGCGAGGAATGCCCCGGCCAATCCCGCGGCGGCGTGGTCCGGGCCAGGCGTGCAGGACAGACTGGCGTGGACGCGGTCGCCGTCTGGGTTTTTAGACGTAGTCTAACTTTTTTGTTTTTTCTCTCTCTCAGGTGACATGCCGGGTAAACACCATGTACAGCTCCTGGACCGGGGAGAAATACCTGGGAAAGTCGAGCGTAGAGAGGAGACCCCCTTCCTTCCCTCCCTCCCTCCCCTCCCTCCCTCCCCTCCCTCCCCCCTCAATTACTCCCTCCTGCCTCCAGACATTGAGCAGCCATCAATCACCCCTCCCTCGCAAACATAAACACACGTGTAAACATGGCAACAGACCTTATAACAGTGGGCTGTGGTCAGGCCCCCAGGGATGGGTTTAGCAATCACCAAACACACACACACACACACACACACACACACAGCTAGACAGGGGAAGTTTCGTCAACACCGACTACCTCCAGGACCTGTTTCGCTGTGGTTCACCACATACGTGCGCGCGCACTCGCGCACACACACACACACACACCGTGTGGGAGAGGTTCAGCATCACATCACCTTCGTCTGACTCAATCCCGTGTCTTGAAATCAAGGATTCCTAGCATTCTACCTTAAAGTTGAGTCTTTTCATTGTAAGCCCCCGCCCCCCACCACCACCACAACCACCTTCAACACCCCCCCGCCACCCCTCCCCCACCTCCCCCCAGGGGTCAGGGTTCTCACCCTCTCTATCAGCTGCAAACAGCAGGAGCACATGACATCAAAGATCAAAGCTGGAGAGGTGCGGAGAGACCCTGTGGCCCCTCCCTCCCCCCTCCCACAGTGCCCCCCCCGCAGAGAGCAAACGGACCCCCTCGCACCTCCCCCCCTCTCTCTCTCCTTCCTCTCTCCCCCCCCCCCGTCCATCCTCTCCAGCTGCCGTTTGGCCATTTGGCTCTAATCAGCTCCCAGCATCCTCTCTGATGAGGCAGGGGTGAGAACTGATGAACCGCCACTAGCCTACTTCTCCACACACACACACACACACACACAACCCCCCCCATACACGCACACACACACCAACAACACACAAACAAGCCCCCCACACACACACACAAACAAACACACACCCCTGCTTGCCCTCCCAGACCCCCCGCAGACCCCCCGCAGACCCAAATGAAGTACCATTCCCCTCCTGCTGATCCACCCCCCCCCCCCACCCCCCCCCCCATCCACCCCCACCCCCCCCCCACCTCCCCACCCCCCCACCCCCCATCTCCTCTGAGTTGATGAATGCCCCGGTTGTACGACCCCCAGCCCAACTGCTTTTATTAGTTATATTATTGTTGCTATTTTAATTTGTACTTTTATCACTTGTATTATTGTTTTTATTGATTTTATGTAAAGCACCTTGAGCTACAATTCTTGTATGAAATGTGCTATATAAATAAAGTCTTACTTACTTACTGCTTCCAATCCGTCAGCCCCTCCCCCCCCACGCACACACACACAGCTAACACACACGCACACCAGCCACACACACACACACCAGCCACACACACACATCCCGGGTACTGCTTACATGAGTTTCAAATCAAAGTGAAGGCAAGAGGGCCACCGCCCCTGCAGGTGCTGTGTCTCAGCGTCACACACACACACACACACACACACACGTCAAAAAGCCACTGACTGGATATGAAAGCAGGTACACACGACTGTTCCGTCAGCCACAAGATCACACACACACTGCACTTTGGGCTGGTCTGGTCCCTGTCTCGGAGCACTGAGACTTAACCAGGCCCAGACCCAACACGCTCATACAAAAACAACCCTCCCCACCCCAACCACCCCCACCACATGCAGCCCTGCTACTGCCTGAGCCCACCCAGGACCCTGGGTAGACTGGGGAAGCATCTGTGTGTGTGTGTGTGTGTGTGTGTGTGTGTGTGGCTCCCCTTAGAGTCCGTGTAGGTGAGAAGTGTCTGGGAGACTATGAAAGTGACATCTTTACTGTGCTTGTGTGTGTGTGTGTGTGGATTAAGTCTTGACAAATGGCTGCAGCAGTCAGGAGGGATCACAACCAAAAGATGGAGACTGTGGAGGGAGGGGGTTTGGTGAGGAGGAGCGCGCTGCACACATATGGCTCTGCTGCCACCTTGGCAGCACAGGTGTGTGTGTGTGTGTGTGTTGGTCTTCACGCTAATGAGGCTGTGTGTTGACGAGTCACTCGACAGCGGGAGGCCCAAAGAGGCAAGTCGCCCTCAAATCCCAATCTCTTGTCATCTGGAAGGAATTGGCAACTTTTCGACGCCTTCTTATCTTTACGGCTCCCCCGCTCCCCACCCCCCCCCCCCCCCCCTCCACCCCCCCTCCGCATCCCCTTTTAAACCGCTAAATTCACTTTGGGTTCAGTAGTAGGCCTATGTATTATATAGTTCAAGAGAGTAACACAATTTTTAGAAGAATAAAAAAATGTTGTAAACTAATACAAACACAACACCCAGACCGACCGACAGCCTTAATGGCTCGAGTTATTAAACCGTGTCGCTAAATGATTAAAGTGGATTAAGAAATATCTATGGTAGTGATGCAGCTCCATAAATCAGTTTGGAGGCTCGTGATTTCGTATGAACTCCAGCCAAGTCCAGTCTGTGGAAGAATGTGTGTGTATGTGTGTTTCTGGGATGGGGGGAATCAATCACCAACGCCCCCTCACCCCCCCTCACCCCAAACACCTTGGAATGGTCTTGTGAGGTTATACCGTGGTCATGAACAATGGCATCTGAACTGCAGTGTTTCGAGGTTCGATGTGTTCAGGCAGGGGTTTAAACCGCACCCTACGACAGACTTAATACGCTTGCGTAAATATCTGTCATTAATCTTCTGCTGGAGGGATGAGAACATGTCCTTATTGGGATTGGCCTGTAAAGGGTTGTTTAATGGGGAGTGCATGTTTCAGGGGCTCAGCCTTAATGACGATTTAATCCTCGTCATCCATCTCCATTATACAGCCTGTACTTCAGATAGCTGGGAGACAGACACCGATTCCTTCGCCCCTTCCTCACCCAACACCCCTTCTCCCTCCCCCTCCCCCTCCCCCTCCTTCTTCCTCTCCCTCTCCCTCTCCCTCTCCCTCTTTGATAACAAGAGTTTGCTCATTGACCTCCTTCATCTCTTGCTCTCTTGCCACAGGACCATGGATTCTGAGAACAATTCCGGGCAAAACACCACACACACACCCCTCCCCCCACACACACACACGCAGACGTTGGACGAAGACAATCGGCCGGGTTCAAGCGGTTCCCCACTCCACCCGGCCGTGTCACCAGGGCGGGGAGCGGCGGGGCGAGGGGTCAGAACGCCGGGCCGGCCCCCTCGTCTTTGAAGAGGGCCAATCACAGGCCCCCGTCTGGGGCGCAGGAAGTGCTCCGGTGGGATTTGAGAAGCCTTCCGCCTCCGCCACACAGTAAACCTCCGTCTGACTTCCTTCCATGGTCCCTCTATGCCCCCTTTTTTCCCCAGGCCTTGATTGCAATGGCCGCTGACCGCTGTCAGAGTGGCCCACCGTGGCTGGTAGGGTAGATGTCGTGTGTAGGGGGAGCAGCCATGAGGAGATCCTCGGTCTTTGGCTGTCCTCGTCCGCACGATCCCTCGGCAACCTGCCCAGCCCGCGGCCTCTGATTGGCCAGCGGGTCCTGGCCGTGCGCATATTTGCGCACGCGAACACGCGCACACCTCCCGTCCCTCCGAGATCCGCCGGCTCCTCCCTCCCTCGCCGACCTCCTCTGCCGTTACTCTCAGACGTCGGCCCACTGGAAAATCGGCCTGCCCCGCCACCTCTTCCTCCCACGTCCAAACTCCCCTCCCCCCCCGGCTCCCGTTACCCTGGACGGCGTGGGAGCCGAGGCCCCGCCTGCCGCCTCGCCGGGGGGGGGTGCGCCGGCTCCGAGCCTCGCGCGTGAAACCCGGCCATCCCGGGGCCGATCCCCCTTTTACACGCTCCCGTCTGTGTACTCCCGTGCCGAACGCCCCTCTCTCTCTCTCCTCGCTCGCTGGGACGGAGGGGAGGCCGGCCCAGACGACGGATCGGGAGTTTACGCGAGCCTCGGGTGTGTCTTCAGTGGTACAGGCGTAAACACTGACGCGCCCCCAAAACACTCACGACTATTCGTCTCTGGGGTGAAGGGGAGTCTTTGTCGATCCAATCAAGAGAACGACAGAGTCAGCGGGATGGCGATGAGTCTCCACTCGACAAATGATAGATCTCCAAAAGGAAACGACCAACGAAGGTATATAAATAGTATGCCGCAAACGGCATACGCAAATATAAAACATCCAATCAGATAAGGGGGAGTTCAGTTTGGCGAAGGAGGAGATGATTTTCGAGAGCCGGTCCTCGACAGCGAAAGCGCGCCTTAAGTTCTTTTAAAGAGTTACAAAAGAAGAAAAAAAACAGGGCAGAAACCAAACAATCCCGAACTGTCCTCCAGGGAAATCTCCATCACACGTAGACACCCCAGATCATATCTCCACCTGACAGCTGCTGTCAACACTTGGGAGGGTGACAAGTGACTGTTGCCATTGTGTGTGTGACAGGCTCACACGGCGCGGTTACACGTTGTAGGCAAACAACGGCATACCGCAATCACACGGCTGACAATCTTCCAAAAGCAACCGGTCGCTCGCCAGCTCCTCGTCTCGGTCAGGTACGCGGATCGCTCGCCCCGAGGGTTGATTCGAGGGCGTTTTCGCCGTGTTCGGAAAAACGTCGGGAGCGCACGAGGCATTTGAGCGGAACGCTTCTGTCCACCGAACTCGTCTTCATCACTTCCCTCACGCCGTCTTATATTTAGAAGCGTACGATGTTTGGGATTCTTGAAACGGAGAAGATAAACATTCCAACTGTCTGCTATGGACTGGGATGAGAAGGGGTAGAGATGATTCGGCTTATCTGAAACATCTTCTCTCCACGGTTGGAAAATTCATAAACTGCCATCCACAAATTGAACACATTCAATGGAATACATTTTTTTGTTTTACTCTGGAATATTACACACGATTAGAGAGAGCATGATTTTGACAATATTTCGGAGCTCATTGGGAGCACCTCAATCCTCTCTGCAGTTAGAGGTGTGCCCTAACAAAACGAGATGTCGATTCACGGCTTTGCAGAGCCAGGCGACAGGAATAATCTTCCAAAATAACAGACGGTAATCTGCTAATCCGCGATAACATGAGGTAACCATGTGGCAGAGAGAGGGTGAAATCAACGATTAATGACATTTCACCAGTTCACGGAGGGGGGGGGGGGGGGGTTATATAAACACACGTGCGCTTCGAGCGTGCACGCCCACGCAAGAAAAAACCCAGCGTGCACGGCGCCCGGCGAGATCCGAGCCGAAACGGAGTCGTTTGCTCAGGAGAGGCGAAGGCGGGAAAAGCCGCTCGTCTAGCAGGGAGAAATCATTTGGATTGGCTCACTGCTCCAAAGCATAACAAGGACTTCGCCAAAGGGGTCCTGGCTTCCATTAAAGAACTGACTAAAAAGGGGGGGGGGGGTCCAAAAAAAACAACATTGAAGGTTATCTTTCTGTCATTGAAGGTTATCTTTCTGTCATCGAAGGTTATCTTTCTGTCATCAAAGGTTATCTTTCTGTCATTGAAGGTTATCTTTCTGTCATTGAAGGTTATCTTTCTGTCATTGAAGGTTATCTTTCTGTCAAAAGCTTTCGGCCTCAGGCCGAAAACGTGTTTCTATCTTAGCGGATAGACAGCTATCTTAGCTATCTTAAACGACTTTATGCGTTTGTATATCGACACGTTCGACCAACGCACTGCTCAATGACAACCGCTCAATCGTTCTCACCACTCCACGACGCCCAGAGCCTAGAACCATCCATCTGTTCCGCCACACGGCAGTGGCTTGGAGTCCTACATATGCAAGTGACGGGCCCATATTTTTATACTTAACATGCAAAACCCCTCAAGATGACCCAGCAGAAACACCAGTCACGAGACTGGCCGGGAAACTCGAAAGCTAAGCGAACCCAGGAGGTAGGCCTACATGTATATGATTCCTGAGACTTCTACTCTCTCTCCTCTCTCTCCTCCTCTCTCCTCTCTCCTCTCTCTCCTCCTCTCTCCTCTCTCTCCCTTCTCTCTCTCCTCCTCTCTCCTCCTCTCTCCTCCTCTCTCTCCTCTCTCCTCCTCTCTCCTCCTCTCTCCTCTCTCTCCTCTCTCTCCCTTCTCTCTCTCCTCCTCTCTCCTCCTCTCTCCTCTCTCTCCTCTCTCTCCTTTCTCTCCTCTCTCTCTCCCCTCTCTCCCTCTCTCCCCTCTCTCCCCTCTCTCCCCTCTCTCTCCTCTCTCTCTCCTCTCTCTCCTCTCTCTCCTCTCTCTCCTCTCTGCTGAGTGCTGGTCCCCGGGGCGGTCGAGGTGATGACTGACACTCTGGTAATGCCTGCCTGCTTGTCTCTCCAAAATGAGCGCCCCTCCACCCCCACCCACCCTCTCTCTCTCTCTGTCTCTCTAATACCCCCCCCCCCCCTCCATGCACACAGGGAGGACATAGCCCCGAGAGGTTGGGAAGGAGAACCATCTGGAATGGCATCGCTCACCGCGGCTTCTCCCTTTCTCGCTCCCTCTCGCTTGCTCGGCTTGTCTTTCCAGCCTGAATATCTCTCTCCATCTCTCTCTCGCTGGCCTGTCGCTCTGTCACTGTCTCTCACTCTTTCTTTAAAGTTCACCCGTCCGCTCAGAAGTGTTCTGCCTCCGGATTGGGGGGATGTGAAGAGTAGCAGTTGTCAGCCGAAATCGACGCCAGTCAAAACACCTTCCTGAGGAAACCAAAAGGGGGTCTGACAGTATCGGTCGCTAACCCGTCGTCCCACACCCCAGACCCAGATACACACAAACACGGTCACACACACACACACACACACACACACACACTGAAGTGAGTGAGCGAAATGAAACAACGTCACGTCCATTCCGCAATGTCATTTCCGATTATCACGTGCAAAGTCATGTTGTTTCTGTCATGTCGAGTGCGACGATTTGGCTCCATGCTTATGAAGCTTGCGTTGAATTTGTTCTGATCGTTACCAGCTTCTGCGATGGGTTTCAAGGGAGGGACCATCCAACCATGTCTTCTCACAGCCTGGACGTACCACAACATACAAATACTCTCACCTCCGCCGTGCAGTATAGCTATCATGAGAGAGCGCGAGTGCGTGCGTGGATGCGTGCGCGCACAAAAGAACGAGTGACGACTCGAGGCATTTGACGCCGCTCGCTCGCACACTTGTTTAGTGGTGAGAGCAGAAGAAAAGGTGTGGGGGGGGGGAGGGGAGGGGGGGTGTTTTTCATTAAAAGTTCCTGTCGGGAGATTACAGCCTTCATCCTCCCCGAGGCCCGACAGTTTAATTGGACTGTAATGAGATTGGCACGACGGTTTGGTTTTTACTGCAGCGAGTGAGACAGTTTAATTGGATGATAATGGGGCATCGTTGGGGACCATTACGGGCCGTTTTTGGGGGGGGGGCGGGCAGTGGTCCGGGTGTTCACCCTTCACCCCTCGCGGTCTGGTCGGCGTCTCGGGCGCGGGGCGATCACCGCAGACTCGTCTCGACACGTGATTGGTGCTCCGTAGGGGGTTAGAGCCCGGGGGGGGGAGGGAGGGGGCAGCTGATTGGCCGTCGCCGTCAGGGGAAAGTGTGAACGGCGCGCTGGAGCCGGTGTTTGTGTATCTACGTCTCTCTCTCTCTCTCTCTCCCCCCCCCCCCCTCGTTATTCCTGTAATTGGGGGAAGGAATGTCGAGGGGGAGGTTGGGGGCGGATCGTTCCAGAACGTCCAAGTGCCCCGAACCCCCTTTCCACCAGCTTTGGCCTCCGCCCCTTCACCCATGTGTGACGAGTTCACCTACAGCAGAGTGCACCACTGTGCGCACACACACACACACACACTCCTGTCTCTCTTCCATGTCCCACGTCTGACTCTGTAGGCTCAGTAATTATTTTGTGTGTGTGTGTGTGCGCGCGCGCTGAGGGGGAGAGTGTAAAGAAAACAGCGTGTGTGTGTTTGTTTTGGAGCTCGCCAGACAGAGCAACCAGAGAGATTATCTCCTGACTAATCGTGTTCTGTTCCCAGTTCGACTCAACTACCGTCCCCCCCGTCCCCCCCTCCCTCAACTCCCCTTCCCACTCCGAACACGAAGACCTCCAGCTAAGGGTCAGTAACCAGTGTTTAAGAATGTCAGTGAGCAGTGAGAGGGAGAGAGAGAGAGAGAGAGAGAGACAGAGAGAAAGAGAGTTCTGCTTAACTCTGCAAATCCGGGAGGAATAACAAGCCGTGTTTACGCTGCGAGACCATTTTCAGGACCGGGGCGCTGCACCGTCACTCGCTCCCACCCTCATCTCCGAGGTGCGTTTGTCCTCTCTCCTACTCGACGGTTATGGAGCCAATGGATCCACGGTGACAGAAAAAACAACAGGAATCATAATAATCGCAGGATCCAACGAACACATGGCATTCAGCCCCTGACCGTTAACTCGTCGCCTGCCAATCACCCACAGCGACTGTCAGATAACCCCACCTGTCAGGTGTCCATACAACCTGTCCTGACAGCCACAACAGCCTGTGATGAATCGCTCCGGGGAGAACCACCCCCCCCCCCCCCCCCCCGACAAAAGACAAAAAAACGAAACATTAATCTCCAGAAGACAGAAGCTCGGTACACACAATGAGAGGAGGGAGTGGAACTGTTTATCACTCAAACGGCCACAGTCAGGGCTAGTCTCACAGTCAATGGTGCTTGGCAGAGTGGGGCGCTGGTGTCGGCTTTGACAGCAGCCCTCCAAGAGAAGCATTGCTGCTGCTCATTTGCCTGGTGTCAATGGGGATTGATGGAATCTCCTCGAACTGTAATCGTTGCTCCCGCCCCTGGGCGAAGGTGTTCAAAACGATTTGGATTCGCTCCCCGCTGCCATGAATGACTCTTTGTGCTCCGGTGAGACGGTGACGTTTGTCGACGAGCATTTCGAGAATGTGACAGTGAGCGACACGTTTTTATGGCCAACCGCTGCCTGCCACCCTGGGAGCCGAACCACTTTGATCCGGTTCTTTCCGGACGGGTGGAGGACGCCAACCCGACAGGCACAATGGGACACATGCATGAACGCACGCAGACACACACACACACACACAATATACCTGCTACGGTACGATATGTGTGGGTTTGCACAGAGCTTCATAAAAACCTGTTTGTTACAGGTGACGCAAGTTTAGAGGCGAGCGACCCCACCCTCTGAGACACGACTATGACAGGCTGATTTAAGTCCTCAAATAAAAAACAAAACAAACAAAGACAGAGAGAGAGACAGGTTTAAAGAATTCAACCATGGGAACATTCCCATGGTTTACAAATACACCTGCGTTCGACAGACAAAAGACTCGCCAAAACAATGACTCCTTTTTTGATTGCTATCTAACTGTAATAAATTGCTTATTTGGCCCTCCCGTCTCTCTCTCTCTCTCTCTCTCTCTCTCTCTCTCTCTCTCTCTCTCTCTCTCTCTCTCTCTCTCTCTCTCTCTCTCTCTCTCTCTCTCTCTCTCTCTCTCTCTCTCTCTCTCTCTCTCTCTCTCTCTCTCTCTCTCTCTCTCTCTCTCTCTCTCTCTCTCTCCTCTCTCTCTCTCTCCCTCTCTCTCTCTCCCTCTCTCCCTCTCTCTCCCTCTCTCTCTCCCTCTCTCTCCCTCTCTCTCTCCCTCTCTCTCTCCCTCTCTCTCTCCCTCTCTCTCTCTCTCCCTCCCTCCCTCCCTCCCTCCCTCCCTCCCTCCCTCCCTCCCTCCCTCCCTCCCTCCCTCCCTCCCTCCCTCCCCCCCCCCCCCCCCCCCCCTCCCTCCCTCCCTCCCTCCCTCTCTCCCTCTCTCCCTCCCTCCCTCCCTCCCTCTCTCCCTCTCTCCCTCCCTCCCTCTCTCCCTCTCTCCCTCTCTCCCTCCCTCCCTCCCTCCCTCGTCTGTCTACTTTGTTTTGGTGGAAAATGGTCTGGTGACATCATTGCTCCCTGCAATGACCGTGTAAGAGTGCCATCTCTTAATTACCTCACAGACACCCTCCTGGCACACCACCACCCCAACCCACACACACACACAAAGAAAAAAGGCCAACTGCATAACTCGAACTCAGGAACATGCAGTGCTAAAATGGCCATGCCCAGCTTGAATCCACCATTGTACATTTCCAGCGTTGGCTTTGCGGAGCCTGGTTCAACAGGGAAACGCGTGGATGTCGGGAGCGAGAACTGCAACACCCGGTCGGACGTAAAACACTAAACAAACTGCTAAATGAAACAAACAACCCATTATGAGGCTGCAAGGGAGACGGCGAGAGTTGAAGTATTGTATTTGTGCATAGAGCAGTAGAGAGAGAGAGAGAGAGAGAGAGAGAGAGAGAGAGAGAGAGAGAGAGAGAGAGAGAGAGACAGAGAGAGACAGAGAGAGACAGAGAGAGACAGAGAGAGACAGAGAGAGACACAGAGACACAGAGAAAGAGAGAGAGAGAGAGAGAGAGAGAGAGAGAGAGAGAGAGAGAGAGAGAGAGAGAGAGAGAGAGAGAGAGAGAGAGAGAGAGAGAGAGAGAGAGAGAGAGACAGAGAGAGAGAGAGAGAGAGAGAGAGAGAGAGAGAGAGAGAGAGAGAGAGAGAGAGAGAGAGAGAGAGAGAGAGAGAAAAACACAAAAGGCAACATACAAGTACAGAGGCATCCAGCTAACTGCATCGCCTAAATGCTTTGCGAGTACACAGGAAGGGAAACAGAAGACAATAATCGCAAACTCGATTCGCCTCGGTAGACACACAAGGCGCGTGCGTCCGTGTGTGGGCAGGGGGCACGCATTCCGCAATCCCTACACACACACACAGCTCACGTCGGGTAAACACCTCAGCGTCGGGCCTGTACACACACACACACACACACACACAGGCATTCAACCTGACGTGATAATGCCTCTGATCTCTATGTCAACTGCATTGTGTGTACAGTGTGGGCCTTGTTTCAACTGAGCTTTAGTCGGGAGCTGCACGCGTTTTTCCTGCCAAGGTGAGCATGTAAGCCCACTTCCTGAGCCAACTCGTGCATTAACCCACCCCCCCCCCCCCCCCCTCCATCCATCCATCTCGGAGAATCGCTATGGTAACCGATGCCTAAACAAGACAAAATTCCCGACATGTACAGCGCGCCGCTCAGCCATTAGACCTACACGCCACATAAACGCTAAGTGATGGGAGAATAGGTGGGGGGGGGGGGAGGGGGGGCTGTAACAACACCCAAGTCCCCCACTTATGCTGGGTGGGTGTGGGGGTGGGGGGGGGGGATTGCTGGACGGGTCATTATGGGATGCCGTGAAGGTCGAGGGAGGGCGAGCGTGGGAGTTAAACACTCACGACATTGAGTTCTCTCGGTTTGGAAGGGAGCACTGGAGCGTGTGTGTGCGTGTGTTGGGGAAGGGGGGGGGGGGGGCGCACACACGCGCGCGCACACGCCCTCGGGAAAGACACATAGCAACAGCATTTGCCACGAAGTTTCCTAAATATTGAGTGTAATAACTGGTTATTGGGCCACTCTTCAGCCTCCCTGTCGTGGGTACTCATAATTAAATGGAGAGGGGCGTTGGGGGAGTTTCTACTGACAAACACTTTCGGTCTAGCTACGCTAACACCTTAGGTTATCCTAAATCACTCTTCACTCTATGAGAGTGGTGTGTGTGTGTGCGTGCGTGCACGTGGGACGTGCAGAGAATTCCAATGTACCCGTACTCGTTACAAATGAACCATAAACTTGACACCAGAACTTGGGTGGAGAACCCCGGCACTTTGGCATGTGCAAAGCACGCACGCTGTCCATCCTTTTCCGAGAAGGTTCGAACGCCTCAC
Organism: Hypomesus nipponensis; assembly: GCF_054491055.1. Lineage (NCBI taxonomy): Eukaryota > Metazoa > Chordata > Actinopteri > Osmeriformes > Osmeridae > Hypomesus > Hypomesus nipponensis. The sequence goes on from NC_140386.1 coordinate 4,641,132, forward strand.
GGTGTCATTCTGACCGCACTCCCGGCCACGCCGACGGTGTCTCGCCAAATTCTCAGCTCTTCCTTCCTTTGTCTGACTCCTCGCTCAATCTACCCCCCACCCTCTACCCCCACACCCCAGCCATCACCAGTGAGCGCCCCCCCCCCCCCCACCACCCCCAAGTCCTTCATCACTGTTGAAGACTGTCGTAGTGTTTGCCCCCCCCCCCCCCCGACCTTTCACCCACTGCTATCTAATTCGGTCTCACACAATCACAGACTATTTTTTATGTATGAGAAGGAGACCAGGTATGCTGGAAGTTGGACGGCAATTTGCTCTGTCCTGCAAAACATGCTGAACTGTCAGGGGAGCTGGCCTCTGTGGCTCCCTGCTGCCATCTATCTGTCACTGCTGGAACACCACACACATTTACATTTAGTCATTTAGCAGACGCTCTTATCCAGAGCGACTTAAAATAAGTACAGGGACAATTTCCCCGAGGCAAGTAGGGCTAGGTGCCTTGCCCAAGGACACCACGTCATTTGGCACGCCGGGGAATCGATCCGGCAACCTTCTGATTACTAGCCCGACTCCCTCACCGCTCAGCCATCTGACTCCCTACGGACACTGGCTCTGCCCTACCTCCCCTGTTGCTGTACTGCTGAGAACAGGTTGGCGACAACAGTGGTCTTCAACCCTGGTCCTCAGTGGCCAGCTGTCCGACGTATTCTAGACGTTTCCTTGCCCTCCCTAACCCCTCTGTAGAAGAGGATGCGATAATGGCGAGGTCACTTGAATCAGGTGTGTTGGAGCAGGGAAACATCTAGAACATACAGGATAGTGGGCCACTGAGGACCAGTGTTGAAGAACAAGACGGTTACAAAACATTTTTTTTAAATTATTTTTTTGCTACACATTACAGAACAAGTGGGCTTATCTTCTAGTTGGGTCATTTTTCTCCATTTGTTCAGTGCAAATTGCACGGCAACACAATCATTCCGTAGTACATCGATGCCACGTAATGGTTAATTCAACAACGCCGAGAATTGGACGGAGCCGACCTGTTTACCCTGGCACACAGCCGCCCATTCTTAGCTTAAAGTTCAGATTTGCCACTTTAGCCAGCTTGTCCTAACCTTTCAAAACATGCCTCCGCGTCTGGGTCGGTCTGCAACTCTGACCACCAGACCACCATCGCGAGGGAGAACTGTTTCTCCTCATGTAATGCACTTGCGGGGGGAGGGGGGGGTTCGGAGAGCGTCCACAGAGCAAACAAGCCATTTGGCTCCGCCCATTTTAGCAGGGATATAATCCTCCAAAAATACCAAACCCGAAACGCACGCGCGCACACCGCCGCCGCCGCCGCTTTGTGACAGAAAACACACGTTGCTGGGGAATGTGCTCGCTGGAGTCAAACGAGGGGTTCCTTAGCCCCGGTTCGTGGACACACGCGCGACTGTGCGTGCCGCCAGGGGCTGACTGGATGGCAGTAACGTAAACACCAATCAGGGAGCGGGGTAAACCCAGCCAACTGGGTGTTAAGAAGGAGCCCTGTCCTCGTTTATGGCGGGGGTGCTCACATCTGAGGCTGGCGTGTACACAATCGCCCAGCATGCCCTGGAGGGATCTACCATGGAAAATGGGGGAGGGGGGGGGTGGATTCTGGACCTTGTAGTCGACATTCCTTCAACGAAAAGACAGGGAAATAGATAGAAATAAAAGTAGAAGGAGTGACAAGGAGTAAACATGTCGTTCCTTTGAGCAATTTGTACTTTCCCATTTAGCAGGTGCTTTCATCCAAAGTGACAAGACATTGGCGGGGGGGGGGGGCGAGGATGTGGGCGACCACGATGGTCCAAACGGGCGGGTTATTGGGTGACCGTGTAAGACAGTAGGGTTGGGGGGGGGGGTGGGGGGAGTGACGACGACTGCCGTGTCCCACAGCCAGGGACCGGGCGGGGTCGTGAGAAGGGGGGAGGCGGGGACGGACGAAAACGGCAGGGCACGGAGGATATCCCAATGTGGACCGACCTGGGAAAGGACACGTTTCGAGACAACCGCCCACCTAAAGACCACACCCGACGGGGGGGGGGGGGGGGGGGGTGGGGAAACCCGAGAGACGAGCTTCCTTAAAAAAAAAAAAACCCCGACTGACACGACCCACAAAGCCTGGCTGCGTTGCGTCCACTCGAAAGCTTGCACACAAAAACAACACGGCACACTGCAAAGCCAAAACCCAGTGTTACACAAGACAACCGCTAACTGTTATAATAGTCTAGGGGCCTCTGAGAGAAGGGGGGGGGGGGGGAGGGGGGGTAGTGGACGGAGGCAGACGTGTTGCAGTCTGGCAGTTTTTAAACTACCACTGGTGTGGGAAGCACCCGGATAGACCGGATGTGGGAACGGATAAGGGATTTACAGAGGCGGAGGAGAGCCCAGGAGAGAGAGAGAGAGAGAGAGAGAGAGAGAGAGAGAGAGAGAGAGAGTGTGAGTGAGTGAGTGAGTGAGTGAGTGAGTGAGTGAGTGAGTGAGTGAGTGAGTGAGTGAGTGAGTGAGTGAGTGAGTGAGTGAGTGAGTGAGTGAGTGAGTGAGTGAGTGAGAGAGAGAGAGAGAGAGAGAGAGAGAGAGAGAGAGAGAGAGAGAGAGAGAGAGAGAGAGAGAGAGAGAGAGAGACTGTCAGAGGAGGGTGGAGTGGGTGGAGGATAAACTATGACGGGTCGAGGTGAGGCATCGTGGAGACTTTCGACAGACCAGATCTTCATACGCGCAACACACACACACAGAGAGAGAGAGACCAAACAGTATTTTAGAAGGAAGCCTATCGATGATGGGTGAACAGTGAACCCTCTTTCTCTCTCTCTCTCTCTCCTCCATCTCCCCAGGTCGAGTTGGTACGCCGGCCTCGCTCACGAGCCGCTCCAGAGGTTTCCACCCTCAAGTGAACACGGCCGCTGGCGTCCGCGCCAGGATTAGCAGAAAGTCGCTTTACGAAGCGTTCGTCCGTTTACCGTCCGATTGAACTGGGTGTGTGTAGAGGGGTGTGTGTGTGTGTGTGGGGGGGGGGGGGGGGGGGGCGGGTGAGGTGGGGGGGGGGTGAGGTGGGAGGTGGGTGAGTTGGGAGAACGTAACCGGCGGCCATGGCCGAGGAAGAACGTGGATGCCTGACAGAACCCTCTTCAACGGGGCTTTCAATCGGGCCCTGTTTATTTGGAGAGGGTTTCGGGGGGTTGGCCTTATGATGCACCAGCTGGCCGTCCCTAACCTTCCAGTGTCCGTCCACAACCCCCCCCCCCCATCCCCCCCACCGCCCTCGACCCACATCAAACCAGCTTCTAGTAAAAAAACAACAAAAAACTCTCGTACTTCAGAGGAAGGCCAAGAATTGGCCCTCCACACTGGGCAGTCTGGCTGTAAGCTCTGAGAAACATCCCTCTCTGGCCAGGATGCCTCTCACAAACAGATGGTGAGGAGGGAGACGAGGGGAGGGAGGGAGGGAGGGAGGGAGGGAGGGAGGGAGGGAGGGAGGGAGGGAGGGAGGGAGGGAGGGAGGGAGGGAGGGAGGGAGGGAGGGAGGGAGGGAGGGAGGGAGGGAGGGAGGGAGGGAGGGAGGGAGGGAGGGAGGGAGGGAGGGAGGGAGGGAGGGAGGGAGGGAGGGAGGGAGGGAGGCGTTCCTGTTCTTTTCCTCTCTGGTGTTAAAGACTTACGGTGAATCCAGCGGCTCAGCGGGAAAGAGGCCCTTTGAAATTCCCCATGACTGGATTCTCCACCGCGACACAACGCGCGTCATTTTCAACAATGACCCATGGAAGACAACGATGGCTGGCGTGCATCTCCCGCCCACCCTCCCCTCTCCAGTCATGTCGGCCATGACTCAACCTCCCACGTGTTCCTTGGGCCACACACACACACACACACACATACACACGGGGGAGGGGGGGGAGGGGGGGATCCGTTGAGTGTGTCCGGAAGATTCCGGTCTGCAAGGGCAGGAGACGGAGGCGTTCTCCAGCGTTCTCCAGGGACGCCGTGGAGCTCTCCAACAAAAGGGACATTGTGGGCCCAGACCCATCCAAGAACAGCCACTTCCTGGCCCCATCAGCCCCAATATCCTGTCCCATATCTCCAGCTCGGGTTCCCATGTTACAGGGTTTTTCGGGAACCCAGACTCACTGTTTCAACCGCCACGCAGCAGAAAGGGAGAGGCTCCGAGAGGGAGAGTTGAGAGGGGGTTGTGGGAATTGTAGTTTTGTTTTTTCTCTTTTTCTTACCTTGACGTGGCTCTGAGCTCCCAGGTTGTACACCTCAGTGGGCTTCACCTCGTTGATGATCTTCACCAGGCACGTGCTGTCCGTCAGGTCTCCGTAGTGGAGCTTCATGTCTAGGAGGAGAGAAGCAGAGCGTGCAAGACACACACACACACACAAATACACACACACACACACACAGTCAGACAAACACCAAAGACAGTTGTATGAAAGAACAACGTTAACACACACCACACCAGAAAATATGACTCCCGTCAGACTGCGTACCAACCCTCACCCTTGACTCTCTATGTTACTGTAATCTACTCTATTCTAATCAATGTAATTCACCAAAGTAAGTATTCCATGCCAACCACCTGTCTAAAAGTAGTCTTTATGGACAGTTTGTGTGTCCCTTACCTGGCATTCCAGAAGATATGGACAAAACTGAGATCCTGAGATTTTGTGTCACAATTTGCTTGAATTTCCCCAAGTAATCTTATGAGAAACCGTGGAATCACTCAGAAGTTCCCTGTTCTTGGGACAGATACCTCAAACCAATGTTCTCGATCGGGGTTCCATTTATTCAGAAGAGGAAAAAAAACCTTCACCTTGGCGACAACTTTACAAAACCACAAAGCATAGCTCCCATTTCTGGTTTCAGACGTGATTTGCCTCTGTTGTCTTCGAATGGGGTGCATATTCGCGCATTCAATTTGGGGGGATATTTGAGGCTAAAAGAAATGGCAAGATTTGCGTCCAGAAACCAGAAATGATAAAAGGAGACCAAGAGATGGGAGGAGAATGTCCGAAACAAATCCGTTTCCACTTCACGATAACATTTCCTTCATTTAGAAGATGCTTTGAGCCAAAGCGACGGTACAAATTGCAGAAAGCAGAGTGTGTGTGTTGAGGCGCAATGCACACATCGGGGGAGGATTCAAACACTTACGGCCTCGTGTACCCTGTTGACCTGTGGCGAGGTAGACGGGTTAGGGGCTTTCAACAAAACCCACAGTACAATACGTGTGTGAAACTGGATGTGTGCGTGGAGGGTTGTGGTGCAAGTGTTCCCACGCGACTTAACCCTCGTGCTGCCTTCGGGTCACATGACCCAAAGGTTCATAACGAACCGTTGTTGTGTTCACCCAAATTCACCCCATGCAAAAACAAATTGAAATCATTCGCTTTTAACCATCGCAATGTGGGGGGTCTGAGACAGCCCGGCGGTTAAAAGAAAACGCTTCCCTTTGTTTTTGCATGCGGTAAAGTTGTCGCAATACGACGGTGGCTCACAATGACTGATGGGTCACAATGACCCGAAGAGAACACAAGGGTTCATTTGGGTCAAGGGGTCGCGGTGTGGTGCTGCCTTGTACGTACTGCCTTCGGTGTGCGTCTGAGGATTGCCGTACAAGTGTTCGATCCGGCCGGTGTTGAAGGAACTCGATCGGCGGAGGATGCCGTGGACCTGGGGGACAAAAAACCCACAACAGTGACAGCGCACATCCCCCTCGCACGGACATGCGTGGCGGCAAAGGGGAAGGTGTATGTGTGGAATGTTCCGGAATTCTCTGTCTCGGGGGTTTCAGCTGGGGAGTATGTGTGATATGCTGGTGATATTTGGGGGGGGGGGGGGGGGGGCGGGTTTAGGAAGCTCTGTTTAGATGAGATAACATTTCCTGATCTTCGAGAGTCTTTCAGTGGGAGAGCGCTGGACTACAATCTCACTTCCTGTATTCACTCTGGACTTCCTGCCTGCCTGTCCACCCGTCTTTCATTGGCCCCCCATTAGAGTCCCCCAGCCTGGAAACCTGGGGCAGGGCTACTTCCTGTGCCTGGTGACACTTCCTGGCCGGCACGCATGTCTCCTCACCAGCCAGGGGTAATGAAATCATTCAGCTACTGTGAGGAAAACCCATCGACCGGCCCTTGCGTGCGTACGTGGCGTACGTGCGCACGATTGCGTGTGCCGTAGGCGTGAGAGGTCAGCGGGGCTGCCGTATCGTTCGCGAAGCCTGACATGCCGAGCGCCTCGGAACGTTCCGGACGGGGAGCCTTTCTGCAGCCTCGGCAAACACCTAGGCGCGGCGGCGGTGCCCGAGCTGACCTCAGCTAAGTCCGTACCCAGGAACGACGTCCACTTCCTCGTGAACGAATCAGGGAGAGGTGAAAGGTCGAGGGGGGGGGTCGCGTCGCTGCGAGGCGAGTCCGAGGCAGAGAGTGAGGCGTGACGTCTGCAATCGCTCAACACCTCATCGCTGACGTTGGCCGGCTTATCGAGGGTATGGGAAGGTGTGTGTGCGCGTGTGTGTGTGGCAAAGCAACGGAGAAGTGTGTCACTCACCTCGTAGCCTTTCTCCACCAGGAACTCCGCCAGGTAGGAACCATCCTGGAAAAGACAGCGCCGCACAGCAGAGCGTTACACAGGAGGAATGCGTGCGGGGGTCAAGCGCGACAGGGGGAATGGCGACAACGTGACAGGGGCTTTCCAGCGGAGCCACAGGGAACTCAAGCGGGCGGGCCACTTCACCGACTGCCCCAGTCCGAGTGAACAATAGCAGAAACGCTGAAATGTGGAGAGTTCACGTCTATGGCAGTGTGTGTGGGGTTATAGGGTGTGTGTGTGTGTATTCTGTCAATAATGTCTTGCGTCCGTGTATTACTTTTTATCCTTTTCTTTCCCCTGCCTCCCTGCCTCCCTGCCTCCCTGCCTCCCTCAGTCCCTCCCTCACTCCCTCCCTCCCTCCCCAGACTTTCCAACCACATGTTCAGAAACCCTCTGGAATATTTTGAGCCAGTCATGGCATTCACTCACACACACACACAGACAGTCCCGGCTCCAACCCAACACTTCCTCTCCAGGTCTCGGGGGGGGGGGGGGGGGGGGGGGGGTGTAGGAAAAGTGTGGAGGGGGGGGGGGAGGCACAAGAGGGCCGGTGGAAGAGAAGCACGGCAGCCACGTTTCAGGGCCTTAGAGGCTGGAAAACTCTCGGCCCCTTCTTTTGGCACCCCCAGAAGCCTGCCTCGGCCCAACGGGGTAAGGATGGGATAAGCCTGGAGAGGGGGGGGGTGGGGCAACGTCAGGCTCGCTACTCGAGCATGGAAAGCATTCTGACCCTCACACGGGTTGCCAGGGTCCGTCCCTGTCCATCCCCACAATCTGACAGCTCGGCTGCTTATCCCCCTTTCCGGGTCAACGGGGGGGTTCGAGCCTCGTCGGTCGGCTCGGTCCTGTCGCGGGTCTAATGGACCGTTGTGGTTCAACCGGGTTCGTTTGGAGGTTGATGGAGGGGCCGATTCTGGCTGCTGGGTGGCACTGAAGCCTGACCTGAGCCTGACTGAACACAGGCAAGCTGGCCCGACCCCCGGCACCCCTCTGCCAATCCCAGAAGCGTGCTTGAAGCCGCGGCCGTGTCAAGTTTTCCTGCCCCCGTGCCAGGGTCGAAAGAGCCCCCGCAGCCAAGCCAATATGAGGGGGGGCGAGGGGAGGGGGGGAGTGGGGCGGAGGAGGGGGAGGGGGGGGGGGGAGTGGGGCGGAGGAGGGGGTGCTGAAGAGATGATTTTCATTTGAAAACAAGAGGCTCCTTTGAGTCTCTGTTAGCTCATAAACCCAGGCCTCACCTCATCGTTTCCTGTTATGGGGATTTGGACTTGAGGGGGGGGGGCGGGGGGGGAGGGGGGATGGGAGGGAGGGAGGGGGGAACGCACACACCCCACCTCTACACCAGACACCCCGCACTCTGGGAGGGGTTCACCCGCCACCCCTCAGCCCTCCCGCAATCGGTCGCCCCCCAAAAAACGTCGCCAAATCCAAAAAGATTGTCAGAGAGGTGAACTGGAAGTCAAGCGCAGGTTTGAGAGGGCTCTGACGTTGCCACACATCATGTCCTTTCTACAGGCACAGTGTACCCGACTATGTCCTTGAAGGGGGATTCCACCAAAGGAGTACACGGCAGAACCACGGTCAGTTACAGCAGAGGAGAGATGCCCCAGTGTTGTGGAACGCTAAATCGCACCATGTGTAAGGAATGCTAGCTATGCTAGTTCATCAGCAACGGGCCTATTATCATCATTAGCTCCAATCATTCCAACCATCATCATCATCGTTATGTTTCATTTACTGAAAGCACGGGTTTGTCATGAAAACTGGCAATTATGGTACAGTAGTGTGTGTGTATGTGTGTGTGTGCCAAATATGAAGTTGAGAGCCTTGACATTGTCCTCAGCTTAGGCTTATCCTCTGTTGAAGTTCAATAGAAATGCTTTGCTTACAACAATAGCACTCATATGGGAGGATGCAATGCTGTCTAGACCGACTGCGTCTGTTGTCACAACACAAACACTGCCATGCTTCAGCAGAGAAGGGAGAGAGAGAGAGAGAGAGAGAGAGAGAGAGAGAGAGAGAGAGAGAGAGAGAGAGAGAGAGAGAGAGAGAGAGAGAGAGAAATGAAATAGCACAGTAAAGGTAGAAATAGCCTACTGTAATATGGAAGACACTTTAAACAGCTAGTCTGGCACCCCCTGCTGGGGAAATATAAAATTAATGAGCTCGTACTCGGGCCAGATTGTTTAGTAAACCAATTTAGCTTTGTTTTGAAAATTGGGAGTGTTTTGGGAGAATCTATACAAAAACGGACCGAGTCATTCTCTAAAACTGAAAGGAAGATTCTGTCTGTGTGTCTGTGTGTGTGTGTGTGTGTGTGTGTGTGTGTGTGTGCGCTGCGAGAGATGTTTATTTTTAAGAGAGGATAAATGAATCGCAGTTATGTGCTTTCTTTCTACCACAGAACAAAGCTGCCACACATACCACTGAACTGCAATTAGTTCTGATGCATCCTAATGAAGCCCCAATCACAGACCACAGCATACCCTCAACCACAAATAGGAACTTTCATTGCGCACACCCACACCCACACCCACACCCCCACACACACCCACACACCCACACACCCCCACACACACACACACCCCCACACCCACACACCCACACACACACACACACACACGTATCATGTGCATGGTCCTGATCACCACCCCTCCCTTTTTTTTCTTTTTACCAACCGCGACGCGTCACTTCTAACAAACGAGCGAGCGAGCGCGTGCAGAACTCCCTCACATCAATGTGCTTCTGTAATCAGGGACTCCGACTGGACTTCCTGTCCACACAGGAAATGCAGCCCTTTCTGACCGGTCGCAGCGAGGAGTGAGCGAGTAGGCCCTACTGCGCAAACACTCTCGAGAGACATCCTCAACTACTGTTGGAACACTTCCATATTTATAACTCTGCTTTCGAGCAGGATAACGATTCCCAGACAAAGTACTTGGTTAGCTTAGCTTAGCACAAAGAAAGGCTGAAGCCCCTGGATCGAGTCCAAAACGCGAGGTTCACTTTATTTTCCCCGTCTAATTCAATCAGGTGTGGCGTCCAGATCTCCTTCTGGGCTGGAATGGGCCTTGGAGGAGCGATCAGGAGCTCTTATGAGCGACAGAGGAGGAGTCGTAAGCGACATGCACGGATTCTTAGCTTTATGATTATTATTCCTGGCGCTCGGGCGGTCTGTCGCGAAACGACGCGTCTACAGAGGTCCAGTCTGGGAGAGGAAGCAGCCAAGAGTCTGGGTGGGGGACGGGGGGACGGGGGGCAGGCTGGGGGTGGGAGGGGGTGGGGCGTGGACCACTGTATCACACCCCAACAAAGGACGCGGGAGGAGGGGAAGCAGGGGTCGTACGCTGTACATACAACAAAAAAAACGATTTGCGGGCAGTGCACGAAAACAGGGGTTTGCTTTCACAGTCGTCCACGTCCGCCAGCGCGAGTTCAAAAGTAAACGTCCGCGTCGCTGTGGGCCGAAGCAGGAACAAACCTGCCCTTTCAGCCTCCTTTCCACCCCTGCTAGTAATCAAGCGGACCCCCCCACACACACATACACACACACCCCACTTTGCCTCAGAGGTGGTCTCTCCTAAGTCAGGGACTGTGATCACTCATTGACCCACCCCCCACCCCCTTCCCCCCAGACCTCCAGTACCTCACGTCTCCAGAGTCGTGCATTGGCTCCACAAATTATGAACAGTAGTTAGCCCGCGCGATTTATGGTATCACTGCGACCTTGTGGCCCCTCCGGTGTCAGAGCGCCACCCGCGTGTTTGAGATGGTATAACCAGATGCCTGCCTCCTCGCATTGGGAAGTCACCATCAGCACCGAATTCTACAGCTCCTTCGGGGGGCTGATATATATCACCGGGACGGGTGGAATAAAAATGAAATAACACTGTTGTTCTTTGTTTTCTGTCAGAGGAGGAGAGAGAAGGAGGAGGAGAGAGTCTTGGGGGAGTGCTGGGCAGAGGAATGTGACTGGGAATGACTTTCCAAGGTTGTCACTCCTGGGAGGTCAAGCTAGGTGAATTCGGCAGACAACTTTGTCCCTCTCGCCGGATAGCGTCCGCGAAACTGCTATTGCACTAGATGGCATCTCTCAGCGCCATGTTGGAGTTCTAGAATATAGCACATCTGTGCTATTGGGCTGATCAGTGGTAGCACTGCATAGGATATTAGACAGGGGGCGCCATTCCACTAAATGCGCCGACAACAGCGCCGCATCGATACTGCACCGACCAGTTTGGGGAGCCACGATAACGTGGCACACTCCAATGAGTAACACTGTAATTGGAGGCGCTTCATTGTCTGATGACAATGGGAATATCTTTCCTTTAGAGGTGTGGTACAAGTAAACCTTCATGCAAATACTGACTGTCATTGTCATTTACGTGGCAACTTGTCCTAACTGGTAAAACAGCCCTCTCTGCCTGCTTAACCTGGTCTCCAACAATTTGTATGCCTTGACGGCACTGTTTAATTTTTTTTGTCAAAACAATCTGATTAATTTAGGACTACTTCATGCAGCATGGTCCTCAATGTGAACGTTCATTTTAGTCCAATGGCAGTGTTTTCCTACTTCCTGATGCTCTTTGCATGTCGTATAAAACATTAAAGCACGGAAAACCTAAGGAAAAGGGTCTCCTAAGAAAAACACCTGATACGCGTCTTGATTTATGCTTTAGACCTCCTTTGGAAGTGTTACGTCGTTGTCATTCCACCTGACCTGCCAGACTGGTTATACTGTTGAATGTATTCACTGTATTTTATGACTCGCGCCACTGACCACTGAAAAACTATAAGATAAGTAACAAGCTAGTTACACACCTGGATTATACACAACGTTTTTCTTTTCGGCAAAGGTATTAATCAAAGAAAGCATATGTTCATGGATTCTAAAGTGATACAGATGCGCTTACCTGTCCAGTGATACCCGTAACCAAAGCAACCTTTCCCCGCTTTTGGAGATCTCCATTCGCACCGGATTTTGAGGACGGTTCCATACTTTGAGCCATTTTCAAGTAATGTTTGATTATTTTCTAAATAATTTGAAAAGCTGCTGGGTGCTTATGATATAGGCTATATTCACTCAACCGGTTCAGGACAGCAGCATCCGCAAACTCCAACTTCTGACGTATCAGGATGTGAAAGTTGAACAGCCAATCGAAAGAAGGCAAGTAGAAGAAGCAGAAGAATCTTTAAAGACGAGGCAAGAATAACATTGGTTATTTTATATTTGACAGCGCCACCCACAGGACTGATAGACAGTAGTATCAGGGGCGGTTTTAGGCACGGACAGACCGGGCGGCCGCCCGGGGCGCATTTTTGCATGTCACGTGGGGGGCGCACACGCATAAAAAAAAAAAGAATTATCTGCGCGGATTTCTCTTATCTAGGCCTATAATTTCAGTCTGAGGGGAAGTGGCTTATTGATAAGATCGCCCTGGGCGCACAATGTGCTAGGACCGCCACAGCTTACAATGATTGATTTCAGTGCAATTACGAATTCGGCTTGACGATAATTACGTTTCAGAGTATCCGAAACATGTTTGAATGAATGAGAAATTGTTATGATATTATGAGATGTCAGAAATGCAATCAGATCAGCTAGTGTACGAGTGTGTTTCCTTGTGCTCTTTTATGTTTCAGTGTTTGCTCAGCGCTCACATCCTAACATCATTCGGTCCCGGATGTGGTTTTAGGGCAGTACAGTAAACGTGGCAACTTTGACACCTGCTTGTGTACGTGGCATCCATAGAACTTTATTTGGCAGAGTATCATGGTGAAAATTTACCAACTATAACAAAGGATTTAAATTTCATATCCAATATATATATATATATATATATATATATAGGCTATATATATATTCTGAAGATATGAGGGCAGTAACCCTAAAAGTAGAAGTCTTTCGTATACATTTCAGTTTAGCAGTAACTTAACACGATTGCCTGAGGTGTTCTTTTTGGACATTGGAATTATTGGACCATTGGACAATGGGGGAATCCTTTCCATCACACGAGGCATTGACGTCAAATGAGACCAGATTCACATGACTTGAGCATATAGGGTAACAGAAATGCCGCAGAGGCAATCAAACCTCGAGAGCAAGAATCCCACTCCCTTATTGTTCTAGTAAATTTGACCTTGTACGAAAACATCTGTTCCAACGGTGAGCGTTTGAAACATCATGAAAGAGCTCACTCACTACCCGGCTTCCCAGAGTGCATAGTGTGATGACAGGTGTGATTCCATTACAGTCAAATGTAAACACGATCTCAATGGCAAAACAGAAAACACCTGCCTGCGGCCCTGACAACTGAGTCTGTGCTGTAGTTCATCCGTTCACGGGGGAACCGCTCAGAGATTTCTCACTCTACTCGCCTTTCATCTCGTAGCAGGCCCTGTGTGTGTGCGTGCGCGTGCGTGTGTGTGTGTGTGTGGTTCTTGCTGTGTGTGCCTCCCTGTCTTACTGTGTCTTTTTGTATAATGTAAGACAAGGCATCGTAATGTTAAAACATATGGAATAGAGAGACAGAGAGAGAGAGAGAGAGAGTGAGAGAGAGAGAGAGAGAGAGAGAGAGAGAGAGAATGTGAGAGTGAACTAGAGGGAAAGGGGCCACCCAAGGTGTTATGGTAGTGACCCAGTTTCCTGAGAGCCTGTGAAGAGGTGACAACTGACAGGAGTGGAGCCAACTATCCTGCAGGCCGACAGTAGGGTCTTGTTACCAAGGTCCAGGCTACAAGGAAATCACCCCCTATACCCTGCTTCCACTTTGTACACCCGCACCCATACCCATAACACCAAATCTAGTCATGATCCAACCGTTCCCAACTGTTTCTAGGTATTCTACTTCTCATGGTGACATTTGGCGATGGAACAGACTCGAACTTAATGACTTTGTCCGTTCATCCGAACCATCCTCTCGATCTTTCCCATCCTGAAAAAAAAAAACCTCTGTCCTGTTTGTTGTCTCTCTAACTCCCCCCGCAAGTCCATCTGGTTTTGATTCAGTTCACTAAGATAGCGTTTCACCGTGTGTGTGTGTGTGTCTCAGCTATTATTTAGGGGCTAGGCCCTACCCTGATGAAAGGGTAGACAACATGGTTGGGCTGACAACCTCTCCCTGACATTCTGTGTACTGGGCCACGGTTCATGCCATCCAACCATCTCCCTCCGATCTGGCTGGCGTGTTTCTGACATGGAAAGGTGACTACCTGGCAGAACTCCCTGACAGAGACGCACTCCACGTGAAAGACAACACAAGGAGGATTAGATGGGGTTGGGAGGGCGGAAGAAGACTAAAGGAAAAATGACGATGGCGTCGAGATCCTTTTTGTCCTCTGCCTCTGGAATGATGGTATTATTGTCTTTGGCTGTCGTGCATCCCAGTAGCCAATCGCTCAAGGATCGGCGCATTCAGTTTGACTCAAGATTTATAAACAGATGAAGTTAGAATCCGCCACCCTATCTCCCCCTTGTGTCCTTGGAGGGATAAGTTTAGGTGGTGATTGGCTGGTGCCAAGCTTGGGCAGGTGGCAACTCCCCTGTGACTTGAAGTTCATGTTCCAGGTGAAATCATCTTCCAATTTCAACCAGGAAGAGGGGCTGTGAGTAAAAGTTAGTAGATCGTAAACGTTTCTAAATGTAGGCATTTGCATGACTTACTATGAGCAAACATACTTTGTTTGACTTGAAGGCCAAAGGTTGTCTATCGTTATGGGCTGTGACACACTGTGGTGTTATACGCATGCACGGACCCAAGTGAACCCTTTTCAAACCTTTTAGTGAGTCATCTACGAATTCACAAAGAATTAAACAGACACAAAAGCTCACCTGCAGGGGTGAATATATACGTTAGGGGGGCCAATTACATGACATTTTCTCAAAAGCAATTTTTGAGGGGGGCACATCAAAAGTAGTGCTGTGTCACATGACTTACGTTGTAATGTAATGGGAGGGACAAATCGTATTTTGACTAGGATTAGGGGGGGTTGTGCCCCCCCATCCCCACTGGGATTGCCGCCAATGCTCACCTAACGTCACCAATGCTGCAAACCTGTTGATTGTGTTTGCTCAAGTAAGTTAGATTAGTCGATGACTATACAGAACAGGAACCAGTAACAGACATCAAGATAAAAAATGTGCTTTTCCTTTTGAGATGTAGTTCTGTATAGTAATGTTACCATAAACAGGCTTTACTGACTCAGGTGAGCTATGACATGACATTACATTTACATTTAGAAGACACTCTCATCCAGAGCGACTTACGGTAAGTACAGGGACATTCCCCCGAGGCAAGTAGGGTGAGGTCCCTTGCCCAAGGACACAACTTCATTTTGCTTACCCGCGAAGCAAACTGGCAACCTTCTGATTAATAGCCCGATTCCCTAACCGCTCAGCCATCTGACCCCCCTAGCTAAACGAGATAAGGCCGAGACAATGATTCCAGTAAGCTGCCTAGTATCAACTGTTTCACATAAATGTACCCTCATGGTAGAAGGGAATATGGCTAAAAGGAGTGTTCTTCAACCTTGATCCTCAGGGCCCACTGTCCTGTATTTTATAGATGTTTCCCTGCTCCAACACACCTGATTCAAATGAATGGTAGTCCTGCCTGATAACTACCATTCATTTGATCATGGTGTGTTGGAGCAGGGAAACATCTAAAACACACAGGACAGTCAGACCCTGAGGACCAGGGTTCAAGACCACTGGCTTAAAGGATGCGTGAGTGGAAAAGCTTCTGTGGAAAAGGTATCTGAAACCACCGTGAAATACTGCCCTCTGGTGGTGGTTGCCTTACATACAGACAGCTCAGCACATGTATTGTACGAGACCAGGAGGTTCGGTGTGTGACACCTGGATACCGCTACTCGACAGGCAACTAATATGGTGCAACAACAATTACAGAATTCAAGGGAAGACACTTAAGCTGTGGGTCGGGGCAAATTTAGTACTAAAGTCAGCCATGTTAGATAGAAATATAAGGTTAGATAGGGTTAGTGTATTATTTATTGTTATCTGTAATTTAGGAAGTTTTAGTATTAGGCTCAGTATAGTCAATTATGTATTGCTATCTGTATATTTAGGAAGTTTCACTTATTTAAGCTCAACATAGATGTAAATTATGTTCTGTGTACTTATATGTTATGTTAAGCCAGGTGCTTGCGTTGTCTTGTCTTAAGAATGTCAGTGCCCAGTCTGTTTTTCTGTGTACCTGACAAATAAAAGACTTGAACTTGAACTAGAAAGCACCTGTTGGTTGAGTTGATGGTGTTGGTGGCTGTGGAGAGGTAATGGGTGATGGCAGGGGTGTCGTTAGAGCCTAGAGAAGTTTGAGCGTGAACAATTTACTTTATTAGTCAGTGCATTCATTTAGATTGATAATCCCAGACAAAATGAACGCGGTATCCCGATCGACGCTCGTAAAAGTGTTTCACCGAAAACACAAACCTATAGGGTGAGTTCAGGTAATGTGGGACATCAGGTAAAGTGGGACAGTTAAGCATTTTGATGATTTAATATGTGCAAAACCGACATCCAATCACCAGAGCTGATCTTGACTCGTAAAGACAACACTTCTAGTCACTATGCAGTGGATTTTATTTGTCTGACCTCCCGGAAATGAGTCTCTGCAGGTTGGGATGTCTGTGTTGTGGGTTAGGCAAGGGGAGTTTCTATAACCTCGTAGTGCATTGTGCGCAGCAAGCTTGAAAGAAAAAAAGGGATATTAATTAGGGGCCTGTGCCCCAGTACAGTTTATGTCTAACATCGCTTCTGGGCGGTGGTGCAGTTTTGCTGGGTTCAAGCTTACATTTAGTCATTCAGCACCCGCTCTTATCCAGAGCGACTTACAGTAAGCAAGCTTACACAGGTGGTGGGGAATGTAAGAGCAGATCAGGTTGCTAACGAGTGCCTGACCAAGAGAGAGTGTGGATGTTGAGGTGTTGTTAGAAAGGATAGAGGTCAAATCATTGATGGGAAAGTATGATTCCAGGTTGTGTGAGGGGTGCTTGGTGGAGGAGACTGTACAGCATGTGTTGGGGTTTGGCAAGCTGTATGATGTAGAAAGGGAATGGTTGGCTGAAGGGGTCAGAGAAGCGAACGGGTCTGGTCGGTGTGGATAGGGTGGTAGAGCAGTGGATCTTATTCTACAACCCTGTACTCTTAAGAAACCAACCGGGTAGATGTTAATTTAATGTAGGATTTTAATGTAGGATTTAATGTAGAATTTTAATGTAGAATTTTATATAGGTAGGCCGTGACTGGCTTCCCACTCCTGCACACTAGATGGCGGTGTATGCACCTTTAAATTGGATACGACCTCTTTTCAATGGCTCTGAGGAAACTCAGCACAGTTTCCATGGACACTAGACTAGAGCGAAGTGCTACGCCCCGCGCCGCTCTTTTTGAACTGCTTTACCGCCCTATCTTCCCGTCATAGGGGCTTGGCAAAGTTGCCCTAGTATCGACAGCTACGCTATGGATGGATCAAGAGTCTATGAAGTTCAGACGAGAAGATTGACAGCATTTATCGGAAATAATTTATGTATTTGCAACTGCCTCATTGCTAACTAGCATTGCTGACCATTTAGCAGTAACTACTTATACCAACAGACACTGGCTGTGGCGGGACCAATAGCTAATTGTCTGGTTTGTTTATTGCTAGCAGGTAGCTAGAGCTAACTATCTGACATTGCTAATCTAGCTAGCTAACTGGCTGCGGTACTGTCCAGTTTTTTGAAGATTTCACCATGAGTACCAACGCGGAAAGGAAGTTTTTAAACCTTAGGAAACGGTTGGACCAGTTAGGATACAAACAGCCTTTGGGGATCGAGACCTTGCCACTGGTTGAAAAACTGTTCAGGTACAGTAAAGTAACGTTAACAAGCTAGTTGGCGTTATCTTTAAAAAGTTAGTGCTTGCTACTGTAACTGTCAACTGGACAGAACTTTTGCCGTTTTCACCCCAAGTTTCTCTGTTGTTCCCGTATATGATAACAGTGATTTGGTCCACACAACCGAAAGCCTGCGTAACACTAAGATGAATGCAGGAAAAACAGAGAAAGAGAGCCGCAATCTTGATGCCCTTCTGGAGCCATACAAGACGGAGAATGCTCGAATTGTCAGAGAAAACAATGAGCTACACAGTGGCTTACTCAAACTCAGAGAAGAAAAGGACTTGGTTAGCCGAGGTATTAGACTAGAACAATTTTACAAGCCTTCTCAAACCAAGATATCAGAATTAGACAGTATTACAAACTTGCCCAAGGCCTCGATAACAGTTTTGTTGTATTTTTTCAGAACTGAAAGCGTTCATCAGGAAGCTGGATCATGAGACGTCTGATCTGAAGTTCCTAAATAACCAGTATGTGCACAAAGTGCGGGCCATGGAGAAGGAGAGCAAAGTCATGAAACAGCGGATCCAACAGCTGCAGGAGAAAAACATGCAAGCCGTGGTGCAAACCCCAGGTAGGAGCCTAGCTCAATGCATCTAATCCGATCTACATTATATCCACACGTAGGCTCAATTGATCACGCTTCCGGTGATCTCACAGGTGGGAAAAAGCACAGCATCCCTTTCCGACGTCAGAGGATGCAAATAGACGAACTCGTTCCTCCAGCTGCAGGTCCCACTCAGCATGTGCCGCAGCCCGACGACCCGTATATTGCTGATCTCTTGCTGGTTGCTGATGACAGGTGAGACCTTGTGAAATTGGTTCAACCACCTTTTTGAACTGGCAGTTAGTGTTTTTCCAGGGGATTTCGGGTTCATGATAAGTGTTCTCACTAGGATCACCGAACTGCAGCAGGACATCGTCAAGCTGAAACTAGACCTTGAAAGAGCTCAGGGAGGCCTCACGCACCTGAACTCACAAGTAAGCAGACAGATTGATGAGGAAACAAATCATCTGATTCAATTGTATTGGTATGGCTCTTTTTTTTACAAGCAATGTCACAGAGAGGCTTCACATACGCCCATAGAACTGCTCCTCAACCACCCTAAACCCTCAAGGAGGAAGACATGGGGGAAAACTCCCAATCATAACACATTTACATTTTAGTCAGTTAATTACATTTACAAAACTGCATTTACATTACATTTAGCAGACGCTCTTATCCAGAGCGACTTACAGTAAGTACAGGGACATTCCCCCCGAGGCAAGTAGGGTGAAGTGCCTTGCCCAAGGACACAACGTCATTTGGCACGGCGGGAAATTGATCCGGCAACCTTCTGATTACTAGCCCGACTCCCTCACCGCTCAGCCGCCTGACTCAGGACAAACAAATTGGATTATTCCGCCTCAACGGTGGATCTGACACGGGGTGCGACTCTCCACAGGTCGAAGAGAGGGACCGGGAGATCGAGCGGTTGAGCCGCGCGCTGGACGGAGGGCGCCCCCACAACGTCATCTCGCTAGAGGCTCAGACCCTCAGCGACGAGAAACTAATATCCCACCTAAACCTTCAGGTAGGGCCCCCCCCACACACACAAGCGACAACGGCCCTTTCACGTCGTCCTCTTCGTCGGTTCGCCTCAGTTTTAGGGCCTACTTTTCAAGGGAGCACTCTCGGGGGCGTTTCGCGCCTCTCCGCAGATCGAGTACCTGCAGGAGACCAACAGGACGCTGGAGCAGAAGGTGCAGGGGCTGCAGCGGAGGAGGCAGGACGCCTCCGGCGAGGTGGCCGACCTCAGCGCCAAGAACCAGGAGCTGTGCCGGGAGCTGACCGACATCGACCAGCTGGCCAAGCAGCTGGAGCAGGACAAGGAGATGGTGCTGGCCACCGCTGACCAGGAGCTGCAAGAGACCAAGGTGTGTGTGTGGGGGGGGGGGGGGGGGGAGGCAAGATGGAGAGATGTTATGAATCGGTATACCTTCTTATTTTGTTTTTGAAAGAGTCTTACGGTTTTTCCTCGTTTCGCCTTGTCAGCAAGAGATCCAAAGGCAACGTGAGCTGATCGTGGATTTAGAGGAAGCCAACGCCAAAATGAGAAGGGTGAGGCCGCACAAGACGCCTGACAATGACCTATAACGCGTAAACGAGCATATCTTGGCGTGAGTGTCTTTCGACTTTAGTGTGCTTCACGTTGATGTTCCGAAGAATCCCCAAAGTTTCTCCTTTTTAAGTTGATTCATTTCCATCCCTGAAAACATATTAGCAGTATGTTATTGTCTTACCAAACACGCTGAAATAAGTGGACAAATGGAGATGTTTTTTGCTGCTGTCCACCTCATAACAATACCGTTAATGTTTTCATCATGACCTCGTTTACCATGAGGATCTTGAACGATGATTTACTTTTGTATTATGTCATTCTACCCAGAAACAATCGATACAAAAAACTGCTGTTATCCATATTATTGGGAAAATGCAGTCACAAATATATGTCAGACATCAACCCTGTTTTCTAAGGAACAATAGGCAAATGACATGCAGGTAGACAGATCCTTTATTTATTCGGAATATGCCGCAGCGTTGTCGACACTGAACCAGTGATTTGGAGCATTTCACCTTCCTCTGAACGTGTACCTCAGAACCACTCTGAGGGTGACCTCGAGAAAGGCCGTCTGAGGGACCAGCTGACTGAGCTCGGGGATCAAAACGCCAAGATGGAGGGCCTGATCCACTTCCTGAAGGAGGAGACCACGAGGCTCCAGGAGAAACTCCACAGCACGACGGCAGCCGGTGAGAAGCAGAGGGCGTCTCTCTTTCCCCCTAAGAAAGAGGGGGGAAATGATGACATCAAATTAGTCCTAAATTGGGCATCCTGATGGACCCAGACGACCAAGCCTCTCATTTAGTCGTTTAGCAGACGCTCTTATCCAGAGCGACTTAGAGTAAGTACAGGGACATTCTCCCCGAGGCAAGTAGGGTGAAGTGCCTCGCCCAAGGACACAACGTCAGTTTTGCGCAGCCGGGAATCGATCCGGCGACCTTCTGATTACTAGACCGATTCCCTAACCGCTCAGCCACCTGACTCTCATTTCCATGACGTCATTGACAAGGCCAGGTGTCCCGCCTCCTGACGGCAGCTTTTTCTGGGGGGGGGGTCCTCAGAGAAAGAGCTGGTGCTGGAGCTGGAGAGGATGCGCGCCAAACACGGCGTGTGCGGCAGGCAACGCTCGCCGTCGCGCCTCGACCTGTTTGTGAGGAGCCTGGAGGAGGAGAGGGACCACTACAAGCAGGCCGCGGAGCGCCCGGGACCGGGCCGCCTGGACGCCGGCCCCGGCAGAGACGCCAGCCCCAGGGTCAGACGGGGCTGGAACAGCAAGGTGAGAACTCGCGCTGCCACGCCTCACATAAATAATACTGAGCCCTGCTGCATCTTGCATTGTTGTATTTAAATCAGTGTTATGCTTGGACTCGGTGTAGAGTAATATTATAAGAATTTTTTTGGTAACTGTATTTTTTTGATGGCATTTCCGCCTTTATTGTTTTATGATGGGGGGGGTGTGATGGGGGGGGTGTGTGTTTGGGGGGTATGCGGTGGGGAGCCCGGGCCGGATTCGAACCCAGGCTACCACCGAGGTGGTGACCCGACGACTTTCGGTGCATTTAGGGCGGCAGTCTGGAGTCTGAGTTGTCGCGGACGGCGAAGGAGAGAGATGAGCTGCGGGCCGTCCTACTGGGCTTTGAGAGACACATGGAGGACATCAAGAACAACGTGGAGACCCTCACTGTGGAACGCGACCAGCTCCGTGCGCAGTGCAAACAGGTGAGGCGGACAAATCCGGCTTTTTATTTCGTTCCAAGCGGCCGCGCAGTCGCGACGCCAAGGCACCCCTGCTCAGCGCGTGTCTTTCCAGGTTAGCGAGGATCTGACTCGGGCTCGCCAGCTCGAAGGACAGCTGTCAGACGAGGTCGCGCGGTTGAAGGCGCGGGCCGACGCCGAACGACAACGGGTGGCCTCTGAGAGGGACGCGTTCGGGGAACAGCTCAAGGTCCCGTGCGCCTCTCTCACCGTCACTTCTCTGGTGTAGCATGAGACCTGTGCGTCGGCCCACGCCAACGCTTTTTTCTAGAAGGTTCTATCTGCGTTTTCCAGGAGGCGCAAACGGCTGCTCTCACGATCGCAGAGGTTGAGGAGAAGAGAAGGATTCAAAATCTGGAGAACGCCATGAAGACTGTAAGTCCACACTGTCAATGTCCCTATATTTCGAATCATATTTTTTTTGTTATGTTGATATTTCATATAATAGTAAGGTGGCGAACACACAAAACAAAAATATCCCTCGCGTGAATAACGGCTCGTCCAATATAACTCGCTGCGTGTGTATTGAAACCAATTTGGGGTCCCAGCTGGAGAGGGAGCGGTCGGACCTGCAGGCTCAGGTGACCCTGCTGAAGGAGGGCCGCCTGGCCGCGGAGGAGGAACTGACGGCCCGGTGCTCCGCCCTGGCCCGGACCGCGGAGGAAAACGCCCAGCAGCGGGCGGAGTCCAACGCACTGCGGTCGGTGGGCCTTCCGGACAAGCCAGCGCGAAATTAAACATGGGCAGTCTGCGGTTTTGAGACGGTTTAAAAAAAAAGTTGTCTCTTTCTGGTCTCGCCGGCAGGTTGCTCCAGGAGCAGATGGAGCAGTCGTTGTTCGACGCGCAGCACAGGCTGCTCGTCAAGACCAACGAGCTCCAAGCCGCTCACCACCAGATTGAGAAACTGGAAGAGAAAATGGGTGAGGAGGGGAGGAAGAGGGTGATTTAGGGCATTTGAGGGGAACCGAGCTATCAGACGTGCTGCTGGTCTTCATCTTGACCCCCCCGGAATGTTCCGGATGTGTTTCCAGGCGAGCTGGACCTGAGGGGCTCCACGCAGCACGACGAGGCCCGCGCGCTGCAGAAGACGGTGTCGGCTCTGGACAGGGAGAAGGACGCGCTGCAGGAAACGGTGGACCAGAAGACGGAGAAGATGGCGGTGCTGCAGGAGGAGCTGTCCAGGAAGGTAGCGCGGCCACCGCCTCGCACTCTGCATGTCCGCGGGCAACGGGACTTTGAGTTCCTTAATATATGATAAAAAAAACTTCCTGTTTCCTCGTAGGACAAAACCCTTGAAGATGTTAGAAGGACTGTTACAGACATGGAGAGCTCTCTGGAGTAAGTCGATTTTTTTTCCATCTCGGGTGAGAATAGTTTATCAAAAAAATGGTTAGGCCTCACAGCCATCTCAACATGTGGCAACTTCCTGCCGTGTCATGACGCTTGTTGTTCGTGCAGTCAGCTGAAGGGGGCGCTAAGCAGCCGCGAAAGAGAGATAGGCAGTCTGAGACGACAGCTGGACGCTGCTCATGAAGAGCTGGCGGCGACGGGCCGAGACCGGGAGATCACCCTGAGAGAGAACAGGAGGCTCCAGGACGACCTGGCCACCATGACCAGGGAGAACCAGGTACAGCCTTCAACAGCCTAGAGCGGGGTTGTCAAACTCCGGTCCTCGAGGGCCGCTGTCCTGCATGTTTTAGATGTTTCCCTGATCCAGCTCACCTGATTCAAATGAATGGTCGTTATAACAACCCATTTAATTGAATCAGGTGGGTTGGAGCAGGGAAACATCTAAAACATGCAGGACAGCGGCCCGGAGGACCGGAGTTTGACACCCCTGGCCTAGAGAGATCTAGAGCAGAGGTCTTCAACCCTGGTCCTCAGGGACCCCTGTCCTGCACGTTTTAGATGTTTCCCTGCTCCAACACACCTGATTCAAATGAATGGTCGTTAACAGCATAACTAGATAACGACACATTCATTTGAATCAGGTGTGTTGGAGCAGGGAAACATCTAAAACATGCAGGACAGGGGGTCCCTGAGGACCTGGGTTGAAGACCTCTGATCTAGAGGTCATACCAGGGGGTATAGCTTTCATTAAACGTACACGCTTTTTCAGAAAACAGCTCATCTCTTTTTCTCCTCTATATTGTATCGTGTTGTGTAGAACACCGTCTCTGTTGGTTGGCGTTGACATGGAAGTTGGACTGCCACTTCTTGACTTCCAGAACCTTCTCACCCCTCTCTCTCCTGCAGGCCGTCCATGGTGAGATGGAGGAGGTCTTGCACGAGAAAGACGAGCTGAAGATGAGGGTGCACTCCTACATATCGGAGGTGGCCCGGATAGAAAGCTTGATGGCTTTAAAGGTAACATCCCGACTCCGTCCGTACTGGAGGTTACACTGTCGGCTCTCCGGGTTTTTCACTCGTCCCGCGTCTCTGGAGATTCGTGTTGTTTAAATTGTAACTCGCTTAACTACATGCACTTATGGTTCTTCCCTTTGGCACTTATTTTTGGGTTGTTCACCATGTGTGCTTCTTGTTTTGGCTACCCGCGATCTTGTTGTTATTATCAGTTACCTGTGCACTTTGTAAAGCTCTCTCTTGGAAGTCGCTTTGGATAAAAGCGTCTGCTAAATGAATACATGTAAATGTGTCGCCACTCAGGAGCAGGAGAACCGGGACATGCTGGAGCAGTTCCGAGCGGCCCACTACGAGGTGGAGGAGCGGGGGAAGAAGCTGGAGCAGGTCCAGGGCCTCAACAACTCCATCCACCTGGAGCTGCTGTCCTCGGACACCGAGCGCCGGCACCTCCGGGAGAAAGTCGGCCACCAGGAGAGAGAGATCCAAGAGGTGTGGGCCGAGCAAGTCGAGTTTGCCCCTCCCCCGCAGTGACACAAATGTCAAACCGTTGAAAGCGGCGACGGTCGGTCGAAGGGCTGAATGATGGATGTGAGCCCTCTTCCCCTCCCCAGCACACGCGCGCTCTGCAGGCGTACGAGTCGCAGGTGTCGTCCCTGGGCCGGGAGATGTCCCGGCTGGAGGAGGAGCTGCGGGCGGCGCGCGACGAGACGGCCGCCGCGCTCTCCGACCTGGCCTCGGTCAGGGAGTTGTGCGTCAAGCTGGACTCTGGCAGGGAGCTGGCGGCGCGCCAGCTCAACTCCAGGAGCATGGAGATGGAGAGGGTGACCGCAGCTTCTCTCTGTCGCGCTCAGACTATAACACGCTTTTTTGACCTAATTAAAAACTTAAATATATACTTTGTGTATATATATATATATATATATATATATATATATATATATATATATATATGTATATACACACACACACACAGTATATTTGAAAAGTAACATATTTTGTAGCCTAGTGACACTTTTTGTGGTAATGACCCAAACCCAAAAGCATAACACAAGTTCTGTATGATAAATGTGTACGCACACACACACACACTAGTCTGACTGTTATGCTTGACGGTTCTCTCAGGTCACTGGCGAGCTGGAGGACGCGCGATCGGAGACGGACATCCTGAAGAATCAGCTGGCAAACGAGCGACTGACCGTCCGGAACCTGGAGACGCTCCTGTCCTCCAATCGACAGAAGGAGTTCCAGACTCACCTGAGCGCCAGCGAGAGGGAGTCTGAGCTGAAGATCCTCCGGGACAGACTGGCCCTGGCAGACGGCAAAGTGTACGAGCAGAGAGACCCACCCAGGCCCGACACATGAGGCCATTACATCCCCCTTACTATTGCAACCTCTGTTTGACGCTCATATGTGTGTGTGTGTGTCTGTGCAGTGTAGGAAATGCCACAGAGATATCCCAGCTCAGAGGGAAAGTCTCTCAACTGCAGACCGAAATGGACGTGTTGAAGAGGCAACTGACCACCGAGCGCTTCGAGCGGTAAGCTCTCGCGACGGTTCGGGGCCCGCCCGACGACCGGGGGGGGGGGGGGGGGGGAGAAAGCCTTCGAAACGTCGTCGACGCCGTGTCGAGTTGAGCCGTCTCGTTGCCTTCACGGGCCGTCTGTCTGTTTGTTCCTCAGCGAGAGGGCCGTGCAGGAGCTGCGCAGGCAGGGGCTGTCGCTCTCCTCCCTGCAGAGCTCCCCGCTCAGCACCTCTCTCGGCACCCGGCCCACTTCTCCGGAAAGGTCTATCCTCCGAACGCCAGAGCGCACCGACAGGTCTCCAGAGAAGTAGGTCACACACAATTACACCATCTCGTTTCACTCGTTTTGTCCTCACAGATTACCTGTAATATTAGTTATTAGGGGTGGGATTCTTTTGGTACCTCACGATTCGAATCGATTCCTGGGGTCACGATTTGAATAAAATAAAAACAATTAGTGGTGGGCGTTGATGATTTTTTTAAATCTAGATTAATCTCACTGTAATCTTGGCATTAATCTAGATTAAAATGGCTCATTTGAATTCCGCCGAAGGCATTCAGAATATGTGTGCTACCCAAATAATGGCTAAAAGTATGTCTTTGAGAACGGGTTTCTCAAGCCAGGTGGCGCATTAGACCAGGGGCTCATCTCCTGTTTCCAAAATGCATCACAAACTGCTTGAGAAAGATGTTATACTATGCACATTGGTGATGAAAATAAATGATGTTCAAAGATGCACTTCTGTTTATTAACTGTTTATTAGATTAGTTAGCTTGGCTGATAGATCTGTGCTGACGGGCTTGCCTCGGTTGCACTCAAACATCGTAGTTTGACGACGACTCTTCCCCTGCGCTACATCACTGCTTAAGGGATGCTTTGCGTTTCGCGTTTCAAACAACCTTAGTCTCGCGAGGTTTCCATTGGGAAGTTTCTTAAAAACACATTTTCCCTGAAGCAAACCGGGCGGCTTCATAGCTGCATCCATGACAGCACGTCACGTTTGATGTGATCATTTCATACACAAGGCATACACACAGGTTCGAAGACTCGTTCTCGCCCCCTACAGTGCAATTCGGCTAGGTATACATCCGCGCTACAATATCAAGGTGAAAGTCATCATAGCTTGCTTAGTATAGACCCAGCTCCCAACCCAACTTTGAGAATAGATTAATGGCGATACTTTTTTATCGTCCAATAAGAGTCTCACGTTAACTATTCATTATCATTATTAATTATGTTTTCACAGTCTGCCGTATTTGACACTCTTTTAACCTGAAATCAAATTCACATCCACAGAAGTGTGAGCTTTAAGGAGTAGAACAACTAAGCAAAGGAAGGGAAAGGAGCTGGACGGAGCGAAGAGAAGCCTGCTTAAAGTTGACTCATACGACACGACAGCAGTAGGCTAGGACATGCCTCCCTCGATGAAATGCTCGTGCGTCAGATGCAGAGGGTTGATGAGCTTAAAGGCCTATTCAGACACGTCTGTATTGCACTGTGCGTTCCCATTTTCGCAGTCCCATTCCACTGGTTGCGCGATTCAGGGGCACTCGTGATTAACGTGGCTGTTTCGTTTACATGCGGAGGTGTCCAATCTTGTTCTGAGAAAGCTACCTCCCGGTATGATTTCACTCCAAACCCAACTGTTGCTACCCCTGATTCAGCTAATTAGCCAAATAAGGATTTTTTGGGTCAAATGTAAGGCAGTGGGTTTTCAAGAACAGGGGAAGTAGCTGTGGTGTATCTTAGACACTGATTGTGGAACAGGACATGATGTCTTGACGTCTTTCGCTATCAGATGAAATCATGATGTTCTTTTAAGTCTTATATCTGCAGATAACCATTATTAATTGGTATAATGTTTTGTATTTTTCTTTCCAAAAGAACTTTTTAAATAATTGTTATCAGACCTTGGCTATTGTTTTGATGTATTTTTGGTATTAAAATGTTACATTCTGTAAGGTACTGTATGTTCATAACATATTGTTTGTTACTTAAATTAAGTTATTCATAGAAATAAAGTATTTCTACAAAGTTACATTTTGTGACATTCTCTTCCTTGCGATATACAGACCTACGTATTGCTTTTGCACCATTGAATTAAAGAAGGATAAGGAAATTACTGTTGACAGCTGGGTCAATGTTTTGGATCTGCGGTGGAGTGCATAGCCTCATTAGATTAATTTGATATTTCCTTTGAGCACTCATTTCCATGCTATGAGTGGATAATGGATATAAACTATGCCATTTGACTGGAATATTACCTCTTCATAAGGTTTTTGTAGTGTCAATGTTACAGTAAGATTAGACTACTGTAGAGCCTTACTTTGCCCTGCGGTCAGAAATAATCATGACAAAAGCATCCAGATGTCAATATTCTTTAAGAATAAAAACGCACAGGATTAGTACCATACTGTATAAAAGAATAAAATGTCAAACAAAAAAACGGCATCTTCCAGCACAGTTAATGTCTGCAATATTCAGTGGTTGTGTTGGGGAGAGGGTAGGTAAATAGGGAGAAGTCTAAAATATACTTTGGAAGAAGTTCCCGAAGAAGCTTTTGTGGTAGGCTGCATAGGTAATAGTGCAACGTCTCCGTGGTGACAGGCTTGTACCATGTTTGCCGTTCTGGAAAGTGGACGTGCGGAGGTGCTCCGATGCGCTTCAGCACAAACTCCGCGTCACTCTCCAAATGCTCGTAGGAGCCGATGAAGTCATAGGAAACGGCACACGGCTGGCACAGGTTATAGATGGGCATCCAGTGCTCATTCATACGTTCGACATCCTCATCTAGCAGGTAACGTACAAACTCGGTAAACGTCACATCATCTCCCGTCACGGACGTGTCCTTGGCGTGGCCCTTGCGGTACCGCCGGATGATCTCTGCTCCATACTTTTTCTGATAGGCCTCGATCTCTCCAAACTTGTTCTTGTAAGCAGAGAGCAAGCGCTCCATGGGCTCCCTCACGAACATAAACTTGAAGTAGTGCTTGAGCCTGTAGCGGATTTCCTCAGGTTTCAGGGAGGAGAGAAAGAGGAGATCACTGCGATGGTCCATCTTGATGTTGACTTTCACGTTCTCCAGGGCTCCACTCAGAACTTTGAGAACCCTCTTCCAGTTGGAGCAGGCTACCTTAGGGACGTAGCAGTAGAGGAAGCGATGCTCGTCGTTGACTAAAATGTGCTGCAGCAAAATCTTTCTCTGGAAAGGACTCAGTGACCACAAACTGTGAGGCATGTTCTTCTGACCACACATCGTCTTGATGGTGCGGTTACGAATCTCCTGAAGGATCTGAATGATAAAAAAAAGAGTAGCTGGTGTTTTAGGTCAATTTACAGGCCACTCTCACATATCAGTGGAATAGGCGAAAGGGCTCACATGTATAAATGGTTAAACTAAAGTACTTCTGCAAATATGTCTATGCATCTGATCTAGATAGATGTGGTACCGTTTTTGGTGTCATCGCTCTCTACCTGGAATTCAGTGTCCGCTGCAACGTCTTGATGTCGAGCTTGTCTGAGGTAGTCTGACCTTTTTCCGTACCCCCGAGGTGGGGGTGTCTCCATACTATTCAGCATTCCTTTCTCTATCATGAGAAGGAGGCCTCCGGACGCCACGATGACAGCAAAAGTGAGCACCGACGGCAAGACTGCAGAATTGCGCCGCAAAGAACCAGAACTCACTGTTGTTCTGAAGTTCATTACAGACCCACTCCTTGCATCGCCTGCTCTGTTCATAGCGAAATCCAGCTTCCTTGGAGGCATTATCGTTTATTAATCCCCCCAAAACTTCGGTTCGCAAATCGAATTTTTGAATAAGGTTAATAAAAACTAAAGTGCTAAAAACTTTACATCAACCACGTACCCATGACTGCAAAGTTCTACTTCTTACCGCTATCGAGAAAAGGCGTCGACTTCCTAAGTCCCTCCCCCGTCGTATCAAATTTGAATTATGGGAATTGTAGGCTCTCCCGGAATGTTGTAGTTTGAATTAAAACAGTTACCTTGAAAGGGTTATATAATTGCAGCTACTAGTTAGGGATTTGAGAAAAAAACAATCCTTCTTCAGTGAATTCTGGAAGACTTTTCGTGAAGCCAACATCTCTCATTTTGAAATGGAACATCAAAGAAAAATAGGAGTAGCCTACCTTGGCATGTAGGATTATCTCGGTTTTGGCAAATTGGCCTGTAATTGAAAGATGTTTATAAAACAGCCATTTGATTCGCAGTTCTATAAGATCGTATTCTGTTTGTAGGGAAATTGCACTTTAAGATATATCCACAGGCCTATATCTCTATCTATATGTCAATATCATTATATTTGTGTTCCCCCTCTACCTCCAAAAAATCCCCCAAAATGCCCAAACGCTGATTCAGCCTGCCACGCCCTCCTGTCTTATATGCAGCTGTGCAGAACTGTTCCATCGGAGCAGTCAGTGTGCATAGGAGTGCGTGTTTGTCAGTCGCGGGCACCCGCAGCATCAGCAACACAAAAGGGTCTGCAGTCGTGGATTGGAGAAGAAGCGCCGCAAGTGACTTCAAGGCCAATCGACTGGTAACAGATCTACTGCAAGGTGACATCAATTTGTAATTATTGTATGTCTTTCGTCATTCTAACGAGCTATCGTGGATTCTTGAAAAACCCGCTGACCTTGTCATACCTTCCATTTTCATTAACCTGCTCGCTCCATCTTTCTCATATGTGTGCACTGGGCATGGCTTCGACCTTTTATTGAAAATGACTGAAATATGCTGCCGTGGTGATCCCGTTAATGTGGGGTTCGGACAACTCATTTTTATTAACGCCGATCAACATTTTAATATTTGGTCCGGCAGTTTCCAAGGAATGTACATTTGGGAATGAAATAAATATGCCGATAGCCTACAGATTCTTTGTTCTCAATGCGTGTTGCAGTCTAGCCAATATTAGAACATGGTCTTATCTAAATACTTCGTTTATTGAGGATGCATGCTTATGTGAACCAAGCGACACGGCGTCCTGCATGTATTTAGTCCAGCTGTGCCACAAGGGATGGCACCATACCGTCAATTCACAGTGTCCGCATCTTTAATCGCATCGACATTCTTAGATGTTATCAGGGGAGGCATTTGGTTATGCTTTTATGGATTCGTGGCCTAAACACAAGTCATTTTATTAATGCTCGTTTAACCGAGTTACTGTCAATTCATCCACCTTTTCCTTATGTGGCATCTTTTCTTTTGGTGATGGGCTGTAAGGATGTTGGGTAGGCAACATCACACATCACCAGTAGCCTAATTCATTTAAATGCAGTATCGGAAAAAAGGTTGTCGCAAGTACATTATCTAGTAGAACACATTGAAATGTTCCAATATAGTGAAGTCAGTCGAGTAGGCCTACTAACATAATTGAGGGGAATGTTGTCTTTAGCTGAATTATTTGTTGAACTACAGAAAAAAAATGGATGCATTGATCATTTGTGATGTAGACATTGCGACTGAACTTGGCTCTGTCATCACACAATGTGATACAGCATTCTGTCTTCTATTTTAAATATTTTGCTCTGGAAATGTATCCAATATCCAATTATTATTTCACAATGTATTATTTACAAAGCTACAATATATTTGCATTGGTTGTGGTTTGTTTTTAAAGTATTGCTGTTAAAGTTAAGTGGATAATGCAATGGCAAAGTAGCATGAGTGACCTGACTCGTATGTAAAATGCAAAACTCATTGGAATCACAAAACTGTGTAACTACAGTCCCACAAAGTATAAACCCTAACACATGCATCTACAGATCAGCCAATACTGTTGACTGTTTAAGGTACTTTAAGCAGTTTTCATTAAGTTGCCAATGACAACAATGATCTGTGCTCGGGCAT
Organism: Hypomesus nipponensis; assembly: GCF_054491055.1. Classification (NCBI taxonomy): domain Eukaryota; kingdom Metazoa; phylum Chordata; class Actinopteri; order Osmeriformes; family Osmeridae; genus Hypomesus; species Hypomesus nipponensis. Next base: position 4,672,245 of record NC_140386.1, read on the forward strand.
GAAGAGTATTGAAGTATTTTCTAATTTTGTATATCTGTGATATTTGAAAGCATAATCGATGCAATCAAATAGCAGTAAAATGATAATATCCCATATCACATACTTACAGTACACACTGTATATTAAAGTTGTCAATAACTATGTGAATAAACAATATCAGTACATTTAAAGTTCACTTCAAGCTATGTAGAAATGACAACAACAAAAAAAACTAAATGTAGAAAAAAAGTGTCAAAATATGTGTCTTTCAAAATATATTTAAATGAGATTGAAGTATCCACTTGGGTTCCCAGGTCTGTTTGTATTATCAGGCTCACTCTGGTGTAAATATTTACAGCATTGAAATAACAGCTACAAAGCAGGACTCTCAAGAATTTAGTAGAATGTTCAAATAAATGTGAGTGAGTAATCAGAATCAGAAGGGATTTTATTCGCCATGAATGTTTGCACAAACAAGGAATTTACTTTGGCTGGGAGGTGCATACATTAAACATATAGGAATATTGAAACTTACATATGTGGACTAACTATACAAAAGGAGCAAAGTTTAGCTAATACTAAGAGGGGTCTAGCTAATACTAAGGGGAATACAAAATAAAATATAAGTAGCCATAATTTACAATCTAACCTAAATCAGTAATTGCCTACAGAGTCTTAACTACCAAGGGACCCTTCAGTAATTTCAAAAGTTACCACTGTAGTTTACATATGTTGTGATGACGTTGAGATTTTTTTTTTATGTCTGCCCATATGTGCAGCATACTAAGCAATTTCCTTCAAAACCATACCTTGCTAAGCACATTTGTGAAAGGTCCATAGAAAACAACATCTTTCCAGAGAATTACTTTTGATGTCAACTGCAGGCTGGCTTCTCATGGAAAGTATGATGAACGCTTTAAAGAGATTCACAAGAACAGAGGTTCCTTGACGCGATGTGTCCTTCAGCTCAAACAATTGCTCAACTCAGGAATGAGAAGAGCATCGCGAGTGCAGTATCTAACCTGAGCTACGACATCAGCAGCATTCACTACACAGCAGCTGAAACATCACAACAGGAAGGACTATTGCTCACGATGTAAAGGAGACTCCATTGTTAGGTTCAGTACGCACTAACAACCATGTTCTTTTCTACTTGACCAGTGTTACATTGGAATACCTTCCTGTACGTGTGTTTTTGGTAGTTCTTATGGAACAGGACAATTACACAGAGCAGTGTTTTTCAACTACGTAAGCCATTGTGTAAATTTGAATATGACCAAAGCCCTACAAGGCAGTATCACAATATTCCAGCAATCCCATTTGGCTGTCTGAATAAGATAGTGGAATCATCCTGAAAATGATAGTTTCCTGATGAGACCTGATTGTAATAATAGAGGTACAGGTTACGGTGGTATTATGAAGGCTGGGATATCTATAACTGTTCTGTTGTGGTGCAGATAATTAACCCCGGGGGGGGCTTTTGTTTTTGCCTGTGATCAGGCTATAAACCATTCTTAGAACTCTATAAAACAACTTAGAATAGCGTAGAGGCTACAAAGAATCTCAAGTGACTTTAAGGCAGGTGTGAGTGTTCTGTGGACATGAGGATGGTTCTTCGACATACTTCGTGCAAGATTACGAGGCTGCCATGCCACCAACATCAATGAACATATTTGCTGTTCATTCACAATAATGGGCATTGTGTGCGTCTACCAGTTGGAATGATGAATGCTACTCTGTTCTCCTTGTGCCCTGGCTAGCTAGTAAACAAGTATCACTTTGTGCTTTCCTCAGCGCAGAAGCAACACACCCAGCAGAACGTTTGTCTCTCCCCTCAGTCAGTCTCCTCCCCCCTCCCTGCAGCCTCTCTCTCCGATGAGGAGAGGAGAGGACAAGTGCACTAGCAGAAACAACATGTCAGTGCCAGGCCCACATCAACGCTAGCACAAGTATTCACATATTTTGCATCACGGGACCCCACCGTTCCTAACGTCCTGTCCTACCTAAGGTCCGCAGTCATAAAATATGCAGTTGTCTCGTCGTAGAGTGTGGTTCTGTCATATAAGCAAAAACACATTAGAGCCCTCAGTGCATGCACGCAGTGACACCTGACTCCAGGTACTGCCCCAGTTCCACAGTGGCAGCAGGCAGGTGGAACAGCCACGCACCCACACACACACTAACAGGTATTGTTCCACCCAGACGCGAGTGCCGAGAAGGTAAGGCTGAATTCTTATTAAAAGCACGACGTCTAGAGCCACTGCCTGTTCAACCTCAATTTTGAGTCGCGCGTACTTGCAGTTAGCGTTCTTAACAGTGAAACTCAGTCTTGAGTCATATAAGTTCATCAAGTATCTGATTAACATGTCATATTGTCATCTATTTAGTTTTGACAAGATGAAATCAAACCTTTTTCGTTCTTCTTTTGTTGAGCAGTTGATTATAAATGTATCATATATATATATATATATATATATATAAAAAACATATTATAAGCTGATTTGAGAAACTATAGACGCAAGAGTGAGCATCACATGACAAGTTGACAGTGAGGCACAAAGGCAAAAAGCATCTCTGTTCTGTTGTTTTTGCACCACACACTGTCGGTCATCACCACACCAGTTGGCTTTAACAGCGATCATGTGATTGCTTCCTTGTGTGTCTCTCGGTCTCCCGCCTGCCTCTTAATATGCTTTCTGTCTTGGATGGTTTTGGATCTGTCCAAAAATACATTTGCCATTTGATATTTGCCTGGCTTTGTGCTCTTTTCTTTTATTCATGTAGACCAGTGAGTTGTTGCGTATGTAACCAAGTCGGTTGGTTAAACTCACTCTTCGGTGAAAATACTGCTTTTCGTTATTCAGTCCGTCCCTACAAATTCTTTCCTGATAGTAACAGGGGTCGTCTCTGTTCTGGTGCGTCGTGGGACATCGCATACACCCAATGTTTGGGTTTCTCTCATGCATTGAATTGCTGGCTTTTTGGTTGTGTCGGCTGCTAAAACAACATTTGTGAAAGGTGTTAGTGGTGTGTGTGACCCAAGATGAAAACACGGAAAGAGTGAGGCAGAAAGTGATGTTGAGGAGCAGTGCAGGAATACCTGTGACACTGACATGTTTTTACATGTTCCTATCAGGCCTACAACACTGCTGTGTCGCTTGAATGTCAATCAAAGTCAAGTTGATTGTGGGATGAGAAGTGGTACACTTGGTGTGACAGTGGCCTCTTCGGTAACTTAGTTGACGGTGAATCGCCAAGCAGCTGTTGCCATGGGAACCTGAGGCAGCAGAAACTTATGAGCTTATGAGCGGGAGGCAGGATAAAGAGGATGACATTGTGAGTGTTCATTGTGACAAAGTATTTTGCATATCATATTATCAGTCAATATCTTCCGACAGTTGTGACTGCTTTGGATTCTGGTTCCTTTTTCATCCCCCTCATCATCACCCTGCATTAGGGCTAACAAACTCCCAAACTGCCTTCTCATCTACACCTCCATTCACCTCCCTCATCCCGCCAGCCCTTGACTAATCCCTAATCCATATTGTGTCTCCTTTGACTCCTCATAGCGTGGCTCATGCCGACGTTACAAACCCCGACCTGCTGTCTTTCTGTTCTGTATTCATTTCCTTTTGTCCCCCCCCCCCCCCCCAAGCCGCAGAAGAGGCAACAGAAGAAAGGCTCGTCTGGGTAAAAACAGGCGTTGTGGGGAAAGAAAAGGCAGATCGATGTTCCCTAAGGTTTTACTGCAGTGGCGCTCGGCCCTGTGGAGCTGCGCAACTGAAATAGGTAAACGGTCACGCGGCCTAACCCGTCTGTCTGCTTGGACAATTAGCTGTTTTGTTGTAAGGCTATGGCTACCCTCCCCCCCCCCCCTATGGCACTAAGATAAGATATGCCACTGAGCTATGGCAGTGAGTCGTGCTACGACGCTGAAGCCGAGTTCAGTGGGGTGATGTCGACCTGTTGCGTGCCGCTGCCATTGCTACGCTGCAGCTGGATCCCGGTCCAAGACCACCCCGCAGGGCACACGGCCGAAGCTCGTCGAGCTTCTCTCATCCCATCCGCGGCTTTGCTTCCGAGTCTGTGTGCTGCAGCACAAACGCTCCACAGCACACCGCTGCTTGATATCAACAGCCATTTGCTCCATTGCTACTGTATTTTTGGGGGGTCACAATCTCAATGTGTGACACTGGAAAACCGGTTTTATGAGGCGCAACCAAGGATATTTGGAGAATGAATGTGACCCGGCGTTTGCAACCTCACTTCCGGTCAATCTCAACAATGCCTCCATTCGGATGAAAACGCATAGCATCCCTCCCTCCCCTCCCTCCCTCCCTCCCTCCCTCCTTCCCTCCCTCCCTCCCTCCCTCCCTCCCTCCCTCCCTCCCTCCCTCCCTCCCTCCCTCCCTCCCTCCCTCCCTCCCTCCCTCCCTCCCTCCCTCCCTCCCTCCGTCTTTCCCTCCGTCTTTCCCTCCGTCTTTCCCCCTATCACACAAACGCGCTCAAATGAGTGCTGTCTTACACACAGACACTTCCAGTCGCCCAGATTCTTGCTCAATCCTTGTTCCTGTATGAACTAGAACCAGTCAGGACAAAGAGCCATTCTAGTTGAGACGTTTCTGAGAGTTTCTTTCAGGCCTCAGCTGTCACCCTCAGGAAGGGAACCCACGGCATGCTGAGCCCACAGGGCATTCTGTCCTCACCCTGTTCTAGAATGTACTCACCAGGGGCTCTGTCATGCTAGGGCAACTTTAGGCTAAAGGCAAATGCACTGGGCATTTTACACTTCTTCATGCCATCTCAGGTGCATTTTTACGGCCCTTCAAAAAGGTTTCCAGGGTAAATGGACAAGGTTATCAGGTCATAAAGGCTGTGGCAATTTCTTTAGAAAACTGGCATTTGGCCAATTCAATAAAATTGAATTGAAAATAATTTACAGACCGATTGACCAACTAATGATTGTGGGCCATAAATGTACTGTAAGCAATTACTCTTAAAGAGACCGGTTACTCCTGAGACATGATACAAACTCGTGCAGCCGTAGAACCTGCAGATTCAGAGTCAACACCGATTCGTTTCCTCCAAGTGCCTGTCCGCTTGTCACCAACTGGCCCAAACGAGCTCATTCGCTGGGGCCAATTGGGATCACGACACATTCCTTTTTTATCGCTTTCCTCCCTTTGTCAAGCAGCGTCTCTCGGAAGTTCGCATACTTCCTCGTGCCCTTGGCACGTGGTGGAGAATGCAGGGGATAGGGGGCCCAGGCAGGAGGACGACAGGAGACCCACAGGTAGAGCTCCTTCCCTGGATTACCGCCGCCATAGCCTGGCCCCTTCCTGGCAAAAGCCTGTTACTCCCCAGCGATAGGCTGGCCCCGGAGAGAGACAGCAACCGTCCCACCAGCCTCGACCCTGGCTGCTTCTTCCCCTGGCTGCACTTCAGTGCTTGGGAAGGGGAGGAACTGAACTGTACAGCGATCCCACGTCCTGGAGTGATAACACAATACTTTTCCAAACAGTGAAACACATAGCGGGGTTATCGCTCTGCTGGTAACATCCCGTCCGACGATTTATTGGCACACGCACGCTGACATATATGCTCGGGTCACGTGTCGCAGAAGCGCATCTCATGGGTTACATGATTGAGAGCACATACTGTAGCTGGTATTGGGTTGTCAACAGGGAGGGCCATTCAGACGCTGGTCCACGCCCTCCACACCAGCCAGAAAGGGACCCAGCGCACATACACAGACCACCTGCGGTCGAAAGGAACAAGGATTCACCTCTTAGCTACAACCCTCGGGGGTTCGTATCCCTCAGTCGCAGCGTGGGTTCGTATCCCTCAGTCGCAGCGTCTTTGTTTACCCCGGCGTTAGGCTTTTCTGCCGCAGTGCATTCTTTTTTGGACAACCAAAAGACTTTTCATATCGAGCTCCCTGCTTCAATGGAAGCAATCATCTAGTTTGAGTCCATTATAGGAGGTTATTGTTTAACACTGACTGGCAATTTACGGGGCAGCAAGCGAGTTGGAGAGGGAAAGGTGCACTGCAATGGACAAGCATGCCACCAGTCTTTTGCAGGTCAGTCTGGCAGATTGTAGAGGAGCAGTTGCATTTTATAATGACTGTTCTTGTAAAAGGGGACATGGAGAATGGATGTGTGTTGCCTTTGGTTGTGATTATCGATACAAGGCTCCAGAGGGGCTTTATTGACATGCAGTCTGGCAAAACATAGGAACTCCCAGCCGAGTTTTGACCTGGTCTATTCATCTGCTGCAAGGCATCAGCGATGTTGAGCTGTGATCATTGGCTGTGCATGTAGGAAGAAAAAGACTGTGACACCACTGAAATTCTGTCTGCAGTTGTTCAACACAAAGGGCTGTTAGGGCTGTTTGTACATTGTGACGGTGCGACACTGTTCACCAAAGAGATTCTTCAGGTACGTGTCGTTGCAGCGGATTAGAGGATGTCTGGCATGAAGAGATATGAAACACAGGTGTGCTTGTGAAACTGTGGCTCTTGCGTAGTGAAAATAATATGCCCTTTCCATGAACTCTCATGTTTCTTCTCTCACCCAGAGTGGCCGCTCTGCCAGTAGCCTCTCCTCTATTTCCATCCTACCGGAGGCGCTGTCTCTCTCGTTCGGTGAAACAAGTGAACCAACGCTGTTACCTTCATTCCCTTTTTTTCCTCTCATCGCAGACCAGGTGTGCCGTTACCATGGCAACGGACGCCAAAGAAAAAGCTAGGAACGGCGCTCGTTCAGAGGTAACGGTTTCCGAGAGCCCAGGTAAATGGTCCAAACCGAACCCGACAAACAACCGCAATGGCGAAAAAGCGATTGGGGCCTCGTACAGAGCATTTCAGGCTCGGCGCAACACGAGCGCGACAGAGATTCAAGGAGACATTTGCCCGACCTGTGTTCCCATACCGTGTACCGTCTACTTCCGAAATGCATGGTTTGGTGATTGGGTTGGTGAACAAGTGACCGCCGAGGCCTCCGGAGGTCTGTCATTGGACATGAGTGATGCCCATGTCTGCCTTGTGTGAGCTGTGTGATCCTCTTGTGTTGCCTATCCTCCTGACTGCACTGAGTGGACGCGACAGAACTCCCGTTGATTCTGCGATGATGTCACGAGAGGAAGGAAACAGAAGTAACCAGGACGAGAAGCGGCCAAATCCGACCAGGCCCACCAAGAACCAGAGATAACTGAAGTCGTGTTTTTTTTTTATGAAGGCAAGGAGGGTACTTTACGCTAGCGCGTAGCTCTACGCTGCTGAAAACGTGCCCTTTGTAGTTTGGCGCATGAGCGTGTGAGCACGCCAGCGGCAGTTAGGCCAGTCAAAACAGTGTAGAAGCAAACACACAAACACACACACACAGCTGAAGATGAAGACGACATGGAGGGTCTCGAGAGGGAGTAAATAAATGGACCGTATCAGTTCCCATGATGCCTCGGTGCACAGGGTGGAATCTCATGCCAGTTTCTACTTATAGCCTTGAAAGGGATACCTTGAGCCGGGCACACGTTTGTCTTCACAGTGGTGTAGGATGGCCCTGTAACCTCAACCACTTCAGTTCATCCACAGGACCTCCCACTAACACACACACACACACACACAACACATACACAGGCGTACAAGGTGTTTCTCTAGTTAAACAGACCCAGCGTGCGGTCTCTTGTCTACATTTCGAATCAAATTGCCTAACCGTTCTGCTGAATAACCCGTCGTTCGTTCCATACGAAAGGCTCACTAGAAAAGGCAGAGGCAACTCTTGTTTCGGTAACAGAATGGTTATGAAGTTTCCATACCGTACTGCAGCTTAGTCAGGCTAAATTAATGATGAAATGAGAGAGGAGTGTGAGAGCCGCTTTCAGCATTGTCTCCTGACAATGTGACGTACTGGTACAGGTAGGGACTCGGTTTCGGTGGAGGTTTTAGATTTAGGTGCAACCTGCGGGATTTCACCAGTGTTGAACATTACATTTACATTTTGTCATTTGGCAGACGCTCTTATCCAGAGCGACTTACAGTGAGTACAGGGACATTCCCCAAAGGCAAGTAGGGTGAAGTGCCTTGCCCAAGGACACAACATCATTTGACACGGCCGGGAATCGAACTGGCAACCTTCAGATTACTAGCCCGACCCCCTAACCGCTTAGCCACCTGACTCCCTGGCTGCAGGTGATAGGCCCAGGGGACATTAACGTTCCTGGACAGACACAGTCTGGTCTTGGCAAACTAAATCATGGAAGGGAGTGTCCAGCGACATGCCAAATACCTCCTTTGAGGCCGTCATTTGATGTACGTTTTGACTGATTTTGTTCCCAATCCATTGTAATCTGCTTACTGTGACAACTGCCCATATCATCATTGTTTGGAGCTGTACTTTGATTGCCTCGTGGATGTTAAGGAAAATATGATCTCACCTAATCAAAGCTCAACTTGAAGGTGGTTTGTTGAATGGTTAAGAACGTGGGACCAGGGGGAAATGGAAAACAAGGGTAATTGCCAAGGGTGAATGATTGAGAGATTTGCCAAATGACAAGATTTATGAGCTGCTAGATCACACCGATCTACGTTTCCTGGTTTCTCTCTGTCTCTACACAAACTTCTTCTTGTTTAGATGCAGATGTTGGTAAGTATTCACAACTAAGGCATGCTCTTTCATTCTTCTCATTTGCTGTTTGTTTGTTTTTCAGAACATTTTCTTTTATGACATTCAAATGCAGTCACCTCCATTGGCATTGCACCTATTACATAAGTGTGTGATGGCAGGATAACATGAGAGATAAGGGTGTGTAACTGGTTCAATTCTGCCAACAGAGAGGCGACGACAGGGCAAATTCCAACCTTTCAGGCGCCTGTTTGGGAAGAAGAAGAAGTTGGGAACTGAGAGGGTACAAGGGCTGAAGACGAGCTTTTCCACGGAGGAAGTGAGCAATGGTGTCGTCGCCAAGGATCAGCCCGATCGACATCTGAGGTAATGTACTGCTGTTACAGTTGACATATTGCAACCACAAGCATTTAAAATGGCGTCAATATTCCATGTAGGGAATTTTGATCATCTTCCATTGTAGCTTCATACTGCCTGCATCTATGGATCTGAGAACTCTTTATGAGTTTAATTCCCATGGACCTCCCACCCCCATCCAGAACACTGTTATCGTTTTCTGTCTATTTTCATCAGAGGGCTATCTTTCAGTCGAGTAATAAACAGATGGTGTCAGTTGGAAAAAAAGGGTTAGGGTTAGCCTAAAAAATTGGACTGACTTTAGCCTTTAAATGGTGGAATCCAGTGGAAAACGAAAGACTTCCCGAACGCAAACTGTGTTAGCGTAAAGGGATTTACGGAGCGATCCTACAGCACACGCTGACGCGTTGATGAATTCATTTGCGATGGACTTTAAGTTAACGCGCTAACCGTAGACGTTAATGTCCCCGCAGGGAGCTGACTCCGATCGGGGACCGAGCCCTCTCGCACGACAGTGTCTTCATCCAAGAGGAAGCTGTGACGGAGGGCTGCTCGGAGCACACCATGTCCCAAGAAAACGTTTCCGATAAAGTCAGGAACCTTCAGGTGGGCCCCCTCGCTCCCATTCAAAGTGTAGTCGACGCCCCTCTGCTTTTTCATGAATCAGCGTGTCGGAATGCGTCGCTAACCCCCTTCCCCCTTCTGTTCAATGAGCAGAGGCAGATAGCTCAAAGTATCAAGTTTGGCCAGAAGCCCCCCTCTCTTAGGAAGAGTGAGGACGAACAGGGAAGCTCGGATGAAAACGAGGGGCCCCAGAGCCCCCTCGAAGTACTGTCCCAGGTGGAGGCGGAGCCAGAACTAAACGTAAGTATCCGTCACAGAAACTGTATTAAAATATTTGAATCGAATGGTTCATGATGACTTTCTCTAGTTTACAGTACTAACCATGTATGTGTTCATGGATATGTTCTGTTGGCAACCAGGTCTTCGGAGAAAGCCTGGTCCAAGGCTTCCATCGGGGTGAGATACAACATACCCCAGTGAAATCCCCCAGGTCCAAATGTATTCTTCCAGCCACCGGCACAATTGAGTCCATTAACTTGGATTCAGTCCCACAGTCTGTCCCTCGATTGGACAACACCGCTGCCAAGCACAAACTATCTGTGAAGCCCAAAAACCAGAGAGTCTCCCGCAAGCACCGCAAGTTCACACCGGTGAGCTGAGGCACATTTGAGAGAATAAGGCTGAATCCCAATACCCCCCCCTTACCCCTTCCCCCTAGCCCTTGGTTTACCCCTAGCCCCTTGGCCTTCAAAACTGAGGGCCAAGGGCTAGGGGTAAGGGGTAGGGGCAAGGGGGAGTATTGGGATTCAGCCTAACATACTTGTGATGACCGTAACGTTTTTTTGCCACACATTGTTAAACGTTGATGAGACTTCATCCAGTGTGCGGTTACACAAAATGCTTCTCTTTGTTGTCTAGGATCTGCAGGACACGTCTCCACCGCCTGTACTACATGAAGAGACAGAAGACCACGAGAACCTGGAGGGCCCTCGGTCCAGACATGAGGGATCGGCCTTTGATTCTCCAGACTCATTCAGTAAACAAAGAGCGGAGGAAAGACTGGAGTCCAGAGAGAAGAGAGACAGGGAGGAAGAGGAACTGAGAGGGGAGGAGCTGGATGAGGAGAGGAGGAATAGGGCAGAGGAGCTGTACGAAATAGGGGAGAGATGTCGCAAACAACAAGAGGAGGACCACAGACAAAGCATGGAACTGGAGAGAAGAACGAAGGAAGAGGAGGACAGGAAAGTTCGAGAGGACCAGAGAACAAAAAGGGAGGAGGAGGAGAAGAGGATGAAAGAGGAAGACGAGAGGACCCAGAGGGAAAAAGAGGAGAAGATCCGCGAGGAGGAGGAGCGCAGGAGGGCGGAGGAGCAGAGGCGGCGAGAGGAAGAGGAAAAGACGCTGGAAGCAGAGCGCCTTCGCGTCGAGGAGGAGGGGAACCGGCTGAGAGAAAAAGCAGAGCAGGAAGAGAGGAGGAAGATCCGGGAAGACGAGAGGAAGCGGGAGCGGGAAGAGAAGCGTCGGCAGGAGGCGGAAGAAGAGGAAACCAAACGCCGGGCGGCGGAGGAGCCCGGGACGCCGCCCGCGCCCGAGGGCGAGAGCGGCTCGGACCCCGTGGCGAGGAGGAGGAAGGCCGAGGAGCTGCGGTGGAGGGAAATGGAGGAGAGACAACGGCCATTCTCTTTCAAAGTCTCCTCCGGGGAGAAGCAGATCCTTTTCCAGAAAGTCAACTTGACGCCTGTGACGCTGCCCTCCAGCCAACAGGAAGGCACGGTCACCGGCCCCAGAGAGGATTCGAAAGCCTCTTCTCCTGGGGGAGCAGAGTCCCTCAGCATGTCATCCTTTCAGTACGTCCCCCACACAGCCATTCTGGTGACAGGGGCTCAGCTCTGCGGACCCGCTGTCAATCTGGATCAGATCAAAGACACGGCGTGCAAATCCCTGCTGGGCTTGGGCGAGGACAAGAAGGGCATGAACGCTTCCCCAACCAAGAGCAAGACGTCCCCCGAGCGCAAGTCTGGGAAAACCAAATCGCTCAGCGAGTCCTCCACCTCCTCGGATCAGTCCAGTGCGGCCATCTTGGCGGAGTGGGCCAGCATCCGATCCAAGATATTCAAGGGAGCCGACGAGGGGAAGTATGAGGGCTACCCAGATCCCGGCCACAGCCCGACCCAGGTCCAGAGCGGGATCAGCGGCGAGGATCCGGACAAGACTCCATTCCCACACACCAGCCTGAGGAAGACCATGTCTGCCAGCGCAAAGTTCTCCATAACCCCAGCGAAGAAGAAATTTGCCGACTCCAGCAGAAATATGGAGTTGTTGTGTCAGGCAGACAAGGACAGGGGGACGACGGAAAACGCTCAATCCGACGGCTCGCCCGGCACCACTGCCGTCTCCCCGGCTCCAGACAGCAAGGCCCAGAGCAAGGCGACGAAAGTGGTCCGCATCGCGGGCAGGTCAGAGGGGTGCCAGTTTGCCAAAGACCTCCCCTCCTTCCTGGTGCCCAGTCCTGACCAGGACTCAACCCAACGCGAGGGGCCAGAGGCCCGGAGCCCAGGAGAATCGGACGAGTCCGATGAGAGCGGGGAGGGTGAGAAAATGGGCCCGGACGACCAAACCAGGCCTTCTCCCTTCGGCATCAAGCTCAGAAGGACCAACTACTCCCTCCGCTTCCAGGGCGAGCAGCCGACAGAGAAGAGGAAGAAAAGGTACAGCGCCGGGGACACTTTTGACGGCGTCCCCCCACCTCTCGCTCCGATAGATCCCGACTCCGACTCTTCCTCCGCGTTACCCGACCAGTCCAGCTCCGCCTCACCACTTCGAGAAAGCAGTCCAGTGCACGCGGCCGCGCCTTCTTCCGTCACCCGGGCCAAGCGGGGAGGGTTTGGTGCGGGTGAAAAGACCTCGCCCAAACCCCCGTTGTACCACAGAGCCAGCACCGCTGTTAAGTTCACATGCGCCGATGCCCCTCCTCAGTTGCCCCTCCTCAAGACCGCCCAAGGGGAGCCCGGCGAGGCCGTGACCCAACGAACTGGCCCGGCAGCGGACTCAGCGGACCAGGAGGAGCAGGGGAAGAGAAGGGACGAGTCGTCAGCCGTTGCCCAGCTGCTCAGGGGCAGCCAGGGGGACGAGGAGCCCAAGGAGAAGAAGTCCTTCTTCCCCTCCATCAGCATCCCCTGGAGGGAGAAGCCCGACAGGAAAGCGGAGCTCATCAAACGAGGTCAGCGTCAGCCTTGGGCACACACTCATATCTCAACTCAGGGTGTTTTTGTTTTGTTTTGTTCATTAGGATAATCACTTTGTGTGGTAGACCTGAGTGTGTTGAAGGAAAGCTCTTCAGAAAAGTTCTAAATGATGAAACCACTGATACCTTCTCTTCCCGCCCCCTCTTCCCTCTCTCTTTATTACTCCCCCCCACCCCCTCACACACACACACACACACACACAGAAAAGCCGTCTCTGCAGAGCAGACATTCTCTGGACAGTGTGCGGATCCAGGAGAAGGACAGCGGGCCTTTGTGGATCACGCTGGCTCTGCAGAAGCAGAAGGGTTTCAGGGAGCAGCAACAGGGCCGCGATGACCGACGGAGCCAAAGAGAGGCCAAGCTAGCCGAGAAGCAGGCCAAAGAAACCGTACGTGACCGCAACCCCCGACCTGCATGCTCGTTATCAAGAGACTCACAGCTCTATCAGGCTGCCGCTCTGTGCTCCTGAAGCAAAGCTGTCGAGAAGCTATTCGAAGCTGTCACTTGCCGTTTTTCATGGCGTGCGTTTTGGGTAGCCTCCGTCGAGTTTGCCACAGTAGGTGGGCGGCAGGGAGGAATGTTAAGCGTAGTGGGATTTTAAAAACCATGGGAAATGTTTTCCTTGCCTGTAAATGTGTCATATAACTTTAATAACTGATTAGCTCAAAGTAACAAACATAATTTGCGTTTGATGTTCTTAGAACAGAAATCGAAACATCTGATACAAAGGAGTTTTGTATCAGATGACTCACTCTCAATCGTTTATGACCACATTCATTTCTGAGTGCAAGCAAAGACGGGTAGTATGCATTTGCTTTTCATCTTGTGCCTGGGCAATGACTAAAGTGCAGTACGACTCCCAAAACAGGCACAGGCTTGTCTACGTAGCTAAATTGTGATGGGAATGACAAACCCTCTCTATATCATTACATTATTCCACCAACTGGATGAAAGCTTTCGGGGAACTTGCGCCAGCAAAATATACATTTCGGTCCATTTTGCCAGAACCCTTTGTCATATTTAATTTTGAATTTTAGATCAATTTAAATACACAGAAAATTGATGGGAAAGCTTGCGTATTTGATCCAAGTAATGATCCAAATGTCTAGTCATGTCTAGTGTCTAAGTCATGTAAATGGTTCCTGCTTTTCACAGGGTGGATCGGTTAGTCCTTCAGAGAGCAAAGGGAACATCAACACCAGTCCTAAACCTCAACAAACTCAAGAGGCCAAAAGGCCAGATAACTTGCTGGCCCGCTTTGAGCGCCGAGACAACCTGAAGAAAGCTAACACTCTACCAAGCTCTGTCACAGGTAACGCCGCTTCGTTTACACCATTCAGACAATTGTGAACTTTGCCATAGTCTTAATAGAACTGCCAAAAAGAGCTACAGTACATTTCATTTTACCAGCCATTTATCAATGTTATTGACTCATTTGAGGAAGGGGCACATACAAGTCCTCGGTGTAAACCATGAGCTGATCCTACAAGTATAATCAACACAAAACCTTAGTGAACATTGGTTTGATGCTAGTTGTAAACGAAATGATGCAGCCGCGTATTAACCCTTTTTTTCCCTGGCAAATTGCGTTGCAGTTGAGATTTCCGACTCCCCTCCATTATCCCCGGCTGTGAAGGAGGTGACGAAACGCCTGCCCTCCAGTGACTCTCCCCAGGCCTCCACTGAGCCGGCCTGGCTGGCCCTGGCTAAGCGCAAGGCCAAGGCCTGGAGCGACTGCCCCCAGATCATCAAATAATCTGGCCCCCGTTCACTGCTCCCATGTCTACACGCTACCACAACTGTACACAGTCCGTGAACTCTGACCTCCCCCCCCCCAGCCCCGAGCCTCCTTCTGCCCTTCCTATCCCTCGCTGCTCCTGAGCAATGCTTGTGCCATGAACACTCATGACCACAACCATCTTTCTCAAGTGAGGCTTGTCAACGATATAATACGTTGCCCTCACACACGTCAAAGACCCCATGTCACGCACAGCTGATCACACGCAAGACTGCGCACTGCAATATTCTACCAGTACCTAAAGTAGCCAATCGAACCCCACACGGTTGTCAGTACACACACTTGACTCAATACTTATTTGATGGATGTTTCAGAGCAACAATCCAACTTTACAGAAGGTCACTTTGTAAAATACTCCTCATTACTGTATTAACAAATGTTCACTGTGTGTTATATGATCTCATGGGTATTATTTTAAGTAGGCTACTGATTTCAATGGATGTCATATTTGATCTTGTCTGAAATGTACAGAAACTTCTTTTATACATGTATTTAAATCCTGTGCTTGGTACAGTATAACAATTCTCACTGTGTCCGTAACGACTGTGAATGCTGTCAAAAAGCAATTGCAACATGTTGCAACGTTGTTGTGTTCATGAACTAACATTAAATCGGCCTTGCTCACATTTTGGCTGCATTGAAACACTGCACTAAAGTGAACAGTACACAATAACCACAACAATTCTGATGATATTGTCTGGATGTAGTTTATTTTTTAAGAAAGAAAGAAAGAAACCACTCGCTTGCTGTAAGACATTTGTGCTGTACATAGTGTGACCCATCCTAAAGCAGGCTAACACCACTACCTACTTATCCGTTTCTACATAGAAATAAACCATTCAGCAGCTCTCTGAGAACCTCTATAAGGCTGTCAGATGTCCCAATACAGTATGGACATCACTAAAGAACTTACAGTAGGCTCAGAATTCTGTCATTTCTACAATTCTCACTTATCTATGTAATGATGTATGTATGTGTGTGCGTGTGTGTATGCATGGTAGATGCACTGTTACCAGGACTTTGCCCCTGAGGCACAGTTACTTGGTCACTTTTTTTTTTATAACTTTGGTTGTGTGCAATAGTGTAGTGTACACAGTGTTGTGTAACAGAGGTGTTTGGTAAAAATTGCACTTTTTTTTCCTTTTGTTTCACTTGGAGTCATCTATGAGGGGTCTATGAGGGGCTAATGAAAGTGATGCAAATGTCATTAATAGTGTAAATTAAATACTGATGTCTGAACTTCAGGCCTAGAGTCTTCCAATTCTACAACAAAAACAGCCTTCCTGTTTTCACACTCCAGACATGCCCCGTTTATTCACCGGCGCATTCCGCGTAGGGAATGCATTTTAACCAGAGTGCGAATTATACAATGACCATTGGGGGGGTCAAGTTCTTCTCCAGGGCGTGTATCGATCCCCCCGACCTGTTGTTTTAACCTCTTTTGGGGGGGTCCAAGTCTTAATTAGGGGGGGTCAGACCCCCCCCAAACCCCCCCGTAATTCGCACCCTGACTTTAAACCGTCCGTCATCTCGACACAGTAGACAAAGTTATTGCGACATCCCACCACCAGGGACCGCTCCCACGCCACAGGGGAAGAGAAGAGCTCGCCCGAGAGCGAGAGGGAGGCGACCAGAGTTCCGTCCTCCACGTCCAGGATCCACAGGGTCCCATCTGTGGAGGCCAGCGCCACCAGCGCTCCGGTCGCCCCGCCCCAGGGAGAGCCGTCAAACACACAGGGGCTGGAGTACACCCTGCCGGAGGCCCGAAAGCTCCAGGCTAGCGCGCCGTCGGCACAGCTCAGACAGTACACGTGGTCGTCGTGCGAGCCGCACACCACTCTCGCCTCGTCCCGGGTCACACAAGGGGACGAGAACACGGGTCCGCTGGTTGTGAAGCGCCAGAGCTGTGTGGGGGGGGGAGGACACAAAAGACGGCGCACACACAGGAACGGGTTAAGGACGAGCGACACGGGGACGGGACGGGACTGGTTCACGGGCTCGCCTCTCACGGGCTCCTCCTCCTACCTCGGTCCCCTGGAGGCTGAAACAGTAGATGTTTCCGTCCACCGAGCCCACGACCATGTGACCCGAGGAGCAGCACGGCGAGGAGAAGAAAGGAGTCTCCCGGGAGCGCGTCCACAGCACAGCGCCGCTATCCTGCGTCGGTCCCGTCGACGACACACAGAAAAAAAATTAAAATCAAATTTCACGCCGACGCGGCCTCGCTGCCATATCGACGAGCGCGCGACTGAGGAAGGGGCCGCGTGGAGAGGACGCGAGGCCCCCGCGGCTACTCACGGGGCAGAGACAGAGGAGGTGCCCCCCCAGCGTGGCCACGTACAGATGTCGGAGGGAGGGGTGGAGACGCGGCGAGGAGAACACGGCCCCGCCCCCGCAGTGGCGTTTCCACACACACTGGCGAGCCTGCAACACCAACAAACTACACTGGACTGGCAAATAGCTCTGCGGCACAGCGGGGGCATCTTTAAAAAGCACTTCCCTCCCGTACGTCGCTTTGGATACAAATTTTAAAAAAGCGAAATGAACTAATTCTTATTCTTATTCATGTGCGCGCACACACACACACACACCTGTGGATCCAGGCCGTACACGTGTCCATCGTGTGATCCCACCACCACCAGGCCAGTGAGAGGGTCCACAGTGGGACAGCACTTCACGGCATCTCCTGTCTGAAATGTCCACTTTGTCTCCCCCGTGTTCACACACAGGAAGTACACACAGCCGTCATAGCACCCTGCGAACAGACCAAAAACATGACACACTTCACCGATATGGACGGTATTGCGCTCCTCCATTTCACGGCGCGACAAACCATCCCACCCTGAAAGAATGGATTTCCACAACATTTCTGACTCGAAACGCCGGTTTTCTGCATGTACATTCTTAAAGTGAACTTCAAGTCAGCAAACACCAGGGGGGTATTCCAGAAAGCAGGTTATGGGACATACCCGGAGGGGTGAACTCCCCAGCTGACACCCAGCGTTGTAGCAACATTGCCAGTACGTTGCTGCAACATTGCGTGTCGGCTGGCGAGTTGACCCACAACTGTTGTTCTGAAAGTCCTACGTAAAACTGCGCTCATACATCTCACAAATATCCATGACATCTCCAAGAGCTTTGCGAGACTTTCATCCATTTCTACTCCTCCTCCCTGTCCGAAAAGGGCAGTTTATGACCGGGGGGAACTCGGGGACGTCAACATGATGTGAATACTGACCCACCACCACGAGGCCTTGGCGTGCGCACACGGCAGCTGACGACTCGATCCTGTCACCAAGCACCCTCTCCCACAGCAGCTCCCCCGAGGCCAGGTCGAGGGCCTGCATCCTGTGGGAATGGGACCCCACAAACACAGTGGTTGTGGTGGGCCCGTCTGAGGCGTCCTCACCCCGCCCGCGCACCAGCAAGACAGGGGAGGCGTCCACGCACCGGCCCGTGTCTGAAGCCCACCTCACCCCCAGCGCCAAAACGCCAGTCTTCCTCCCTCCACCACGGCCGCAGGTCTCACTGTGTTCTACAGCCAAGGGGTTACTGGGAAATGCCCCCTGGCTGGAAGTCCCTCCCACCGTGAGCGCGTCTCCTTTCCTCCTGAGGGTTCTTCCGGTGTCAGAGTTCTCTTTCGGCGTCTCAATCACCTCGCCTGCCCTCCTCAATACTGTGAATCGCGTGGCCTTCACCGCAGAGGAAGCTGCCTGCGGCCTCCTCGGAGCAGCCGATGTCGAAGGATCGTCGGGTCTTCCTCTCTTGGTCGGCGCTGAGGAGAGCGGATCTGTCGGGCGTTTCTTAGCTTCAGACGTGGAATGGGGTTTGAGTTTCTGTTCCGATGACAGTGTTGGCATTGACGTGGCGGCGTGGTGCAGGATGTCGGAGAAGGACCCATCCAGAACAATCTCCAAAAGACCTAACAATGTCCCTCCGATGGCGGTGGCGATGTCATCACAAAGACCCAGCGCTTGTAGGGAGTCTCCTCCACTGAAGAGGAAGTTTGAGTCATCGCTGACGACTGCGTCCTCAGAAAGTCCTAACCTGTCCTGCCACGCAAAAACAGACAGCGCACACGACAGACACGGATAAAACGGTGACGTCGACTTGAATCTGACACTAACAAAATATAGCAAAGATCAAACAAGAAAGGGTTACTGTTTGTACCTGCCACATGGACTGGAGCATCTTCCTGAGTGACACCACGTCGCTCGGAGTAAGGAAATCGGATGTGGTATTCTGTCTCTGGTAAATCTTCATGAGTTCGCCCATGTCCACCTTTCCTGTGAGAGATTTATTTTCATACCTGGACATTGGGCTTCAAGCTCAAGGCCAATACTGACCGCGAGAACGCAATAATTGACATATACCATACAAACACAAAGGACTTAAGACAGGACCTAGGCGTGGCGTTAGCTTACAGTAGGTCTGGATATAAATGAGGGATCTTCCTATAAAACAATACCACACAGGGGGCTCACCATGTGAGGTTAGCGGTAGGACAGGGACAACCACTACTTTGTCTGGAACACTGGGACTGGGCAGCAACCGAGACAGGCTACGACGTATGGCTCTCCGAAGACCTCTGGTGGAGGTAGAGAGCTCCTCCTGCCAGTGTGAGTTGGAAGGGTTGAGGTCCCCATGAGAATCCACCTGGGCAGAGGATTTTTGGTTTGCCTGATGTTGTACAGATGGGAATGCGGAAGTTGCCTTTTGGTCTCCAGATGCGGAGCTGGCGACCACAAAGGCCACCAGGCGAGAATCTTCAGACAATCCCACAGCACAGGCCTCCACCAGGGGCACACTCATCAGAGCCTGATACGTATGAACAAAATACAAAAAAAAACATGGAGAATTGAGCAACTGAGACATTTTTTCACGCTAGTTAGCAGTGGATTCCGAAAGGCAGATCCAAAATGGCCGACCTCATCACACACCATTGCCTTTCCTCGGGGGTCCATTGTGCCATTTCAAAAAACTGACAATGCTCACTTGCTGCAGTGTGTCCAGGTGCACTCGTTGTCCTTGCCGTTTGATGAGTCGGTCCTTCCGGCCCAGGAAATACAGGGATGAGTCTTTCACCTGGACCCAGTCACCTGTAGCCCGCATTGTTCCCGGGACAGCCTCCACCTCGTCATCCAGGAGGCACACTCTGTCTGTTCCTCCTGATATCATTTCAGAACAGCCGATAATCAAATTCCTTTGAACACCTTTTATAAATCGTATTTCCTCGGAATTCGTGTCCAGTTATGGACACAAGTGTGTGTGTGTCCGTGAGAGTGCAGACTTTGTATTTCTACCTATGAAGACCTGCCCTTCTCCCTCAGCAACGACGCAGCTATGCTCATCTCGAACTTCCACAGTGGTGTCCATTAAAGGGGTTCCGAGTGGCACTGAGGACTCATCTCTGTAGGACACACACACACAAATACACAAGAAAACAACACCATTAGACGGGTTCGGTTCAATTCAACGTTGTCGTCATTGCGCACACTACAGCCACCAAGCCCATGAAAGGCCGTTACCATCGAACCAGAAGTGCAAACGACTAGCATTTACGTGTGGCAGACACACAACTGGAGTTTGACTTGAACCACTCACTGATTGGCCACCGCAAACTACTCACTGATTGGCCACCGCAAACTACTCACTGATTGGCCACCAGGTCTGTCTCCGGGAGCTTGTAGCAGCAGGCCCAGCAGGACACTTCCGTGATGCCGTAGATGTTGTAGATTTGGGTGTGGTTCCCTTCCTGCCTCCAGCTCCTGAGCAAGCCAGGCGACGGGCAAGCTTCACCCCCCAGGGCTAACACACGAAGGGGTGAGTCTTTACAGAAGACCACCTCCTGGAGGATAGCCCTGCCAAAACGGCCTAGGAGGGTTGGTGTGACCTTAGGGGCAAAACACAGCAGAAACATGACCTGGATACGTTAAACGACAAGGCAGAGCGTTAGCGGTTCTCCGACGGTGTGACACGCCGTCGACTCACCTGTAGGAATGTTGTCCTGTGGTTCTTGAACAGCGCACGGGCAAGTGTGTTAGGTTTTTTTTTCATCACCGTGGGGACCATGAGGAGCCTCGCCCCAGATGACAGTGCTAGAAACATCTCCACCACTGATGGGTCGAAGGTGAGGGGAGAGGCCAGGAACACCACATCATCTGCCGTCATCTGAAACAGAGAACTGGACAGGGGCATAGAGCCTTCTCAGGAAGTCATTTGAAAACTCACCAAGGCTAGTCATGTAGTTAGTTGGTGTCCTACTCAGATGCTATGACATTCACCTTAAAAGGTAATGGATGGAATTAGTGCTGAGTCGTTGACATTTACACTAACCTTAGATGCAGTATATTGGGCACTATACACTTGTGTGGTACCCTGACAATCTTGGGAAGCCCTGTTGTTCCAGATGTGTGGAGCACATATGCCAGCTCTCCCTGGCTAACACTTCCAGGGCCTGACACCTGAGCAGAGAGGTCAGCATTGGCCATGTCTTCATGAGTCCCTTCACGCCCCCCTCCATGTTGCACTTGAGCCACAGTGTTCTGCAGTCTCACGAGGGTCACATTGTAAGTAGACCACACTGCACGCACATCTACATTTATGAAGTGGGAGAAGGCCATCTGAAATTGCTTATGGGAGAGAACAGAGAAGACATACTGTTAAATAAACACACTGTTATATGTGTTACATAGAGAAATTATGTTCTCCATTCTGACTATTTACCTCTAAAAGATCCCACTGAACAACACAGTATTTCAACCCACACTGATCTATGATGTGGGCAGAGAGAGGGGCTGGTACCTCAGGATCCAGTGGGACATACGCAGCAGGTACCTGAAGGATGCTAAAAACAAAATCGTCATCAATTTTCGAGCTCTGGCTAGAGTAGTTCCAAACTGTAGCATCTGTCTGCATACATACCCCAGAATCCAGACAGGTAGGTAGACGTCTGTTTGACAATACAATGCAATTATATTTGTAACTTGCTTCTCGCGTAGCAAATGAGTTAGATCGTTACTGAACTCAGCAACGTCGCTGTAAAGTAAGGACACAGGAATTCGAGTATCCATGCAGCTGTCAAAGGTGACAGCAATTCTAGAACTATTTACAGCAGCCGCTGAAGTCACCATGTCTTGAAGCGTTCTCGTTTCCATTGGCCTTTGCGAGCAAAAAACAATATCTCTACTTTTGGTTATCTGCAAACATATGTTTCATGTATCATATGAACAGTAGATTTACTAACGAATTTAAAGATATACAAACATGACGTTTGGTTAAAAAAAAGGAAAAGGATCAATATTATTCTTAAAATGTTTTCCGGGTTCTGGTTCCGGTTTGGGGAATTCACCTTCAAAATAAGAGCATTCTGAGCGTTCTCATTTTTAACGAATTATCACGGATAATATTCCATATAAGACCAAGATAAAGAGCATATGTTTATAAGCATGTCATGTATGTTGCCTTGTGTTGGGGGAAACAAAGCTCTCCGAAGCAACAAACCATTTGAACAAATTGTCGAAAAAGTCTTGTTCTGAGCCTACATCTTCTCGATAGGGACATCTGCAGGTCAATTCATATTAAGGTGGCTTAATAGAGTGATTTAAGCAGGATTTGAGGGATGGAGGGACGTCAATTCATCGAAACATAAGTCTCAACCTGAACTATTGAGATAACGGAAACACAGGGTTTTAAAACTACATGGAGGAAATGAAAAAAGTAGACATGCGACTGCAAACTCGTTTTAATTGGTTTGGTCAGATGTACACACGTCAAAAGTGTAGCGTTAACAGCAAGCAGATTCATAAGTGATGTTGATGTAAGAAGACTATAAAATGTGTGCCAAAAGTGCGTTTAGGTACATGAATTGGAACTTTGTTCATTGCTCTTAAGAACAATAAATTTACCATCGCAATTATTTCAGTTATTTACCAAAACATTTGCACACTATCAGAAAAAGAGAAACCATTCAACAAGTAAGGACAAGCAAACGGCTGAAGATCCAAAGCAAGCCAACATTCTGGATTTAAAACTCAAACTTTGGGTTGTGGAAGTATTTGAAAGATTTATGAATGTATCTATGACATTTTGATCCCAATCATCAGGTTAAGTTTGCATTATGATAATGTAACCCATTTACGGTTTTCACTGAGTTCCACACACCTTGTGTCAAAGATTGTTTTTCATAGGCACCATTAAGTTCATCAATGGGTTAGGGGTCAGCTATGTCAAGAGTAAATATTGTGTGATCTATTCAGTACAACAATATGCGTTGTCTGTGTCTGTATTTATCTTTCTCTCTTTTCGGGAGTCATTTACATTAAGGTTACACTGACTATGGAAGGCCTAACTAGACTACATTAGCAAGACCTATTGTAACAACGTTGTAGTTATTTTTACATTCCAGTTGGGCGCTAAAACGATTACACGAGTGAAACTTGGTATGAGGAAGGCTGGGTATTCTAGGGGTTAGTGGATGTTAACATTGACCTTACGGCCTCTTTCCAACATCCACACCCCTTACACCCCTCCCCCATACTGGGCCTTCTTATTACAGAAGTGTAACCACTGACATTGGCCGGGTTTCCCAAATTGGTTAAGAAGCTCTTAACGCTAAGAGCTTCTTAGGAACGTTCTAAGAGCGTTCTAGAGCGCTCTTAGAACGTTCCCAAGAAAGATATTAGCTTTAAGAGCTTCTAAACGAATCTGGGAAACCCGGCCATTTAAAAGTCTACAACTGACTTATCAGGTTGTTAGTCTCTAGTTCTCTCCCCGTTACAGCTGACAGATGATGAGTATTTAAATCCAGAATCAAATTTGCGATGCTAAATCATTCGTGGAGACGGACACATATCTTCCACAGGGGTGATGATTCCCCCCTTTCCCTTTACAAGGCATATGTTTGACATAGCAAGACAACGAGTTATATTCGATCAACACAGATATTCAGATAAAGTCTCTGGGGGAATAAATAAAACAGGACTTGATTATTTTGTGTTTCGTTTTGCTCCAGAAATGTCTGTGTTCATTCAATATAATTCCCCATCACATTGCACCCATCAAAGCCCTCCTAACAAGATAACATAATGAACACACAAAAGCAGCAAATGATAAATATAAGATTAAAATGCAGTCCTTTAAGTATTCGTTGACACTTGTCAATTTTAAATTATTTTGGAGATTTTCAAAGCAGGTAGTTCCCTGATGGCTGCATCCTTGTGCGCTTTGCATTGAGGTTTTACTTTGTGGTACCCTGGCCTCAGTTTTGCTGACATCAACTTCAAGCCGAGTTTGAGGTATCCAGAACACTTCACTTCTTTGGATGCTGCACAAGGAAAAGAAACAAGAGTAAATCAAATGAAATCAGAAGGAGATTGTCGTTCTTGCGTTTCTGCTGGACTGATGATTTGAAAATGGTATCATGCCATTGGCAGTGTGGCAGAGAAGGCTAAATCCAAGACCTACAATGGAAAGAAGAGCTCTGCAAAGGCTTTATGAGTTAATGTTTTTTAAATCCACAACACAGTTTTTAATGATTAACCTACAATTTACCTCAGGAAGGACTTTTACTATCCCCTGAGAGAAGGCAAATGTCATTTTCTGATCCAATGTCCGTCTCAGATTGTCTTGGAGATTTTGTTTCTGCTGGCTACAAATGCACAACCGTGTGGGCTAGCTGGCTGGGTCTCGTGGAGGTGGGCTGTGCAGTTGAAGCTCTGCAATTTCCAACCCATAACACTAACAAGGCTACAGAACGCAAATAAAAGACCAAACTTCATTGAAACTGTTCCATGTTGAGAAAATGACAAGATTGTACAAAGCTGTCATCAAACCAAAGGATGGACATTTTATCAAAAAGATATATGCAATCAAAGAATGGCAAAATCCTAGTCCATCTTTACAACACAAGCCCGTTGGGTGGTTTTCGGGTAAGGTGTGGAGACTTTTGCTGTAGTGTGTATGCAGTATAATCTTGTAAAAACACACAACGCTGTTCCAGCCAAGCAGTCCAAGGACATTTTGAGAAAACAGAGTATGAAAAAACAATTGCATTCTGGGGGTTAAAGTCCCTGTGATCAAAGCTTACATTACACATTCACAACACAGCTTACACAATATGTGTTCTGTGAATAAAAGTCATGTCTTGACTAGGCAGTCATTTAACTGAGCTTTCTATGAACGAGCAGTGAGGATGATATGCTCTTTCTTGACCTATTGATAACCTGCAAGTCACTATTTATAATAATAAAGTCAAAACCAAACCTTGTTTTTGCGTAAACTAAGTAAAGCCTAAAGAATATATAATTCAAAACATGACTTAAAATTAGAAGTCAGGTGGCTGAGCCATTAAGGAACCGGGCTAGTAATCAGAAGGTTGCCGGATCAATTCCCAGCTGTGCCGAATGACATTGTGTCCTTGGGCAAGGCACTTCACCCTACTTGCCTCGGGGGGAATGTCCCTGTACTTACTGTAAGTTGCTCTGCATATGACAAAATGTTAATGTAATGTTCAACATCCCGCAGGTTGCACCGAAATATAAAACCTCCAAAATGACTAAATGTAATGTAAATGCAGTTTTGTAAATGTAGATATTAAGAAAAATTGACCGCCTGCCTGCCAAGCCAGTGTCTAATATTCCCCCACGGTGTTTAGTTTTGTGTGAGGATCAGAAGTTTCAAGAGCACAGAAGTAGAATTTATGTTTTCCCCCATGCAGTCCCCATATCTTGCTGGGTTATCTTATATAAAGAAAATATATTTCTATGGTGTCAGTGCAAGGACATTTGGGACAAACGTACAGCAGCATTCAGGGCTTGGTCCAAGTCCTCAATAATGTCATGCTCGTCCTCCAGCCCCACAGACAGACGGACAAGAGTGTCACTGATGCCCAGGACAGCCCTCTCGTTCTCTGGCACAGATGCGTGGGTCATGATGGCTCTGTAAAAGGAAAAATTATATCTCTGATTAAAAGGAGGCATTTCAATATGCAATCTCTTAATTTCGGGTTTAAATAGGCTTAAGTGGATTTGGAAACACACTGGAAATCATTTCTAAATGTTTAATGACAGCCGTGACTTGGTTCAATGTCTTGAGATCGGATGTAATCTGTTGTTTTCAATATTTGAAACCCTAAGCCATTCCAAAATGTTACATCAAATCAATGGTAATTGGATAACCCTTTTTACAAGAAATGTCACATTTGCCCACCGAACTGTACTTACGGATGCTCTGCCAAACTTTCATATCCCCCCAGGCTCTCGGCAAGTGCAAAGAGCTGGAAGTTAAACAGACAAATGTATTACAAAATGTCAGCACTGTGCCAGCATTTTGCCATGCAAAAGCCAAACAAATTAAACAAGCTTCAATACTGTGTAGTTAGTTTGTCTCAATTTCCTTCCGTAAATTCCCACAACTAATAAAAATGTCTGACCAAATTCTTTAAGAAATTAGCCACAGTGCCTAGACAAGCCTGTCAGAAATGTTTACCTCCATTTTTGTCATTGGTGGGAAAAATAAAATAAAAAATATTTACCTCATCAAAAATGCTTCAAGTCTGAAAAGTACCTTAAGATTACTGAGGAAAGCGGTGGCATGCTCCAATTTGCCCTTTATGTAGAAAGTGATCATGCCAGGGCAGCCTGTGCACTGCCTCTTCATTAGCTCATGCTGGGGGTGAGAGGGTAGACCTGGAGGTTCAAGTGTTAAAACGGGTGAGTTCAAACAGAGACTATAAAAACCAGTCAGTCAACTATTAAATCCCTTAACTGCAGGGCGTAGACTACTCAACCATAAAGACATAAGTTCATACCCCTGGAATCATACGTGAACAATCCCATGCATTTCATAAGGGTTTTGTATTTATGACTACAACGTAATCAACTCTTTGTCACAATAAAATGTTCGAATAGTGTTAGCCTGGCATCACCAGAACAATCTGCAAATTAGTCTGGAACCTCTCAGTTCATTTTTGACATCCAAGGGGCGTTATCAAATGGCGCATACCTCTCCGGTGACACCGTTGGAAAGAAAATGTTTTATTTGTGAAAGCACATTAGTCTTGTGTGAACAAGCTGCTTAAAAAGGAGGGGGGGGGGGGGGGGTTGTGTGATCTGTGCATGGGGCCTTGAGCCTGACAAACCAAATCCTCCAAAACACTCAACAAATATAAAACATTTCCGCCGACATCAGTCCCATTACTACGGTATATGTTATGATATCACTATAGGAGAAATCCTTGCTTTAGTACATGGATCCAACCTTAACCTAACATTCTCACCTGGGAAAATGACTTTGTCCACCCGTGGGTCTTCCTCCAGGAACTTGGCCACAGCCAAGGCGTTTTTGAAGTGCTGTTTCATTCTAAGATGAAGGGTTTTCAGCCCACGGTTGCACAGGTAGCAGTCAAAGGGAGATGGTACTGCCCCCAGAGCTAAGAAGACAAGTAACATTAGTGCTATTCTAGACAAGACAACTTTATGTCACAATTATTGCCACCATCAAGATTCATGTTGCCCAGACAAATTCGACATGATAAATGCACTCAGCCACTGAGTGAAAAACACAAGGCCTTCTTTACCAGAAGTTTCTAATTGGTGGGTCAGAGAGTTGTGTAAGATCCCCACAAACAAACCAACGTGTTTTGAAATTGGTTATGACGTGCCAGATTCGACAATAACATTTTTGGGAGATATGTCATGACCCATTTCATTATGAATTCTACTGGTAATCAGTTTACTCACCATTCTGTAGAAATTTCAGCCGTTCATACAGATCCTCTCTGTTTACTGAGACCAGTCCCATTACAACATCACTGTGCCCTGTAAATACACTGAAAAAGTCAGGTCTGAATTCACCTATAACCATCCTCGAGGCATAGCCACATGCAAAGTGAGGGTCAATCCTATTACTTACCATTCATGTACTTGGTAGCTGAATACATACAAATGTCAGCATCCAGAGCCAAGGGGCGCTAGTGAGTAAAAAACGAAAACATTCAAGTATATTTGAGTTAATCGGTGACTAGTCTCCACACAAACAGGCACCTGAATCAGGTATAAAGGGCTATGTGTTTAGGACTCAAACGTCAGCAACACCGACCTGAAAGTATGCGGACATGAACGTGTTGTCCACCACGACCACGGCGTCCTTCTTGTGTTTATGGACTACCTCAGCACAGGCTTTGATATCCACCACTTTCATAGTGGGATTGGTTGGAGTTTCAATCCACACCAACTACGTGAACATAAACACATAACATATTTATGAAAGCGTCCATTTGTCGTGATAGCTGAGTTTACTCATCACTATATCTTTTTTTGTTGTTGCTAATATTCATTTGCAAAGTCTTTGTCTCTGATTTTGCAATAAAATACGGAGAGTACTCAGTTTCAACAGGAAGGGTGTTGATGAGGCAGATCAAGTTCTAAGTTATTGCACAATCCAATGAGTCATATGTGGGTTGAGTGGGCAAAAAAGTGTTAAATGACCAGTTAGACAAAAGAAAAACAGAACTGCTGTGTCAGCATGACAACTGTTCTGGAAAACAGGTTTATTGAACAAACAACTAGAATTGAACATCTGGTAATATTGTTCAGATTTAAATGAGAAAAATATATCGGGATGTAGGCAAAACCCGGTTATTCAATTCAACCCACCTTGGTATTAGGCTTCAGGGCAGCTTGAAGCAGCTCAATTTTTGTGAAATCAGCAAAGGAGACGTCCAGACCAAGTTCTGCTGCAATCTTTCTGAAGTAACGGTTGGTACCTATAGACAAACACAACCTTTTTGCAACTTATCTTTATTCATTCTATGTACGACAGTTTTCTGGACACAAATCTGAAATCTTACCTCCATAGACATCGTTCATGCAGACGATACCGTCTCCAGCTTTCAGCATGTGGGTGATGGTCATTGTCGCTGCAAGCCCTGAGGCAAGAGCAATACCTGCAGGAAATGTTCATATAGTGATAACTGAAAAACACTGCCCATAAGATACATTTGTGTGGTGGTCCTGTGCGTTAGCTACACTACCACTTACAATGCTTCGCTCCATCCAGGGCGGCTACAGCTTTCTCCAGACAGTTTCTCGTTGGGTTTCCACTTCGACTGTACTCAAAACCCTACAAAAACATAAACACATGTCCACTTGTGTCCTGCCCGGTTATATTTGCATTCTAGCAGTTTAAAAAGAAGCATACGCGCGTGTCTATTTCTACAGTTCTGGTAATAAATCGACGGGGATTAGTTGTGTAACTGTATCTTGCCGTAGGCTATCTTGTAGAAAGGACATGAACTGTACAAGTTGTACAGTTCATCCACATTATTTCCCATTGACATTATTGCTGCCATTACCCCAAGATATTTGATCAATAAAAAGACGGTTTGTAGGGAAAGGTTGTATTTGCCCACACACGATGACTTACCGCATGATTCCCTGGTCCATACTGCTTGAACGTGGTAGATAAGGAAATTGGTGGCACCACGGCCATAGATTTCCATTGCTCAGGCTCTTGTCCAACGTGGATCGCCTCTGTCGCGAATGATTTGAATTCTCTTCGGAATCCATCAAACAAGTCGTTCTGCTGATTTTCCCGGTACGTTGAAGCCATGTATTCTACACCCTAAAAGTTTATCGTGAAATTACAGTAAGCCTATGTGTATGTAATTTTGATAGGGAAGTTCCTTTAAGAACTACGTATCATGCCGAAATATCGTTTAGCCCAATGACTGTAACATATCAACGGAGAATGGCACCGATTGGTGTTCCAAAAGGGGCGTCTTGTCACACGTGATACTTATTTTCTCGTGGCTTTTTGGGGTCCTGGTTGTGTGTACTTTTTTGTCGCCATGATAGTATGATGCAATCAAACGCTTAGACCAATGGGAACCCTTCGTTGTCTCCGCATACTGTCCTTGACTCTTCTTAGCATTCGATTTTTATCAAAAAGCTTGACGGGTTGTTTATTAAAGTAGGCTATATGTATGTATAATAACAAAACCATATTTATTTTCAAGTTTGGCCTGACCAATGTAGGCTACATGTTAAAACACTTAACAAAAATGCTGCCAATTGGTGGTCCTATTCAGTAGCAGACATCGTTTGTTTGTTTGTTTTATTATAATGCATAAAACAATTTTTTGTTTCGTTTTTCTTCTTCTTATTTTGATTGCATTATGTAAAGGACACAAATATCCACAGTGTTAGCATAAATTGTAAATCATAGAGGGAGGTTTTACTTCTTACCTCTTGCACTATACACCAAAAACAAATTAGGTTAGATTGTAAATTATGACTACTTATATTTTATTTTTTATTGTATTCCCCTTAGTATTAGCTAGACCCCCCTTAGTATTTGCTAGACTTTGCTCCTTTTGTATAGTTAGTCCACATATTTAGCATAAGTTTCAATATTCCTATATGTTTAATGTATGCACCTCCCTGCCAAAGTAAATTCCTTGTTTGTGCAAACATTCATGGCGAATAAAATCCCTTCTGATTCTGACCTGAAAACGGCCCCTTCTTAGCCAAAAATAATAGCTTAGGCCTACTAAAGTGCAACATCTCAACTGCGGCAACAAAAGAACATCTCAATTTAAGTACAGACGATTTTTATGAATATTTTTTAAAATAATAACATGTAAATTACTTAACTTGTTTCATAATTAGTAACTTGTAACTCATAACTAAAACAAGTTACTCAAAACTAGTCTCATTTACAGAAGTGTCTATAGAAACAACGACCGATTTTGTGGCAACATCAATTACTCCTTGGTGCAGACTTTGAGTACTGTAGCCGCAACAGGAGCTCGAACACAGTGGGGCAGACACGCAGATATTACTTAAGGCGTACTTAGTGTTGAGAGGCGCTTCCAGGGCCTTTAGGCTAAGATTGTTATTCATGCGAATCATTTACATGAGAATGTGCCAAGTAGCCTACATAACTACAAAAGCATACACGATGAGTAGAACGAATCTTTATTTTCTCCTAATTTCCTTGTGCCACCTTCATACCCTTTTAGCATACTAGTGTTCCCCATGGTTCATGGGCCTCGCTGCGTCCCCGTGTCAGACTGAAATGCTGAAAGTATTGTGGACATTTGAAATTCTCGCGATACTGAATGAGGAAGATCGCAGATGGTCTTCCGTACTAGTCAAACGCAGCAGGACCGAGCCCACACGTAGCTGGAACAGTTTTGTTAATTACAGATAAAATGTCATTTTGTGATTGGTTTTGAGATACCTTTAGCTTCCAAGTACATTTTAGTCAGCTCGCTAGTCTTTTTGATTTCATGTTTTATAGTGGTCCATCACTGGTATTATTGCCAACCTATTGCGGTTCTCCAGATAGTCATAGTAAACTGCACCCTTCGCTCTAGTCAATTGCATGAAAAATGACAGGAGAGAAGATTCGCTCCCTGCGCAAGGACCATAAACCAAGCAAAGAAGAGGATTTACTGGAACCGGACGAGGAGGCTGCAACTGTTGCATTTGCTTCAACCAAGATTAACAATAAAGGCAAACCTAATAAAATCATAATCAACCACAAGTTGATTAAAGCGCCACCAACACAGCAGCAACAAAACCAGCAGTCGCAGATAAATGCAAACACAAATTTATCAACGGCGGACGTTATCGATGATAAGAACAAAAACCCTATCATCCGAAATAACTTGGACTTTCCTGTCCATGAATGTGTCTTCAAAGGAGACGTTCGTCGATTATCCTCGCTCATTCGAACTCAGAATATCGCCCAGAAAGATATCCATGGTAGGTTGTATTACTTTGTATCACGCATTCCAAACTGTCTGACGCGAACACTATCATCACAATGAGCTCATTGTGAGCCAACACCTTGGAAAGCCAGCCAGCCATCAGGATACTGCCTACCAAACCAAGTGATTTGTAATAAAAAGGAGGTAGCTATAGGCCTAACTGATTACAACTACATCTGTAGAATAGGTATTCAGTTCAGAGGTCTTGTAATGTGAAATGGTGTAACAAGGTGAACAGAGCCGCTACTGACATATCATTTTCTGCCCCATTTCCCCATTTCTCAAAAGTGATCCCAAACAAAAAACAATACAGAAGAGATCAAGGCATGTAGTCACACTTTTCTGTTGTGTACATTAATTGTGCATAATGGTGCACTCACAACGGCAGTAACGGCTGCCTTGAGGGCGGTATCCACCAGCACTTTTTAGAAGCTACCATTCCTTTCAATCTGAATCACGTGACGGTCTTTCTGCTTGGTAGTATGGGGACAGTATGGGACACCTGTCGACACAACGCCGGTCAAGGAGACATCAAGAAGCGAGACCTATTCTATGCAAATGCCATCTCTATAAATGTTTATTCACTCTTTCATTGTTAGTTTTACAGCATACTTTCAAAGCTATGTGGCAACTTTATTTTCAATAGTTATTGTAAGGTACATTTGTATAAACACATTTACATTCTCTGTTCGAATAATGAAAACTGTTCACACAAGCCACACACGTTTCTTGTCCGTTTCCTAGTTCATTCGTGGATTAGTAACCTCAATATGGTCCACTCAGAGTAAACTCATAAGGCTAGCACAACAAAGAAACACATACTATGCACACATGCCCCTTTAAAGGGTGGTACTAGCCACTGGTGGAAATCAGAGGGGAAATTCGCCTTGTCAAATTTTGTCCATGTTCACTTTCAATGGGACTCTTAACAGCCTCTATGTAGCAGTATCGGATACCCTGCAATGCAGGATGGAGAAACAAACAAAGCATGGTCAGATGAGTCAGCCATTTCCATATTATATTCCAGGACAACACTGCCCATATGCAAAGTGCATGAGGGGTCACTGAATGGTTTGACCAGCACGAAAATTAAGAATCATATTCTTTGGCCTTCGCAATCACCAGATCTGAACCCAATTTAACACTTACGAGAGATTGTGGACCAATGTATCAGACAACTCTGTCCTTCACAAGGAAACTACCCAGAAAATCACTGTAGACAGACACTGCTATACCATTTGTACATGAACAGATTGGAATAGACACAAACAGCTACTTAGCTAGGCTGTTCAAGAGGAGGCAAAAACTGGAAGTTATTGCCTATAATCAAAGGACAAATGCATCTGTCTGATTATCAAGAAATGCTTGTGTAAAGTGGTTTGGATAAACAGTTCAAGAGACAGATATACATTTGTCTGCCGCCATGTTGAGTTGCAATGAGCCATGAATCTTGCAAGAATAGGCACTGCACTAGAAGCTAGGAAACTTATGGATGTGAGGATATAGATGTTATTATTGCCACCTCTGTGTTATGAATCGTACAAATTGGTGGACAGGGTTGTCACCAATTTCTTTATAGGAAAAGTTGACCTCCTGTCTGTTTTGTCTTGTTCTTCTCTTCTTCTCAGGAAACACACCCCTGCATCTTGCTGTCATGATGGGCCACAAAGGTGAGTATGATGGTGCATTTTTTGTGGTCGTGCCTGTGTCTTTCTGAGAATTGGTAGGTGTCCCACATTTTGACCACAGACTACACAGTTCAACTTGTATCCGATGTCTGAATGGCGGATGTCTTTTCTCCTTCAACTATATGGAAAAAAAACTTATGATTCAAATGAGCTGAAATTAGAAGTCTTATCAAAAGCAACATTTTGATGAACAAAGGTAATACCTGATCTACCGATTGGGAATAACATAAGCACATAAGAAATCCCTTATTTTTTTCCACACCATATATCACCGTTTGCTTTGTGCGGTTCTTCTCTTAGGAGTAAATTAAAATTAACGTTTGAAAGATGTGATTCCCCTCCTATATTGATTTGAACTGGGTTCACTTATTCTTCCTGTCAACTTGCTGTTCGCAGTGGCCGTGTTATTTGTATGTATTTGTACCCCCCCTCAACACACACTCACATGTCCTGTGAGTTGATGTGTTAAATGTAGTTTGCTATTATATAACTCTGTTCTTATTTATGCCGATTTATTTCCTGTAACAACATTACAAAAAGAACCAAAGAGAAGCAGAGTAGAGTTAAGGTACTGGATCGATAAGCAGTAAAATCTTAACGATACCCATCCCTAGTAACCGGGTCATGATTTCTGGAAAGACACGTTGCTGTTGAGTTTTTTTAGTGCCTTGTTTGACACTTGGAGTACCAAAACACTTGCCCAATCTAATTCCATTATATTCAAGAGAAGGCAGACGTATCTACGGTCGATATCTCAAAAACTCACACTAAAACAGTCAAAATGGACGACAAGGAAGATTTTGGGGTGCACTGTCCTTTATAAGACGGTTTTAAGCACACATTTTGCTATGACTGTTCTCAGGATTGAGAAATGTTGTAGTGTGAGACTAAAAGCATGCCTGTTCATAGAATATTCATGCATTGGTGAGTGGGTACTGTACCAATGTTGGATTTTACTGTGAGACTTTAGAACATGGTCCTGAAAGATTAATGCCTTTTTAGCAGAGCATAGAGTAGGGAGGTAATGGAGGAAACACAAATATAATCCCCACTGCCGGAGTGCAGTTTTTGCTTACTACATTTGAATTTTTCTGAATAGGTTCTATGGGGCTGATAGAACTATGGGAAATACATTTGAATAGCCAGTAGTTACTGCTTCCTCCCCCGAGGCTGTCCTGGTTGTGAAGGCAGGAATCGTGCGCTCATAAAAGAAGTATGTGCTCATAATATAAGTACGGCTGGGCAATGCCGTCGCCACCTCCCTTAAGTCACTGGGTGACCACTGACCATGGATGGTAGACCAGGACTGTTTGTTCTTGGCCTAGTTCTCTCCTATGTGGATTAACTACCTCCACCATAGGAACCATTCTGTGGCCAGTAAGGGTTCTGTCCCAGAGGTGGGGGTCAGAGCTTGTCCTGGATTGAGTGGCCGGCCACATCCAGCTGCAGCGAGGCTGGTTTTGTTGTCCCCAAGTCTTTTTTGTCTCCACTCCTCAATCCTGCTGTCTTCAGGGTGGGTCTGGGCCAGCCATGTCTTTGATGTCAGGTTATAGTCTGTGTGGTGGTTGCACCTGTGGCTTGGAGGTCGTTTTAACTGGTCATTTGAGTCGTTTTCACAGGAGGGCAAGACTTATTTTGAGACTGGGAATGTCCCCCCCTATTTGAACTGCCAGTATAGGATGTACATTCTAATTTTACATAGGCCATAGAGGATTTTTAGTCAACTTTTTATATGAATGTTAGTTCAAATATTAAGGTTTTTATTCATGTTCAAATTAAGAATTAAAACCAAAGAGGACCATTGAGAGAAGCAGGACCAAGAATTCTAATGTTATAGTGTAAGTGTATTTGTTACCAATGGCAAATGAACTTGAACATATTATTCAGACATGACAGGAAGACACATTTTGAATGTAATGCTTGTCATGACAACACAGGCGGGATAGAGGCACAGGATATAAAAAGTATGTTGTCCAACTGCAAAAAATTGTCACAACAGTAATACTTGGTTAAAGTTTTGTCAGAGGATCTATCATGTAGTGACTTTCCACTGTTTGACCCATGCCCCATCTTTAGTTGGATTACATTTACCCATGTTGTGACCCAGTATCTAGTATTTAAAGAATACAATGTCTGGTCAATCTCTGATCCCACTGTTCTTATCAAAAGTCCTTGTAGCTATCAGAGGGCTCTGTAAACTTGATACAGAGACACACTCCGCCTGCTACAATCACAAGACACCTATTGGAATCTAAATGTACTGCTCTTTCTCTGAGTTCACAAACAGGTTTAAACATATTTACCCCTTGTACTTCCTTCAGGTCACAATGACCCGAAGGTTCACAACGACCCATCGTTGTGCTGCGACAACTTTACCCAATACAGAAACAAATCAAAAGCATTTTCTTTTAACCTTCGCGCTGTGGGGGGTCTGAGACAGCCCAACGGTTAAAGGAAAATGCTTCACTTGAATTTGTATGAGGTAAAGTTGTCGCAACACGTGGGGGGGTCACAATGACTGAAGGGTCAC
The DNA here is from genome assembly GCF_054491055.1 of Hypomesus nipponensis. NCBI lineage: Eukaryota > Metazoa > Chordata > Actinopteri > Osmeriformes > Osmeridae > Hypomesus > Hypomesus nipponensis. Next base: position 4,707,801 of record NC_140386.1, read on the forward strand.
AATGACCCGAGGATAACACAAGCGTTAACATGCATACAAATAATGCCAGATCCTACACGACTGAACTATCCCACTGACTCTGCGCCTCGCCACCACGACCTGGAATTGAACGACTGCTTCCTGTGTTTGTCCACAGAGTGCGCCCATTTGCTGCTAGCCCACAATGCACCAGTGAAGGTAAAGAACGCCCACGGATGGAGTCCCCTCGCTGAGGCCATCAGCTATGGAGACCGACAGATGAGTAAGACCGCTTCATCACAGTACATAGGGAAGCTGGGGTCGTTTTTCCACCTGTTTCGGCACTGGATCTGTAAACACTGCTGTGTCTGTAGAGTTGGGCTTGTGATGGTCATTTGAGTTTTCTTTTGTTGGAGGCTATTCGCAAGGTTGCTTACCATTCAATTCAATATACACAACTTTTTTTGATCACCCTATGACATCGGCCTCACAACCCTTGTTTTAATTATTTGGTTTTGACAGCTTGAATGAGGCGGGAAAATACGCATAAAAATCCTTTTACATAAGATGTCTCTGCATTCCGTTGCTGATAAGTAGGCTAAGCATTCGTGAGAAGTATAAAGTAAGGTTTTTCAAAATAATACATTAATTTAGATTCATTGATTGTTGAAACAAACATGCGGCAAATATTTATGCAGATTAATCACGTTTATATATCCCTTGAAGATTTTTTTTTTTTTTTTGAATGTGGGTTATGTAAGCCAAATACTTACATTTTGAAAGCTCTGTAACAGAGGAAATGACAATTCCTTCACAGGGGGTTTACCTGAATGTGACTGCACTCCCCCCACCCCACACCACACACACACACGTTCTCATTCATAACAAAGGAAGCTTTGGAACTGGGAGAATGGGAAGCAGACATCTGGTGGACTAGTGTACCGTCATGGACAAAAGTATTGGCAGTGACATATTTTGTGTTTTGCAAAATGTGCTGCTTCAGTCATCGTGGTGTCGATTCACATCATGTCTAGATGTTGTGCAGAGTCATCAGATGCATTTGAAATAAAAGCTTCATTGGCCGCCCAAAATTGCTTCACTTAGTCCTCAGTACAACAGGTTATCAGCACTGTGAAAGGTCTTTTAGTGCTCTTACCCTCTCCAATGTTCTCTCCCGCAGTCACGGCGTTGCTGAGAAAACTGAAACAGCAGTCTAGGGAGACTGTGGAGGACAAAAGGCCTCGGCTTCTGACCGCCCTCAAAGAGGTACCTCTCCTCTTCTTTAGTCAGTTGTGCTAAAGCAGGGATATGACTGCCGCTTAAAACATACACATCTAGACCCACCCTCACTCACTCATTCACAACAAAAGGCCACAACAGACACTGTCCACAGTTTGAATAAGCCTGTCGAGGAATCTCAAGGTGACACGCTTCTTAGCTAAGAAATGGGAAAGGAGTCGATTGAAACACTTGTGGTGTTTCAAGGCTCCAACCTGTGGTGAAGAACAAACGGCCTCAGTGGGGATGTTTCATTTGTCCATGTAGAGTGTTTCTTTTCATTACTAGGTGCTATGGCTTTGTATTGACCGAAGCTAACATGCTGCTGCCAACTCACAATCTGGTCACTGCTCTTTGTGAAACGAAATGTTTCTGTTTTTCTAGTTGGGGGACTTTTACTTGGAGTTTCACTGGGACTTTCAAAGTTGGGGTGAGTTCATTTAGAGTTTGTTTGTATGGAAAGTGAAACAATTCCAATCTAATTATATGTAATTTCTCCAACTTCCTGCTGTACTAGTCACCTCTCTTACCTTTTATGTGCAGATAATACAAAGGCTTTATTATTCAGTCGTGGGAAGGAGACAATGCATTAAGTGGACGATGGGTTTAGCTCAGCGGAAGAGGTTTAACTGCAGATTTAGAGGCTGCAGATTCAAATACCCTTCGGTGTGTTGCTTGAATCAAAGGCTCTGCTGAATGACTACTATTATTATGATAATGACTGGGATTTTGATGACAGTGCCAAGGTGATTATTAAAGCATGGCCACTGTGCACACTGCGCAGATAAAATGGCTCTCCATCTGGGGCTAAGACGCTGTTATGCCCATGGCCCTGTGCCACTCAGATCTGTGAATAGTGTCTCAATGAGTTAGACTTTTTAAACATGGTTCATGTGCATTGACGACCTTCACCTTCCATCATTTTGCTTGCACGAATCTGTCACCGACACGGTGATAAAGATGGTATAAGATGGCGTCCGCTGTCGTTTTAACATGATGGTGAGAAGGTTCTTTAGCTTCTTTAGTAGGGAATGTGTTGAATTGATGATCTACACTGGTATGCGTTCTAGCCGAGGAACATGAAATGACCTCATCAAATCTTCTTCCCATGGTGCAGTGCCATTGCTGTCCCGGATCCTGCCTTCAGACGCATGCAAGATCTACAAGCAAGGTATCAACATAAGGTAAATTCTAAACAGACAATTACTTTGAAATCTTTTCTAATCTCACGTGAAATTGCATTCAAATTGTTATTCTAAAGCATGCTCAGCAATCCCCAGTAGCAGATCTCTTGAAACCAAGTCATCTTTTGCTTTGAACACATTTTCGGAACTGATCAGTATGCCTAACTAGAGTGGGAAATGAACACTGCTTGTTCTATTCTGTCAAGGAGGATGGCATTTTAAATATTCCTTCTTAAAAGACTTCTTTGTCGTGTAACACAAATGACCATCCACTGGCTCTGTTATGAGGGACCTCTGCACAGTCATCCCTCAGCATTACATAAATGTTTTCTGCAGCAAACATTCGTATAGCAAACTACCTGCGTTCTCTCTCTCTCTCTCTCTCTCTCTCTCTCTCTCTCTCTCTGTCTCTGTCTCTGTCTCTGTCTCTCTCTCTCTCTTTCCCTATCTCTCTTTCCCTATCTCTCTCCGCATCTTCTGGTTGGTGTTTCCATGCATTTGCTTGGTCCTAGACTGGACACAACCCTGATAGACTTCACTGACATGAAGTGCCAACGTGGGAATCTCAGCTTTATCTTCAACGGCGACGCCCTCCCCTCAGAGTCCTTTGTGGTGCTGGACAACGAACAGAAGGTGTACCAGCGCATACACCACGAAGTGAGACCGACACGCCCACGCATGCTCACCCCACGCTCATCCAACACACGGCAGTGGCACGCGCGCGCGCGCCTCCTCCGAACGGGCCTACTCGCACGACCCTTTGACCTGTTTGTCTGACCTTTGACCTGTGGTTCAGGAGTCTGAGGTGGAGACCGAGGAGGAGGTGGACATCCTGATGAGCAGTGACGTCTATTCTGCCACCCTCTCCACCAAGTCCATCACCTTCTCCCGAGCCCAGACGGGCTGGCTGTTCAGGGAGGACAAGACGGTCGGTCTGTGTGTCTGTCTGTCTGTCTGTCTGTCTGTCTCTCTCTCTCTCTTCCTCTCTCTCTCTCTCTCTCTCTCTCTCTCTCTCTCTCTCTCTCTCTCTCTCTCTCTCTCTCTCTCTCTCTCTCTCCCTGTCTCTCTCCCTCACCTTCCCCTTCTCTCTCCCAAAACATGGGAGCCATTGTATTTGATAAATCCTGTTTTTCATGTCCTTACTCCAGAAGGTATCTGCGTTCCACTTCTTATTTCCTGCCGTACGTTTCAAACAAAAGTTCAAAGACAGCGAAAGTGACTATATGACCATGCTACCAACCCCCAGCCCTAAGGGTGCCTACAGGTGGTGGTCTCCAGGGGGTGGGTGGATACCAAGGGATGGTGAATGTAATGAGAGGCTGTTGTTGTCTGTCTGGTTTGCGCTGCCAGGTGTATTGAAGAGGAAATTGGTGACTTGACGGGGGGGTTTTCGAATGTGATGTGTTGCCCTCCAGGAGCGCGTGGGACATTTTCTGTCAGACTTCTACTCAGTGAACGGCCTTGTGCTGGAGTCGCGAAAGCGCAGAGAGCACCTTAGCGAGGAGGACATCCTGAGGAACAAAGCCATCATGGAGAACCTGAGCAAAGGAGGAACCCTCATTGAGCAGAACTTTGAGGTGAGCTCCACCTGGCAACCAGGCGTTCTTACTTCTCAGTAATATCATATCTGAAATATTTTTTTTGATTTTAAGCTGTTTAACTCTTTCTGTGCACATTTCTGTAGTGATACATACTCACAAATCATCAACAATTTTCTCTTCATTTTGACAGTTAGCCATGGGGGACCCATTGTTGACCATCCAACCGCTTTCAATAGAGAAATGTCAAGATTGACGCTGCAATGCTGTGACTTCATTTATTTTATCTGTATTATATCGACATTTTTGGTAACATTCCTGATGAGTGTGACTAGTCGATAATGGGTCCCCTTCCGTAATAAGATTCCTTCCACACCTTACTGGGCTCCATTCTATCCCCACATGTTGTTGAAATGGGAACAGCGTCTGTATTTGGTGCTGTGCTCCTCTCTTCTCCACTCCTCCTAGTGCATGGCCCTCCCTCTAGTGGCCAAAGCATGGAGCTGCACCTCATTAATTGGACACGCCAACATACAAATATGTCCCGCACCCACACACAAGCACATAAGCACACACATTCCCTCGCCCTGCTCCCCCATTCTAGTGGGTTCTAGAGATTTCCGCGGGTGCCCTCTAAGGACAGTCCATAAAGCCACCAAACTGTGAAGTCACAGTCTAACTCATGCTCAATAGATGTTTTTTGTTCGTTTTAGTCTTTGTCCTGACTCCCGCCGTCCCATTGTCCTGGATGGAGTATTATTGTCCACGTGTCTTCTATTGGTCAACGTCCATGTGTTCTTGTATCAATACTTTTTTTTGTATGCGCAAGTTGTCATCCTTTCTGAAAAAAAGCCAATTCAGCTGTTACCATATAGCTACCGACTTTCAACAGAAGCTCCTCTCTTTCGTGCGGGCTGGAGGGTGCTCATAGTTCAATACCCAATGGAAACTGTGGAGTGGAAATCATTATTTTGGGGAGGGGGGGGACGACGACGACGACACACAACAACAACAGGCCAGGGCCTGTTACATCCGTGTTTACCCCAGCTCAGTCGGCATTGCTGAGTGGACGGGTATGCAGCGGTCCCGCAAACTCACAGAGGCTGCCTTTAGAGCTGGGCTTCTGCACTTTGGATTGGCTAAAAAGCCTTCTGTTGCCATGGGGATCTGGGTTTTGACTGGCTGGCTGGAATACCAGCAACCCATGTCCTGTAGGCTGTGTATTATGCCCATGCAACAATTGATAAATATGACGTAAGCTACTCGTGCCATGTTTCTAAAACTGTTTAAAGGAGTTCCGTGCTCTCACCTCTTGAGACACCTCCAATGAGCCATAAATGGCCAATATCAACGCCCTAAACGAGAGTAATTGTTCACTGGTACAACTCTGAAGGTCTGCCGGGTGCATTGCACCCCGGAAAAAGTATTGCCGTTATCAAATACTGCCCTCTAATGGGTCATTAAAGATACGTTCGACATATTCTATTATAACTGCCCGTGTGTTTCTCTGTTTCAGCCTGTGAGGAGACAGTCTCTTACTGCCCCTTTACCCAACACCATCTCCTGGGATGAATACATCACGGCAGAGAATGGAAAGTACGTATCAGCACCTCAAACACTTCTCATCGGATACTTATATAACGGGAGTTACACCGTTTGTGATTCTGAGTACACAGTTGGGGATTCTGTTATGAATGGACTCAGTATGGACTATCATGTGAACTCCATCATCCTCTAAAGTCGACGCTGAGGTCCTGGCATTCTCCACTTTTCTATCCGACATATTGTCTTCTAACCCACAGAGCACCTCATCTGGGAAGAGAGCTGGTGTGCAAAGAGAGCCGGAAGAACTTCAAAGCGACTGTAGCCATGAGTCAAGACTTTCCTTTGGATATAGAATCGTGAGTCTGCCAGAGCATGGTAGCACTGCATTGCAAAGTGACATTAATCTGCTTGTTATTACTCTGGGACAGTGTGGAACACTGAACTAAATCACTATAAGTAATCAGAATAATGCAGTTCAAAAGGAGAAGCTAGCTCTGAGAATAATCTGTGGTGAAAGTGTGATCCGTCTTATTGTCATATTGTCATAATCCAATAATTTGTGGTTTATCACCAGGTTATTAAATGTTCTGGAGGTGATTGCACCGTTCAAGCACTTTAATAAACTCAGGGAGTTTGTTCAGATGAAGCTACCCCCTGGTTTTCCTGTCAAACTAGGTGAGCGACCAAATTAATATCTGCATCGATAATCCTGTGAATTTGTCAGTTCCTACAATAAATACAACAAAGAAATCTACCCTACTTAGGACAAATATTTATCTCCTATGAATTATGTTCTAAATGTATATTTACAAATATATATTTCCTGCTGTTATATCTTGTGGCTTTGTCCAAACAGACATCCCCGTCTTTCCAACCATTACGGCCACAGTGACTTTTCAAGAGTTCCACTATGACAAGTTTGAATTGTGCATCTTCAGCATCCCCAACGAGTACAAAGAAGACCCCAGCCGTTTCCCTGACCTTTAACCTTTCGACAGGGGTTGCGAAGCATTTTTGAAAAAAAGACAAGACAACTTATTCAATTTAAGAACGATGTAAGAATGCAGCATATGTTCTGTTCCTATAGGGGATCACATAGTTGACCTGTTGAAAAGCACTGAATTTACTGTTCGTGTGAACTAACAGAACTGAACACCAGGGCACTGTTTTGATGCACTATGTCCTGTCAGTACTGAATTTTCCTGGGCAGCGTTTGGGGGGAAAAAGCTGAATCTGGTTGTAAGTATTGCATCTGCAATACATCGTCATGGGGAAATCATGAACGTGCTCATGAAAAAAAAAAAAAAAAAAAAACATCGAATTTTTGGGGTCGTTACTTTTGACTGACACTAAGTGGAATTGGCACTATACATTTCAATCCTTGTTTGAAATGTATAAAAATACAACCTTAGCATACAATGTAAACAAACTTCAAGAAGCAATTCAGTTTTACGAACTGATTATAGGAAGAGAAATTGGAAGTATGGTGTAAAATTCATCTTTATTTGCACAATATGTAAATACCTTTTTTTTATCCCTTTTGTTTCATTTTTTTTTCTTTTTTCAATTTTTAAATCTTTAGTGATATTTTATAGAATGAACGATTGCCTCCTTGTGGAGATTTTTGTCTGTAAAGTTTGGTTGGTTTGCACCTTTATGGCACTGGCTGGTTTTGTACATAGAAATAACATGAGTTTGTGTTGTTGGGTTAAAGTCGTCAATTCCTCTTTGTGTTGGATTTCTTTGTTCACACAACTCATCTTTTAAACATGAACCCAGTTCTGCTTTGTGGACTATTTTAGCAGAAATGTTCATGAATATGTTTAAGATTTTCTGTTCATTGTAAGTTGGTGAGTATTGGCATAAGCTCAGTATATTTGTAACCTTGTGCATCATACTTCATATGCCTCACTACTGGTTAGTGCAGACAATCAAAGTGTGTATCCTCCCCTTTTCAAGTTGAGTTTGGTTTGGACAAGCACCATACAGGTCTTTTAGCTGTCTGCAGCCTATGTGTACACCTTATGTATTACTGCGTATATAGTTGTACAGCAAAATCCCATAGCCAGGTACATTTTCATATACAACATACTGAAATAAAAACCTTTCTAGAAAATCCCCATGTGTTTTACTATCAGACGTAACTTTACGAGTAACTGAGGAACAAGGGCTTATGGCCATACTTTTGTAGCGCCCATCACAAGAGTGAGCTGTTTTCCTGAAATTGGTAGCTGCCTTGTGTTCACTTAATTGTACCGGATGCCCCATGGCTGGGTAAATATTAACAATTTGTCATCTCCAACAGTAGAGAAATCTAAAAAGGCCCTGTAAAGTGTATGAAATTAGTCATTATACACAAAGGGGGAAAAAATCCTAATTTATGAATGTGTGTCTAACCATCAATCGAGTTCTGAGAGGTTTACCGGTATGTGGGTTTTCTTTCAGTACAGTAGTATTATTATTTATTTTTTTACATTTATTGACAGAGTTGAACCTTGCTTCAGGAGGGCTAAGGGACATATGCTGACTGTTTTGATATGGCAATTTGCATCTGGACTGGCGATTATGACAACTTACTTTAGGTTTAGGGCATATATTTTGATAATTAAACAAGGTCACCTCAATGTCTGTTGACCAAACTTCACAAAATTGGATAAGACAACTTATTCACTGGAAAAGTAAAAAAATGGAGTACTGCCTTATGGTCTTCTCACTTTGCGATGACTGTAGCATGTATCAAATAGCATAAATAAAAAAAATCTTTGAATTACTCAAATGACAGGATCTTAGATGTACAGTACTGCATGAATATTCATTTAAAATTAAGGCTTGACTGTACAACCACTTCTTCAAAGATTATTTATTAGGAATCCAGATGAAAACCTGCTCTGCACAACTGAATATGCTGTGTCTGAGACTTATGTCCAGTGAAATATTTCAATATACAATTCATTCAATTTCATGAATTCATGAAAAACAACTTTCAAGATTAAAAAAAGGAAAAAAAGAGAAAAGGAAATCAATTTGATTTTTTTTTTTTGAAGGCCCTTGGAACTTAAGTACAGCAGTGTGAAATCTTAGAACGTTACCTGACACTCTTTAACCATTCTTTACTAAAGGTATTTGGGACACATGCATATTGGTTGCTCTATGTAAGATAAACAAACGGGTGACGCTAAACCGAAAAAATGTTTCCAGTTGGGTGAGATAGTGGGATCTCAGTAAAATGCAAAAAAACTGTACAAACTTCCCATTTAAGACTACACATAACTAAATATGGTTTTAGACAGCAGGCACATCAATCTTGTGGCCCTGTATAAAAGAACAGTATGATACGTGTAACGATGGCTGTTCTGAGTCATGTCGTCAACAGAGCGAGTCATCAGTCACTCATCTCCATGTCTTCCTGATGATGGTCGTCCCCGTTCAGTTTGGACTTCTTAAGGACCTGTCCCTCTGGCGTCTCCGTGGAGACGTCCTCGGGCTTGGGGGAGGAGTCTGAATCGCTCTTGGTCTCCTCCTCATTTTCCACCTCTCCCTCCTTTCCGCTGTCGTAACCTTGCTCCTCCTCATCGTAGTCCCTGGTCACCTAAATGGGCAAGTTATGGGTTAGACAGTTCTGAGTGACGGGCGCACAACACAGGGTTTCACCTGTCACATTAAGAGAACGGTATTCTGAGTATACAAATGGGGGTTGCGTTTTCCACCTGTTTTATTGGTTTCTAATTGGGAACACTTGATTGGTTCCAAACCTTAACATCTCCTTTCTCGCCGTCTGATTTGCGATCCTTGTCTTTGTTTTTCTTCTTCTTACTGGTGGAGCGTTCCCTTTCGTCTCTACCCTGATCTCGGTCCTTCCGCTCGCGGCCCCGGTCCTTTTCTCGTTCTTTATCCTTCTTTTTGTCCTTCTTGTGCCTGTACGGGTCAAAGGTCAAATTCAGACACTACAGAATGACATTCCACGGCAGATACGGTTTTTCATGACCACTCAAAGCTCCCTGACCAGGCTCTGAGTACGTCTGGCTGTACCGTACTGACCTTCTGGGGGAAGGGGATTTTGACAGCTTCCTCTTTGGAGACCGGGACTTCTTTGGTGACCTGGATGCACTGCGGCTTCTTCGACGTCTCCTGGTACGCAGACAACAACAAAAACCCACCCTTTACTTTGAGACATCCTCAGTGCATCCGACAAGACCCACTAACCGCAATTTCGTCTCAAAAGCTCAGTTGCGATCCACCTACCGGCTGATGCTTCGAGACCTCCTGGCACTGCTGTAGCTTTTGGGGGGCGTCTTGGAGCGCTTCTTCACTTTTTCCTCCTTCCTCCTATCCCTGCCCGCCGAGACGGAAAACAAGTGTTAACGACGTCACCGGCCGCCAGTTAAGTCCATTTCTTACTGTCTCGTGTGCATGGGGGCACCAGTCTGCAGGTTCCATGCCCACCTGGACTTGCTGCGTCGGCTCCTGTCTCTGGAGTGGGACCTCCTCCTCCGTGGACTCCTGGAACGCCTCCTATTCTTGGACTGGGACCTGCGTCGAGATCTGCTCTTCGATCGCCTGCCAACAGAACCGAGGCCTTGAGCCATTGCTTCAAGTACTTTTATATTGAATGCGTCACGCAAAATGGGGGTCAAATGTCCAAGGTTCCCACGTGGCTGCTGCTTTGCTTTCTTGGCAGTGGTGTTCCAGTACAAGTCAGACAGAGGACTGCAGCCTTACCTGTGTCTTGACCGAGAACCGGATCTCCTCCGCCTTGACCTCGACGGGGAGCGAGAATGTTTGCGCTTGTCATTCTTATCTGCCAAGACAAAACGGCGCGGTTATCACATGCTGTCCCACAGAAGGAAGCGGCGTCTGCAATGGCCGAGGCCGTTCCATTGCATCTTCCGTTGGTACAGCTCGTGTCACCGGTGGAAGCAACACTGAACTCACTTCCTGGCTCAATGGCTGCAGATATGAGAGACTGGGCTTCTCGGACCCTCTTCATGGCTTCCTCGATCTCCTTGTTGGAGGCGTCAGTCTTCATACCAGAGTTGAGGTTTAGCCCTGCAGCCATCGGATTCAACCTGCAAAGCACAAGGAGACAATTTGTCACCATGTCCGAGGTAACCAGACAATTAGCAGTCTGTGGAATCGTTCATATTGGGTGACATTGTAAAGGCCATTACTTAGGATCCATTGATTGCATTAGCTTGAGGAAATCAGCAGAGAGGGCCTGAAAGAAAAGATATGACATGATTAGTCTACATACACGTTGCAATTCACGGTTCCACAAGCAGTGTGAACCCACAGTGACGGATTAGCCGGCTAAACAATCATATCCAACCTGAGGGTTCATGTTGGCTCCAGCCATTCCCATAGCAGACATGCATTCCATGTTCGGGCCTCCTAGACCACCAAAAGCTGAGCCTCCCATCTGCAAACACGGAGCAAAACGACATCAAGACACAAATCCACAGGACGCAGTCAAATTGGTTATCAGATCCGGTTCACTTACCAAAGGGTTTGGTGTTGGGAGAAGGCCTCCCCCGGGCAAGATTCCTGCCACGGCATTGGCTGGGGCCAGCAGCGACAGGGCTTTCGACTCGTCAGGAATTACTCCTGGAGAGAAACAAGCCAGGATCAGTGAACACCTCAGAGAACAACCCGCCACACCCACAAAAACCAGACAAGCCGCCCTCTGTCTAACTACCCCAAAAGATACGTAGCAAAAAAAATACATTCCATGTTTTGTCTGAAATGCTGATACCACACTGTTTACGTAGCTATCATTGCAATACTAGGATTGTTTTTTTTTGTTAAAGTCACAATACACACTGTGGTCAACACTGCCAAGATGGTATCACCTGTACTTGTTTTTTAAGTCATGAACCAAACGTAAGCAAGCACAGCCGGTTGTCCAGTGGGATGTGCTCTCACGTTTCATTAGATGTTTTATGAACAAGCGACTCGCGCCGGCTGCTGCGCTATAAAGCACACAAAAACATCAAGATACAAAAAACAGAAGTTCATGATTTGGGGAGGAGACAGCAGGGTACAGTTCATCACTCATTGCTCATCTGTGATCACTTACCATTCACTAGAATAGACGAGGAAGAACCAGATTTCCTTTACTGGGCTTTCGCTGGCTAGATTCTTATTTCATTTCAACCCAACATTGTGGCGTTGTGACGTGACGAGATTATAAGTAAAAAAAACAGTTATTTTACTGATTTTTTTGAAGTTCTCTGGGAGGTTTTGAACTTTCAAGTGACTTATCTTAGGCTCTGCTTCATTAAACGACAAACTCATGCAAGTTTCCCTACTGCTTCACAGTGAGGGCTTCATGATGACTTACGTTTTACGCCGATATTTTTTACTTTAGATAAAATCATATAATTGATGACAAATATATAAAATATCCAATATCCTCTTACTAAAATCGAATTTACGATGGTTCCCGTTTTTATTTGAATATGTCTGCAATTTTGTCAGCGTTTTCCACATTGTGGAAATCATAGGCACTTAACAAAAGCTACCGCCAGCAAAAGCCCTGATAAAATGGTGGATTACATGCCCAATACTGACATAAAATCTTAAGGGATGATTCATGTATGTTAAATGTGAAATGGCCAACGAAAAAATGTATACTTTTCATCTTTACAGTGCAGCATATACCCTTCCCAGCCCACATCCACACACACCATAAACAGAAAAGACACTTCAGAAACAGGATAAGCTGCAGAAGACAAAACTGTTGAAGGGTATTTTCAGCAGGGCCTGGTATTTAGGACTGGCTGAACCAGGAAAAAGAACTGTAAAACACAACAACAAAAAGAAACCACCGTTAAACTGAGACAGCCCTTTAAGCCTCTTGTGGACAAGATCAATAAAAAAAAAGCATTTCCCTGCAAAATTGTGCAAGCTTTTACATTTAGTAATAGTGTAAATTTTTGAGTTGGATAAGCACTCATTATGTATACAAAGACTGTTAGACATATGTAACAAACTAAATTTAGGCAGGTAAAATTCCCAAAATAAAAGCTAAACATGGGAATCTCCCAATCACCTAAATGGTTGTAGAAAATTCTAGAAGGTAAATTCTACAAAACTCAAAACAAACCAGCTGTTGCAAATCAATAGCTGCTACAAGTGTAGCATAGACACAGCTATACAGCTAGACCTGCTCCAACATACATCCAGTTGTTACCTAACGTGATTCATATATGTTAAAGCATGCTCAAAAACAGATGGGACATTCTCAATTTTTCCGTCAAAATTTGGAAACCTGGAGAACCCCAAAACACAATTTGCCAACAACGCATTTATGGCTATGCTTGGCATAAAATGAGGCCTTGAACAAAGAGAAATTAAGAGTTAATTGATTACTGCAGGACAACAGTGGGAAGGGGATTTCAGGCTTGTTTGCCAAAAATGGTCTAATCTCCTGATGCCAGCAGAAGACCACTTTCAGCAAGGAAGATGGTCTGTAAAAGTCCACTACAAAAACCACAACAGAAAAATAACAGAGAGAACATTTTACAACAAAAAAATGTACTTTCAAATCCTGTTTACACATGTAAAGGTGCAATTTCTGTGTTGACGACCAACTCAGCAGTGGCTGTGTTGGAGAGTTCATTACTGCAGGACCACAGTGGGAAGAGATCATGCATGCCTCGTGGCCAAAACTTGATGCCAGTGAGTTATTGATTTATTAAGTTCCTAGTTCATTGATCTACCCATCCATGATCAATACTCCCACAGGTGTTACCATGCTGAAACCCCCTGTGTGCTCATCTTTACATTACACACAACTTTAATCAACAATTTCACAAATTTCGCAGACTATAGCATGGTGTTTGGATGCATTAGTAGCATGCTCTGTTGTGTGTTTCTGAGTGCTACAAGTAGAAAATCACCCACCTTCTGCGAATGGGACAACAATCAGGGCTCTGTCCACGAATACGGTGTTTGTCAGATGCTGGGATACTCCAACCGACTCAGCCTCGTGGAACTTTACAAAACACACACGTGAAGTCACAGGCAATGGAGATTCACTGAAAGAAAATACAAAACAAGGTTGTATGAGTGAGACACAAAGAAAATACAAAAAGGTTGTACAATTGAAACATTTTAAGTTATTGGCATGTGACTGGTGTCTGACGAACCATAAAATTGGTCAAAATTATCTACTTATTATGATTGCATGAACATGAACGTCTGAGATTGTAGTTAAGTACACTGACAGGTTGCAACGTCAAAGCGAGTGATGACTTGAGAGGGAGAAATTGGCCATAGAAAGCCGAATTTTTGCCATAACTAGAGCGATCGGTTACCAAATCTAAGTGATAAAATTATAGAAACAAAACATCATGTAGTGTTGGCTAACATGCAGTTGTAATAGGTGAGCATATCTCCTCGGGGATAACTCTGGCGTGCGAGAGTTTGCACGTAGATTGTGACATTTGCTCAACCTAGAAATGTAGCCTATCAACAACTGCCGCCCTTTTGACATCGCATACTAGGCCCAATTCCATGTCCGACACGATGTAGCCAGCTATCTAGGAACCGTTCCTAGCAAGTTTCTAGTCTAGCTAGCTACCAAACCATGCAATTGTACTTTGTTCGAATACTCACTCCGGTGGAAATAATTTAAGATCTTCGATAGTTCCCAGGAATCCAAAAAGAGTTCTCATCTGCTCCGAAGTGGTGCTCGGAGAGACATTAGTCACTTGAACAACATTCGTGTTGGAATTCATTCTGCACGATTACCGACGTAGCTAGATAGGTTCTTGTAGTAAGCTAACGAGTTTTAGGTTAAAATCAAATGCTGCTAAATCAAGATCGATAGAATTACAGAAATCCGTATTAATTTAAATAATCATATAATGCCAGTAGATGTGAACACGGACTGCATTTTAACTGACGTTGATAACCCGATACTCTAGCTAGGAACTAGCTAGCTTCATAGGTTACATACAATGGCGTCAGCTACCGATTGGTGTCTTCTTCTCGGTTTAATGGCAGATTGACACCACAATTGAGATATGCATCATCGCCATCTACTGTCCGGGAGTGTAAAACAATATAGTTGCAAGCAGCAATGAGGGGGGGCAATATGGACAATTTTAGACCTCCCCAGAACAGGGTTCCGAGTAAATATTCCAAGTTGTTTATGTTTCAGTGGCTTGTTTTTTTTCAAGACCAATCAGAGCAATGAGGAATAGGATAATACAGTAGAAAGTTTTAAAAAAAGCCTTTGGTGTCAGGCCAAACCTACCAGCGGAACCCTTTAAATTGTCACAAGGGCCAGAGGCTTGGTCATATGGCCTGTGTAGGGATGGGGCAGCTCATGAGAGAAGTGTAGAGGGGACCATGACCTAGCAGAGTGTAGAGTTAGTTTTGTGGTGCTGTAATAACTTGCAGTGTATTCATTATTGTGGTACCTGCAAAACTGTCCTATTACGCATTTGAGATCCTGTTGTAGCCTCAAGTCTCGTAAATGGACATGTGTTACAAAATTGTTTATGATGTTGCTTTAAAGATATGATGCTGTTTTAGTACAATGTGTTGTTGCAGTTGAGATTGTTGCACTGTAGTTGAGATGTTATTGTTGAACTGTCTGGTAAAATACAGGCTATTCCTTAGCTCCAAACATAAACATTTGGTTAGAATTATGCATTTCTGATTATTCTTATGTTTCTAATAAAGTAGCCTACTTTCTGTACTTTCTATATGTAGTATTGTGTCACTTTTAATACATGAATCAGTGTTGCATTTAGAAGATATCAGACCCCTTAAATTAATTTGTTTCTGGCATATTTATGAGGTCATGACCGGTCAAATACTCCAGCACAGTAGGTGGCAGTGTATAGACACAACTTTTGGATGCAATCCGCCAACCAACGAACGGAAGTGGAGGAGAGACCTTTTGTTGCACAAACAACGATTTGAAATCTGAACAGAATACCTTTCACCTGCAGGTAAATACAATGGTTCGATTGGGTCTTTAGATTGTTGTTTAGTTTTTGTTATCTTCGTACTTGGTTGAGGGCAAAGCTAGTATCAAGAAATATCCAGTTGAGATTATGTGTAACCACAGTCAGTGAGGAAATCTGCTGCAGCACGTTATTGCCGCTAGTACTAGTAGCCTAGCTAGCTTCCGTAAATCACACATGTCTGTGATCAATGTTCGCATCACGTCGCAAGCAGACTCTTGCTGCTACCATGCGGTCAGTTAACATGTTATGCATTGACTAGAAGACTGCTAACTACAATAGCCTAACTGTAGCCACCTAACTAGACTCAATCAATGTTTGCCTGGCAGGCGGCACAATACTAACGCTACATCTAAAAGAAGTAGCAAGCTAGTGCTAGCTACCTAAGAAACTCAATTGTTTTGGTTAGCTAGCTAATTAAGTTACGATGTTTATTCTTGCATAAAAGTCGCATATAAAACGTTAGTACAGATGCGTTTTAAGACTTGTACACTAAGGTTGGCAAATATCGATATTAAACCCAAAGTCTCATAGTTTGACTGGGCTTGTGAGAGAAGCAAGCTAATGCTAATTAGCGAGTAGCATTTTAGCAGGACCAGTCCTGCTGCATGTATATCTAAAACAAACAGACTAGCTAACTAGCTCTAATTGTGTGGCTCACTAGTTTTCTGCTGACCTACCTACAACAAAACTACCAATCTACCTGTGATTTGCGAATATGTAGTCAAATTTGACATTGAAACTGGCTCCAAACCGAGACAGCTTGGCCTGCGTTTGCGCAGCCGGGCTTGGGAAGTGGTGCCGTGACCGGGATACACCTGGTTAGCTGCTGTTTAAATAGTGCAGCATATAAGACTGCTACATTATAGAATAAGGTAGAACAATAGTGTTCCCAGAAATTGACTTCTTATATATAGTTAGCCAACAACTCTTTTTTTTTTTTTAAGTAGCCCCAATCTTGTTGCATTTACTATATTTATGTGTTAACTAATTGCGAATGTATTTTTAAGATTTGTGTACTTTAACTGGGAAGCATCCTCATGGCAGTGAGACGGGGACACATCAGATACCTTAAAGTGAGTATTTTCTCTATCAGATGATTTGATTCAATTAGAGCTGTGCCAATATCGCTTCATACTGTCACTCAGAACAGTGCATCTAAAGTGTCAGGGTGGGTTTTACTATGCATGCACACACACAATACTACTTACTGAGATACATAATGGTGGTTGTTTTACCAAAGTTGTTGGCAGAACAATCTAAACTAAACCCCCTGATCTGATGCAAAATACAACATTCTGATTGTATTCCAACGTCTGGTGAAAAGCTTTACAAGACAATGGCCAGGTATAGTACCTGATTCAAATGAATGGGATGTTAACTAGCTCAGCAGAAGCCTGGTCACGACCGTTCATTAGAATCTGGTGCATTGGAGCAGGGAAACAACTAAAACATGCAGGGGAGGGGGTCCCTGAGGACCAGGGTTAAGAACATCTGCCTAGCACAAGGGAAATGTTTTTCTGTTGGTTTGATTGATCCAAAATACATATTTTTTTGTCTAAGTAATACTAGAATCATGTAATGTCTTGAAATATTCTGTGTTTTTGTTACAGGTGTGTGAGGTACAGTGTCAGTCAGGGGACAGACAGGAGAAACAACAGCATGGCAACAAAAATGCAGTTAACATAAAGGTATGACTAATGCATTTTATACTTTAAGAAAAGGTTGTCAATACATTTTCAGTTGGGATGGGCAACATAATGATTAGCAAATGTCAGATATTGCTAGGCTAGTACAGCATATCAGGTGTTTCATCTGTCACTTTCATAACCTTGACTAAGTCTTAATAATGTACTGGAACCCCCCCAATTCTGGTTGGGCAATAGCAGCAAATTTACCTACAATATACAAAAGAACAAACTATTATTCCTTACAATGTTATTGTCACTAATTTGAATGCATTTGCTTGCAGCAAGAAGTCTATGACAACGGTTATGAAGACCACATGGGAGATGAACACAAAGATGCAAAAACCAACCTTATTGTGAATTACCTGCCTCAAAACATGAGCCAGGATGAGCTGCGGAGCCTCTTCAGCAGCATCGGGGAGGTGGAGTCTGCCAAACTCATCCGGGATAAAGTGGCAGGTAATCCATATAACAGAAGCCAGAGTGAGTGCCAAAATCTTTTTTATTTTAATTCTCTCGAGTTTGTTACACATGATCAAATCAAGGGTGGGGGGAAAAAATGTTACTTTGTCTTTTGGTTCACAATATTAGTTTCTCCACAAGTTTTGATGTATTTATCTGTTAAAGCGTCGTGCTTGGCTATTTGCTGGGTACTGTAAATGTATTTTGCTTTCTATGCAATTTTTGATGCAGATTAGTATTACATTTATTTTCCTTGTGTCCAATTGTACAATGTATACAAGTTTTTCAACATGTTATTTCCTTTACCTGTTTCTCTTTTTTATTGTACTGTTTTGTGGTTAGCTTAAATCCAGTCATGTCAATTTACATGATCTGCTCTGAATTTATGTCATTAAATTTTTGCTATGTTTTTTGACCAGAACGTTTGTCTGACATTCTAATCAGAATCTTTGTAGTTTAATTTCTGGTCTTTGAGGCTAGCTTACATGTAAATATTTTGTACAGATGATTATTTGGAAAATCAGCAATTATTTAAAATTAGTTTCTACAAAGCAACTTTCTTTATGACTGACGGCATGTTGGAGAATGTTTATTTTATGTTCTTGTACAAGGCTGTTGGTCCCATAGTCCTTGAAATGTTACTTTCCATTCTGTTTTCAGTGCATGGCAGGTCTTGCATCAGTAGCAGATTTACAAATATTTTTCTTTCCTTTTACTAAATGCTAACATTGAACAGATTGATCCTGTCGAAGACCAGTCTGTAGAAACGGACAAACGTTTGTTATTTTATTTTGTTTTCTTTTTTTTTCTCTAGGCCACAGTTTAGGTTACGGATTTGTTAACTATGTTAACCCTATTGATGCAGAAAGGGCAATCAATACCCTCAATGGGCTGAGACTACAGTCTAAAACTATCAAGGTAACGTGCCAAAGGTGTTATTATTTTTATGTGTCAACTGACAGATTTGATATATTCAAGTAGCCCCTGGGCAGCCGAGAGGATCCCTCTCCTGCAAAGTGTCTATTTGCAAATGGATTTTAAGGTATATTACATATAAGTTAGTATCAAGGTTTATTATGTGTGCTTAAAAAAATATCCCTGTCATTTTTTCTTGAATGTTCCCTTTCATTTTCTTTTTGTTACTCTGACGTATAGCAAGTTCAGTGATTTAATAATCGGACAGGCCTGGTAAAATGTCTTGGTTTTATTTTCGGCACATGTTTATACAAGAGCTTTTCTTAATTTTCTGGAAACGACTTTGGTTTTTCAACACTAGTGAGAAAAGTGCAAATGTCCCATGACGTTGTTCGGCTTGAGTGTGATATTGTGCCGAATAAAAGCCCTGTTTTTTTGTTGTTTTTTTTTTAGTTTATTCTTTTTGCTTTAATAACATTTTACTTTCCACTACATAATAACTTTTTATTCTTTGAATATCTGTGTTAACATGACTTAAAAGCGGAATTTGGATTGTGGTTATTTCTTTTATTTCTTTAATTGTTTTACGATTATATCCTATAAATTGTTGTTAGTGGAAGTTTAATAATGGACATGTAATTTTGCTTTTATCATGTGAACTGGGTTAGTTAAAGGTTATGCTAGTATGCTCTCTACCAAAATGTAATGGTGTGCTGAAAGAAAACTAACTTGCATTCTCTCCATTAGGTATCATATGCCAGGCCAAGCTCCGACACTATAAAAGATGCCAATCTATACATAAGTGGCTTGCCCAAAACTATGACCCAGAAAGATGTCGAGGACATGTTCACACGCTATGGTCGAATCATCAATTCGCGTGTGTTGGTTGATCAAGCCTCAGGTAGGTACCACTTTAATAGCTCAATAGTTTATGTACACCTCCCTCAAAATGGTAAAGGTAGTATTGGACAAAATGTTCTTTAAGGACTTTTTAATTAAATGTTTCACATGTCTTTCTTTTCCTTAGGCCTTTCCAGAGGCGTGGCATTTATAAGGTTTGATAAGAGGGCTGAAGCAGAGGATGCCATCAAGGACCTGAATGGACAGAAACCCCCAGGTGCCTCAGAGGCCATCACCGTGAAGTTTGCTGCAAACCCCAACCAAGCAAAGAACTCCCAGCTCCTTTCCCAACTCTACCACAATCCGTCCCGCCGTTTTGGGGGCCCAGTGCACCACCAGGCCCAAAGGTTCAGGTAATAAAACAAGTGTTAGGTATTCATTATATCAGTATCTATCAAATGTATTTTAGCTGTGACAAATCTGTTACCTTTGACCTTTGTTCCTACTACTAAAGTGATTGGATTCTTAATGTTGCATGGCAACATTGTAATGTGTGTGTGTGTGGCCATTAAGTTAACATAAAAATTGTGGAGAGAAAGGTGAAATGAGGCCCACATCACTGCCTAGCATTTGGTTTCTCCAGTCTGTTATACAATGCAAAGTCCATTCTTGAACTTTTCAACAATGGTCAGTATATACAGCCTAGTAGTCATAGCAACATAGAGACAAGACACACAAACTTCACCAGTACAGTACACACAGTCATTATCCACCCAATCTGGGTGATTATTTTAAGTGTGGCGGGGTAATATTGCAGGCCGCCGAATTAATATACTGTGAACCATACCGAAATGTAACCTAAGCCTACAAACACAAGAAAAAAGAAATCCAGTGCAAAGTATGATTTGACTTTTGAAAAACTGCCTAGTTTAGCATTAGTGTTGGCTTGTCCCAAAAATTAAGTTCCACATGCCTTTTTATTTTATTTATATACACATACATTTGTAAATAAACATGGTAGTAAATGTTTGTGAGCTATCACATATGTGTGTATGCGTATGCATATATATATATATATATATATATATATATATGTACTGAGCACGTATTGATATAAAATGTTGACTGTATTGAAAATGACAGAATATCAGCAGTATATCCATAGTTTTCTTTTCTAAATATTTGCCACTTAAAGACTGCAATCTGTTATATGATCAATATGTGGATTACTTAGCTGTGTAAGTATAGGAGGTAGATGGTAGGATGTTTGCTGAGTCATACTTTTTTTCCCTGGAACTGACACATGCATGCCTTCAAACAGAGGTGTCACACATCCCTTGGGTGAAAGTCATCCTAATAAATCTTTTTTCCTCAGGTTCTCCCCCATGAGCGTTGACCACATGGGTGGCATGTCTAACGTTAGCGTGCCAGGGAACGCCACAGCCGGCTGGTGCATCTTCATCTACAACCTCGGCCAGGACGCAGACGAAGGCATTCTCTGGCAGATGTTTGGCCCTTTTGGCGCAGTCACCAATGTCAAGGTCATCCGTGACTTCAACACTAACAAATGCAAAGGCTTTGGCTTTGTTACCATGACTAACTATGAAGAGGCTGCTATGGCCATTGCAAGCCTCAATGGCTACCGTCTGGGAGACAAGATCTTGCAGGTGTCTTTTAAAACCAGCAAGGGTCATAAGTAATCAAAGTGGGTGGAAAAGTATTACTTTTTTTATATTTGACATCAAGGGGAAAATATGGAGGACCTATTCAGGTTGGTTGTGTATTATATCTGTCACTTCAGTTCTGTCAGAGACAGTAGAGTTCTTATACTTAAGGTTGAATGGGATAATTGGAACAATTTGAAGCCTATAGCTGTCAATTCAGGTGGATTCTAAAGTGTACAGAATTTTTTTTGACCCATTCTTGGACTATTTTAAAAAGCATCTTGCTGTTCTGGTCCATGGTATAAAAAAAGTGTGTGGAAATGTCCATGTCGTGTAAATTTAGAGATTCTTTTTTGTTATTTGTCTTTTTTTTTTTTTTTTTACCTTGCGAAACCTACCTGGTCTTGTGCTATTCTGCACCTAAAACTACACATTAATTTCGATCTATCTATATTGCTCCCAATTTGTGACATGAAAGCCAAAATCTGTGTTAGATCAAACATGTTGCAATATGCTGTCCATGGGTACAGATTGTCTTGTGTACACTTCTGTCCAGTTTCATTTCAAATTTTCGAACATGAGAATTGGAAGCACGTATACAGTAGTTTCCAATATAATTGTTTTTCAGTCTGTTCTTTTCAAATTGCCTTCAAACTTCAGCTATGTTTTGTTTGTGTTTATCTGTAGCTGAGCGTGGTTTGTTGTACTCTATAGTTCAGATACTATTATATGCTCATGGTAGTAGCCTTGAGGGAGCTGTTTATCTTTTTAAATTCAGTTTTAAATCCTTTAAGTGAAATGCTGGACAGACTTGTTATAGCAGTGGCACGTTTACGTGGTATAGTGCCCTTTAATTGCATGATCCATGTCAAGTTTGAAGAAAGTTCAGTTTAACTTATTTTATTTTTTTATCATTGTTTGAGTTTGGCATGATGTTAGTGATCTGTCTTCTGACTATTAATTGGCTTCTTTTTAAGAAACAAATCTGTAATTTGCTTGAACTAGAACGAGGTACTTCGACAAATGATGCCACGCTACTACTAGTATTGTACTATTTTTTCTTTTCTTCCAAGAGGCCACATGTATGGTAAAGTGTGCATGGTCCATCTGGTTTAACAATTTTGTGTATGTATTGATTGTTTCTGAACTTCAACCAGAGAACCACAATGGTAAGCAAAGCTGTGTCCCCAAGATATTGCAAATCCTCAGAGCAACTGCATATATTTTGCTCCCACATTACAAAGAATAAACTATTCTCCCTTCTTGTGAGACAGTATTTGATATCTTTGTGTCTTTCTACTTACTCCAAGCTTAACGGTAATGTTTGTTTGCCGTTTTGATGGTAAGATTTAGCTACAATTGACTACCCTGGCAACTTTTATTCCGATCAACACCTAGCAACAAATGTAGTGGCCTTCATACATATATATATATATATATATGTTTAAAACAACTAACTTAATACCGTCCCAAATTACATGACATCCACTGCACCCATAAAGACTATCATTTATCTCCAAATACCATGTAAGGTTAATGTAGCCTATTTAAAATATTTCTTATATCTATATGACTGCTGCATTTCTTTGTTTGAGAATCGCCAGTAAGAAGACATTTGGGAAGGGTCATTGTGTTCTGTGATGCTTGGACACAAAAGGAACGTCCAGACGTGCGTCCGTATAAAAATACATTATCTTCTTGTTCTGGAAATACATAAACACACACACTTGAAGTGAACATAGGTTGCGCTAAGCAGCTATCGTGGTCTACTTAGACACACGTTCACTTTTGAATTAAAAAGAAACAAACTGTCTGCTTCCTGCACACTCACACAACTCGTGTTGTAGCAGGCTACTTTGATGCATCTTTTGTAACGTTTGCTCACTTACAAATAAAGAAACACACACACCTAAGATGAACATAGCTGCGTGTAAAGGGGTGTGTGTTTGCGTGTGTTGGGGGTGGGGGCGGGCACAGTTGTCACACTGGCAAAAGACTAGAGTGATTGCAAAAATGTGTTTAGTGATTGTAAAATTAACGCAGATTTACATATTTAGAGGTATCTGTTGTTGTGGCTGTATTTTCCTCTCCCTCCCTTTACTCCCCTTGTGTTCCCGTGCAGCTCCCAATTTAGGAAGCCCAACCTCAACACTGAGCGCTGCAAGGAGTCTACCCTTACCCCTCCCCCAACACTGATCCACCCCATCATCCCCCCATTCCAACCCTTTCCTTTTGTCCTGTGCCATTTTCCCAAGATAAACAAAGACCTTATTTTGTCTGGGCTCCAAAAGGGGTCACAGACATGAATACCAGGCCAAATGGAAGGGCCACTTGAGCTCCTTTTCTGGAAAAAGAATGAAAGAAATGTCGTAGTTATTTTTCTAAAAGAGGTAGATAGAGCATCATATGCAATGTAAACCCTACTTACCTGACCTGATATAATTGAGGAATTATTTGATTTTTGAGCATGGGAGGAATTGTTATGTAAATCGACTCTATTTTGTTGCTTTCAGAGCGGAGATCATAGTTCCCCAGATAGGCCAAAAAGAAAAGTCAGCACAAATTGAATGTGGAATAATTGGTTGATCAAGGGCATCCCTAAGCAGTGGAGAATGTGTATCATAGAAAATTGCTTTGAGGATTACAAAACGGAACAGGCTCAAAAGTAAATCTGTTGTGTTTTTTCAGTTCACTTTCGTCTCTCCCATGAGGATTGAATTCAACTCTTCTTGAATTGCATGCTTTCAGTCTCACAGTAGTTGCTACAAATGTCAGCTGAGCTTTTGGTTCATCCCCTATGAGATAGCAAACAGTACAACGACATATCCTTATTTACAAATGTTACAAAGCTCTCTGTTGAACTTCTAAATCCCTATTTGTCTGCCCCTCCTGAAGTCTGTCCACGTGCCTGATACTATTAACCATTTCTTAGCTCTCTATGGTAAAGAGCAAGACATTACTTGCCTTTTCACAAGCCCTAATAAAGTTGCCCCTCCCCCCCCCCATTTTCTCTTTATTTAATTCTCTCTCTCTCTGTGGGGCTGAATGCCTGTTTTGGACCAAGGAGTCCATTGATTAACATTCTCCGTGCTAGCCAAGCCAGGATTTAGCAGCATTAGTGTCACCCTTTGCTGGGTGATCTAGGGAGCATGTCTATTAATACCTGACAATGTTTATGTGAATGAATGGGACCATGCAGGAGGCTGGCCTATACTAAATCTTACCTAATCGCATACTGTCAAAAGCATTTTGGG
Source organism: Hypomesus nipponensis (assembly GCF_054491055.1). Classification (NCBI taxonomy): domain Eukaryota; kingdom Metazoa; phylum Chordata; class Actinopteri; order Osmeriformes; family Osmeridae; genus Hypomesus; species Hypomesus nipponensis. The sequence continues at coordinate 4,732,104 of NC_140386.1, forward strand.
TAAAAGTTTTATGAGTAAGACTCTGAGGTCATTTTTTACGATCATCTCCCTTTAAAAGCCATTGTTGAACTGTTAGCTGGCTATTTATACCTCAACAGGAGATTATACACAGTGTCTCATTACCAACTGATATCTGGTGTGTAGTCACATTGTTTTGCATTATCTTCTTACAACCCCTTCTGTCATTCACAAGACTGTTTAAATGTAAGATTTAGTTTAGGCTTTATGCACGATCAAATCAATTTTTATGGGAAAATAAACTTGTGATAAATATGTGATTTTAGCCATGTTTAGCAAATAAGTAGACTATTTAGCAAAGCAAACAAATGGCTATGAGACAAGGAATAAAATGTTTCTGATATGAAAGCTACTGTCATGTAGTAGCAATGCATGGCTAACTTGCACTTACTGATGAAACTGTACTAACCTCAAGTAGACTACTCTGGAAGCTTACCTCATTGACATAGAGGTACATTAGATGTCAATTTGTTCAGACTTTGGTGGTGGACTTACACTTGACAAGGGCAAGTCATTTTGAATGAAAGCACCATCACAATGGCCATACTCTTGGCATTTTGAGTAGCGTGCCGGAATCGTATTCACTATTGCAACATAGCAGGATTCGCTTTGATAAAGTAGGTCTTCTGTTAGACCTGAAACCCGAGACAGCATAGTTGACATGCCTGTAGGCACAATAGAAATGCTTTACAGCAAGCAGGGAAACTGGTTTTAGACTTGTGACTAGTTTCACCCACTGAGTCATAAATCATATAGTAAACATATCTTGACAGGTTTGTTTCTTGGTGGAGCTATAAGTATGGTTGCAATATTTGGACTGGATGAACATTGTGTCACTTAAATGGACTCTTCATGAATCCATTTAATGTTCAGCAATTGCTGCTTCATGAAGGTCAACAATAAAACATTGATTTAGAGTACAATGTGTAAAAACACTGTTATTAATATAACTATTGCACCTTTCATAATTGATTTAGGACTTTTAGAACATGACCTGTTGGTGTTCTAATTAACATATTGAAGTAGCTGAATTGCCGTTGGAGATTCATTATTACACAATGAAGTATGCATGCCCCATTGAAAACTACAATAACATTATGTGAATTGGTTAAGAACATGTTTGAATGGTATGATAGACATTAAAATGGAGTTTGGGAAAAGAAAGAATTGAAGCTGATCATTAATAATGTAGTTACCAAATTGAATTGTCATGTAAAGAATATGACAAGTGGAACAACTGATTTGAAAATACTTTCATTATGTGTCCACCATGCAGTTACCAGAGGTGAATAACAAATATAAACAGGTTAAAAGGCAGACATTGAAAAGCAAAATGTACAGGCATAAATCTACAAATGTGGGTATAACAGGTCTTTATAAAACAAAGACATTGCACTGACAAGAGCCTTCATGTAAAGCTTGTGGCGATGCACCTCACTTGATCATGTGCACAGAAGGCAAAATAACTCATATTGCATGTGTACAGAATAGCATACAGTTTTCTTGCACTTCAAACTGCATATTTTCTGTTTCGTCTGGTAGTATACATATAATAAACATACCCACATCTCACTACGTGTTAATTCCAACTAAATATAGGGCTCACTCATTGATTAGGCTAACTGTAGTCCATGACTAGGATCCCCTACTTCCCTAATGTTACAGGGGACCACGTGCAACACAATAAGCATGGCTGTAGAGCACAGAATAATCGGCATTTTCAGAATGACCCCCAAAACAAAGATCAAATGTATAACACAGAGAACAATTAAAGTAGCCTATTTAAAATGCAACAATTGCAGTAGTCCAGGGGTTGAGGATTTTGAGCATCTGATCACAGACCTGCCCCGACCCCGAGTCATCAGCCTCTGAACCCGGCTGCGCAGTGTCCTTACTTAAAAGTCCTGAAAAACTAGAACCAAATATGGTTATCAAACTCGTTACATTGCCAGTGTCCATTTCTTTGCATACTTCGTTACCGTCTGCATCAAAGTCACTTTGGGCAGATATTTTTGTTCTTTTTGTTGGTTGAAGTTCAAGGTTCTCAGAAGTCCGTTTTCGGTGGACGCAAGACTGGTGCGCTTTAAGTATGTCTGACTTGTCTCCCAAAAACGTCCTGCTGATCTGGTCATCGATTGGTGACTCTTTGTCCACATTAGATCCTGTTTGTGACTGAGCACTATTACATTTCAAAGAGGTAACAGTCACATCGTCGGTGGTAATTTCTGTGTTCTCGGGGGCCTCTGGGGGGGTCTCCGAACCTTCGCATGCGTAGTGCAAATCAGGGCTCTCGAGTTCAGTTGTACAATCTGTTTGTGGAATCGTGGCAATATCAACATCAGCGGATTCCTCGTTGGCCACAGCTGAATGGCCGTTGTCGTTCAACTGTACGGGAGCAACCTCTGCGGGGGCTACAATTAAATGATCTGGCGCAATAGAGATACATTTATCTTGATTCAAATCCATGTGCCCCTCGCGCCATTCTCTTTCTTCTTGTTGGGATACTACTTGCTGGGTACTTAAGCACATCCCGCTGTAGTACTCGCTTAGATAGATGTGCCTTGCACTACGAAGAACTAAAGAAACCAGTAGATTTTTGTGTAGTTTGATCCCACCGCGTTGTATTCGGGAATTGTAAATTTTTCCTAAAGAAATACTCATAATCCGATGGGCCTCAATTTTATACTCCATGGTGGTAGGCTAAATGTTTGGGTAATCAAACGCAAGCGTACAAAAATGTTTTCGTAGGCTATTTAGTCCAGAGTAATAAAAAAAAAAACTATCCAAATCCTGTTCAAAAATATCTCTGTCCTGTGCGCTCCCAAATTCCAAGAGTGATTAGACACGTTCACAACTGCGCTAAAAACGATTGTGTTCTAAGAAAACCCCTACTGTATGTTCAACGAGCTTCATATCGCCCCGATTAAAGGGTTACTCAAAATATTTTCCTTGTCAACTGCACACAGGAATGAGACCCGCTGCTATTTTTAACCTGCATTTATAACGTAGGAAACGTAACCACGACAATAACCAATGAACATCCAGATCAACCTTTACAACCTCTATGACTTACGCCCGCCAATTCGTTTGGACCAATAGACGCACTGGAAGGTAATTTCAACGTATAGCTTTCAATGCCGAGGACATTTAAAGGGATAGGCTATGCATTGTATAATGTGTTAATGACACCGCATGCCACTCACAGACCTTACTATGATGAAAATAAATGCTATTCATGGGTTAGTATAGGCTAAGGGTTATTGTTCTTTCCCATAATAAATGGTTTTGTTTAGTATATATATTTTTATTTTGACAGCATAAGCTGATGCTTAGACTTTTCCAGTAGGGTGATGTCTTTGTATGTCGTGTTTTCAAAGAGAAATGTTGAATGAAACCGTCATAGGAGGTGGGTCCGTGTACCTGGTGGCCATTCGTTTTTCTACAACCCGTGTTGACAAACCCAAAATAATGCTGTAATATAGTTACGTCACAGGAACTCAAACCCACATTTAAGTAGACTCTAACGGCTTGTTTTGTGAATGTTTCTTTTCTTATTTGAAATTATTAATTAACCATATAACACTTATGGAACAACGGAAATCGTTGATTTGATTATTCAATATACTATAAAACCGAAAAATAGGGTCGTATTGTTACTGTTATTCGGATGTCAGAACCAGAAAAATGCTTGGCTTCCGTAGTTCTTTTGGAATATGGAATAACTAAATAACACAAAAGGTATAAACGAGCAATGGTTGTAGGTGTTATTACTTACAAACACCAGAGGGCAGCAACGACTAGCTTTTTTGCTTGACCTCTTTACAAGAATGGGCTTTCTTTGTATCCCTTCAACCACCACCTTGGATGCTGCCATACAATGGCTTATACAGCCATTATAGCTTGCTTCTCCAAAACCATGCAGTTTGCACTCATGAAAGTACCAGACAAAGAAAATCGTGTGGCCACAGCCCAAAAAAGTGGCACAGCTACTTCAAACATCACAGGTGATTTGCTCTGAAAGAACAGATGGTATACACTAATCTGCGATGTTATGTCAGAAATTCTGACCAAAGCAAAGCAGAAAGGTTTCTACGCTCGTTTTTCTGTTATATATGTTGATCAAATCAAGGTATGCTTCAATGCAGAATCTGGCCTCAGCAGTAGGCCAGTTGTTCATACTTGTTGAGCTACTCTTGATTGACCATGTACGTACAGTTCTTACCCAGACTTCCGCACAGAGTTTGTTAATATTCTGTTCAGTGATTGGAACTTCCTGTAAATAAGGTGCTACTCAGGAATAGTTCATAGTGATCAGTCACTTTATTGGAACTTGACAGTCTGTAGTCAGTCATTATGAACTATTTAGCGTTCCATGGGGAAAATAACAGCATCCTTCGGATAGCTTTCCTTTAAATAGGCCTTAATGTAGTAATTTGTTTACATTTGAGTAATACTAGACTTTGTGAACAATAAACAATTTAGCTTCAATGAATTGCTTTAATCTGTTTAATAATTTAATTAGTTTTATGTATCAATATTGTAAAGTGGTAAGTTGAAATTCTTTATGTATAAATATTGAGGTTTGGTCAATTACAATTCTTCATAAAATAGTTCTGCAATATTTCAGGATATCTGCAGGCGTAGCCCCTAGCTATGTAAGTACATTTCAGATTTAAAAAGAACCTTGCAGTTACTACAGTAATGCCGTCTAAAACAGGGTTAGGGGTTCGTGCCACCACGTTGAGTTGCACCTTGAAGGTCAAGAGAAAGGAAAGCAGCTAAGCTTTATATTCTCTTGTGTTTTATAGCTTCATCAGTGATGCATTGTTATTTTTAGTTTAACAATTACTTAGCATCACTCAGATGGGTGGTACATTTTTGCAACATGGGTGTTGCAAAAATTGAGTTCACCTTGGGGTGAAAGCTAGTGTACAGTTGTGTAATATGTGATGTAATGTTAGGTCATATCTTTCACCTTGTCAAAAACCTCCTCATCATTGTTGGCCCTGCCGTGGAGGTCGTCTTCTTCGGTGACCTCACCGGTCGTCAACCTCAACCTCCACAAGAGGAAGGTCGCCTGTGATCTGACATGGCATGATAAAACAGAACACGCAGCAGATAAATTGCATAATGCCAGTGTTTTTTTTTTCATTCTATTGCGAATCTTTGAGCAAATATCGCAATATTTAAGAAAACAATATCAAACGTTGACATACCTCAGTGGCAGCTGTGGCTCCCGTCCCTACATCAGTTGGTAGGATGAGTAGGCCTACCTGGTGGAAGCACTTTGTTGGGGCGGGCCCATCCTGAGACTTCCCAGTAGCCCTCTTCTTAACACCGACCATTTATTTGTACTTTAGTCCAAACTCAAAGTAAAACTCTATGAACTGCTTAATTGCAAAGGTGTGCTGTCTGAACCACTGCTCGACGGGCAGCGAGAAATGTAGCCAACCGTTGGTCGAACTCAAAAAATATCTCTGCAAGAGAATGTAAAAAAATATGCAAGAGAACGCAAAGTTTGGAAAAATATTTTTCCTCGTAATTTTTGCACCATTATGTCCCTGTAGGGGCTCCGTAGGTTCCATCCTCTGTGTTTGTTGTTACACAGACAGAAGAAGGCAAGCATGTATGAAGTAGATTAGTGTGGAGACTTAACTTTTTTCTAATTTTTTGCAAACAATTTGGTTCTCAAGATGTCAATGGAAGATCCGTTTTTCGTTGTTAAAGGGTGAGTAACATTACGTCACTTTAGCGATACATCACCTGGGATGTATAGCAATCTTGCTTCATAGCATTTTGTCTATACCTTAGCCTAGCCACGCTAGGCTGCAGTAAGTAGGGCTACAACTAGCTAGCTAGCTTATTGTACTATAAACAATGGGGAATTGACATGCCAGGGGCGGTTTCGCTAGCTAGATAGCTGAGTACAACCGGTAGTCTTCTCAAAAGCAGCACCGTTACTCATAATTGTGTTGGGCTGGTTTGATAAATAGTGTACAGTACACAGTTCGGTTAATTTATTATGTTTAGCCTCGACGTTTCGATAGCTAGTGACGGGTAGCTTACCCATGGCTCCACGTCCCAGCTAACTCTAAGTATGTGTGGGATAGACCTAGTTATCTTATGTCTTGTACTTTAGGAAACTCACTAGTATACCATACTCTTCTGGTTAGCTAGATATCAAATACAGTAATGCGCATGCTGTAATAATAGTTGTAACCAAGGCATGTATTTTAATTGTTTGTAGGGAGGTACAAAAAGCCGTAAACACAGCACAAGGCCTGCATCAGCGATGGAGCGAGCTTTTGCAGGACCCTGGTGGTGTTTCCAAAGAGGAGGTTGACTGGACCACCAATGAACTGAGGAATAGCCTGAGGTCAATTGAATGGGACTTGGAAGACCTTGATGAGACAATCAATATCCTTTTCCCTTTTTGAATTGGATAGTGTAAGAAAGGCTGAAAAGCAAGCTACCTGTCTTGATTCCAGTAGCACATATGTTATGCTAGAGTACTGCTATGATCCAAGTAGTGTTGCACACACAAAGCCTTTGGTGAAGCTCACTACTGCTGACTTATATACACACACACACGCGCGCGCACACACACACATTCTTTTACTCATACAATTAGGGGTGAGATGGAACCTTTTCTTTAATTTTAACATAAGTATTGTTGAATCCAACCCTAAGAAATTCAACTTGGATGCTTTGGAAATGACTAAACGTAAAGCTTTCATCACAAGCACCAGACAAACTGTAAAGGTGAGTAAAACATAAAAAATAAATAGACCTTTGTGTAACTGTAAAGATAAGTGTTTTGAGTTTAGTATGGAAATCAAAATGCCAGATTAATCGTTAACACTTAAATGTTGGTTGCGCAGTATTAACGATTAACCTGTCATTAATATCTGGAATTTCCAGATACTAGTGACGCTCACTGACCAATAAAAGGGAAGTAGAAATAGTAGTTTCCCAGTCCAACATCCAAATGTCAAATGTTAAATGTTTTTTAAGTCTGGAATTGCCATTTTCAGTTTATTGGAAACAAACAAAAAAGTAAAAATCCCATGCTCTTATTCCAATTTAGCATTTGGTCTTTTTGTGTTGTGTGATGAATTAACTTATAATGTTAAACATTCCCCGGTCTCTGGTGGATCAAGTTAACGACAAAAATCTTTCAGTCAAACTTTAAAGTATAGGATCGTCAACAAAGCAGCATGAATTGTCGAGTGATATTTTATCATTGTTGTGAATGTGAGAAGCCGCTTATGTGCTTGCAGTCCACTAAAAGCAGGTGACTGTCAATGGATATCCAATGTATTGGCTGTTTGTAAATATATCCATGCATCCCAAACCACAGATATTCAGAATGAAATTGTTTTAATACGACTGTACTCTTAGCATGTCAGTGGACTTTTTCGTTTCATATAGGTTTGTTGTATTTGTATTTTTCGTCCTTTTTAGGAAATGAAAGAACACATGTCCAGTCCAACGGCTTTGGCCATGACAGACAGGAAAAACCGCCAGGTTAGTTTGTAATTGAACAGAATTGCCCAATGCGCCTCTTGCTAAGAAATATAAGGAAGCACGTGTCAGAGGTGTCATCAATTTACGCTCTTCTTTTTTTAAGCTGTACTGGAAGCCAAGTGAAGTTAGAATTCAGGAGTAGTTGTTCCCATAGGAGTCTCATTTGCCTGAGGTGTCAGATCTGACGCTTCCTTCTTCTGTTCCTTGACAAGAAATGGTCTTATTTGGCAATCATCTGAAAACACCTACCTAAATGTATTAATTGTATCCTCACATGGAGAACCAGTTTTTGAAATGTCATGATTTTGTGAATATATTCCATCTCCATTAACCTTCAGCGTAACTCGCTTTATATCTGCAGGCTCTTTTAGGGAACAGTGGATCTCAGGGTCCAATCTGGCAACCAGAGTCAGACAAATACACACGTCTGGACGGAGAACTCCAAACTGCAAACTCTCAATTCTTAGATGAACAACAAACTCAACAACAGGTATCATACACCGTTTTCCTAGGAAACACATTGTTGGCTGTTGCCCTCTTAAGAGTCTTCTCCGATGCATCGGGTGTCAATGTGTGTGTGTTTGTGTGTGTGATAGCTCATTGCAGAGAAGCAGGATGAGCACCTGGAGCTGGTCTCTGGGACCATTGGGGTGTTGAAGAACATGTCTGAGAGGATTGGCATGGAACTTGACGAACAGGCCGTGTATGTTTCACAACCATCTCCATTCAGACTCCGTAAAAATAACATTCCTCCTAACATTTGAGAGATACAGAAGTGGACCAAAAAAAGCCTTTTGTGCTTGTTACTTTTATCACCCAGATATGGAAATGAAACGTTTTTTTTTTTTTTCATACTCTTTCACATAGAAACACGTTACCTGGCTAAACATAATGTCCTGTTTGGTTGATAATTGTAGAAATTCTCTCTTGAAGGATGCTTGATGACTTTGGAAACGAGATGGACAGCACTCATTCCAGACTGGATAGTGTTATGAAGAAGCTGGCAAAGGTTTCCCACATGACGAGTGGTAAGTTACTTTCCTATTTGGACTTTTTCAGTGGATGGCTGTTCGATATGGGGGAGAACTGATGTTTTCTCTGAAATGTCTCTGAAAATGTATACTTGTGTGGCCATACTAGGCTACCATGTGCGGCTTCTTGTTTACACTTCAGAACGCCGGATGAAATATAGGTGTCGCAAAAGTTGTATCAAAATGGCCAAAACATGACAACACTAAAGTGACACTGTGTGGTGTTATGCCTGTTGTATCTGGGTCATATATAAAGAGTCCATTAAATCAAATAAAAAACACTTCCACAAATTGCCAAGAAGTGCTTCGAAAAATAATTAAAAGGGTAATTTCTTTGTACATCATTGCATGTTTTAATGCAGTTACCAGTAAATGGTTATGGTATAACACATGTGTTGTTCCTTTCCTTCCCGTCTCCAGATCGGCGACAGTGGTGTGCTATTGGTATCCTGCTTGCCGTTTTGTTAGTCATCCTCATGCTCTTCTTTATTCTGTGATGTACCAGCTACCATCATTCCATTCCCACAAACAGAAACTCGCTTATCTTAAACAAACAGTGATTGTGAGTCCACACCCCCTACCAAAACATCCACCTCTGTCAATTGTACGGCCTGAATTCAAAACTCGAGTTGAAACGTGAATTTAGACAGGTTTGCAAGTTTTAATACAGAAATAATCAGGATCCCCCATATCCTGATACTTTTTCAGTCTTTGAAACTTTGAATTTGAACGTCTATGAGAATTCAGCCATAGTCTGGAGTCCTAGTCTGTGACAGACTTTGTATGGGATACTTGGTTGACTAAATGACAAGTAACAAACATGAGTAATTTGTACCCTGTAAAGTGCATTCATATGCAAATAGATACTTCTGTATTTGTTTGTTTTTTCATTTCAGAAGGTTTTTACTTCGTAAACATGAGGTATTGTATTAAGATGGTAAGAACAGGTTGTTTATTTCATTTTTTTATTTTTATTCAGACAAGGTGAACTTTTTTTCCTTGACTCAAAAAAGGCACTGCAAGAGTTAAATGCACTATTTTCACTGTCTTGGCCATCTTCTTACAATACTAAATCAATAGATTCATGTGCTATTATGCATACAGACATCAAGGACTTGGGTCCTCCTGAAATTGAATTGGCTCTTAAATTCCTGGAAACTATTTTGAATAAGGTTTACTTCACCAGGCTGTAAAAGGGTGCTTGCAAACCTTGTGGTGTTTTATTATTACTGTGTGGAAAAACTAGTACAACTCCTAATGACCTAATCATACTTAAAGGACATTGTCTGACATTTAATTTTCAATGAAAAGTGTTTAGGGCTACCCTCTTCATTGTTATTTAATGTTGTCTTGTGCACTGACTGCTGAATACCTGGTTAAATATAACGAGTACTGTCAATTGTAACAATTATGTTAGTGGTGTTCTGTGGACTTTGAAGCAGTTCCTAGTAAGAAAAATACAATTTATTTCTAGGCATGTATACAGTATGACTGCTAGCACTAAAACCGGTGGACTATTTCTATTTATTTATCTATGTTCTTTCATTGTTATTTTACTGACTTACTGTTGCATTATCATTTTACGTAACACCACCAAGGCAATCATCATTATCACTGTATATTATTTACAATTTAACAGTGATGTAACTGGTGTGTTGTGTCTGCTACATCGCCTTAGGGGCAAAACACAGTAACAATCTAAAGCAATTGAACTTTAAACTAACATAACATTTACCTTGCATAGAGCCACTTCAAACTTGGCAACACACTTGGAATTAACTCATTGCATTTGTTTTCAACACTAACTTCACTTGTTATTGTACCTGTAAGCACATAAATCATAAGAGAACCCAACTCTATGGTTTCACTGTACTTGTTTGAAAATATGACTAACCAAGTATTATTATTTCCAAACTGTATACTCTGACTGTACTAATATTAACAACATTTGTTTACTGCAGTAAAGACTAGCAATACAAGCTCATGTGTCAGAATGTATCAGTTGACGCATCTATAACATTCCACAACAACAATGCAAGTATTCTTTATAATTGTCATCTCTCGCTCTACTATCATGTCTGTCTAGTCTGGTTTCCTTTTCAGTATTGAATGTCAGTTCCCAGGGAGACTCATTATGAATATACACATTAATAAGGAATAAACTGTATATCTAAACACACTGACTTCGTCACAACTGGTTGTAACTGTGAAAAATAAATAGCCAGTGCCTTAGGCTAAGCTGTGACACGAGGGCTGGAATGATTGACTTTTTAAATTTGGCCTCTTAAAATGTACACCATATTTAAGTTAAAAAAAAATACACTTTTAAGTATTGCAGCATCGTAACATGTAGGTAGGAATTGCGAAATACTTTGAAACCCCAACCGTCTAAAAATAGTTTTTAAAAAAAATCTCTCACCTCACAATTTTTTTTACTGTAATAGAGATTAAATTGTAGTTGAAATGATTAGAATTTTCAAGTTTACACATTTTGTTCACCTCTACCACCTGAAGCATATTTAAAAAGATGTGGGCCTAAAATAACAGACTCTAAATAGGGCTACAAGTATTAATCTGGTACCTACAGAAATCTAACACCCTTTGAGATTGTGACTAAACTATTGGAAAAGTGGATATTACTGAGCAATATGATAAACCACAAAATATTATGCCAAAATGTGAGTTCCACAAATCAAAAAATAAGTTGAAAATATTATTTCATCCACTCTGAGCAACCAAAGATGTCATTAGAGTAATGGCACACCTTCTCACCTGGACATTTCCAAAGTGGATTGTAATCCAGTGATAAATACAATTATGAAATATATTCATAGGAGATCTATTTATGGAGGGATTTTATGAGACACTACAGGAGATGCATGGCGTGTTTGAAGTTGACTCATCGTGCATCTCACACTTACAAAAGGGACATTATCTGTGCTAAGGCTAGTGCTTAGCCTGTTGGCTTCCTGTGATATGCTGTGCAACGTAGGGAGCAACAATTTAAAAAGATACGTCTCTTGTAGGGATACATGGCTCGCAGAGGTTAACTGATTAGAAGGGCACTCAAATATATATATATATATAATTGCCTGCTGGTGAACTTTAGGTGGAAGAGGTTTAAATGAACACAACGCTGCACATAGGAACTATGTATTAGCTAAAATATCAGTCTGTATGTTAAGCGGTGTGTCTCTACAGATAGGGATCTATTATTGTAATCTTACAAACATACAATTTACATCTCACAATCAAGTCATATTATGTATGTGTGTGAGTGTGAATATTGTTTGGTGTTTCGTCCATGCTTTGGGGTGTGTGAGTGTGCTACTGTTGTACCTGGCAAATCATCCTGTAGCTTTTTGGCCCTTGAGTGTCTGTTGTTAATTAGCTGTACTAACTAATAAGCCCTAGAGTTGAAACTGAAAAACCTGATTCAGCTCATCTAATTAAAATAATGAAATATGTGATTTGTTTCCAGTGTATGTCTTAGAATGGTCTTGGCAGAATTAGTGCATTAGAGATGTTGAAAGATGACACCTTATTGGAGTGTCAAGGCTCGCAAAACCGAGATATGGTCGACGCCATGTCAAATCTCTAGCTTACCACAAGTAAAGTGGTCTTCCAGTCTCACACCGTAGAGACAGTCTACAGTGCATGTAAAAAAACAACAACACCTTTTTGGTAATTAAAAGTGAGATGGATGCTTCAAAGGGAGTAATCATGGTTTTCTTTATTTGGACTCGATTAAAAATTACAGATGTTGACTGAAATGTATAATGGGAAAATGACAGCCTTATGGATAGACACTGTAATTTTAGAGTGTGACTCCTAGGTAAACAGTGACCTCATACACTTTCTTACTTTTGAATTAAAGCTTGTTATTAAAGCAAGCTACATAAGGAAGTCTTTTGAAATGGAAATGTATCAATATATAGTTTCCCTTTTTTTCAAATTCAATTTAACAGATTACGTTCCAAAAAAGGTCTATATGAACCATTTGGGGTTCAAGTGTTCATAACATTTGGCTTAGTTTTATTTTTTACAATGCATTCGTAAATGGCATAAAAAGCAGCATTAGAATCGACAACATGTTATTTTACTCACATTGGCAGCATTAAAAATATACATGTCAAATACAAAAATAATGAGTGGCAATTTCTCAACAGCACTCAATGTTGTTAGCAATACAAGGAACAAGAGTGAAACCCTTAATGTACAATAAAATAAATATAGATTTTATTTAGCAAGCAGACTAGCAGAACAAAAAGTGGATGATCCCTCAAGTCAATAAGATACACTGCTATAACATACTCAATGTAAAGTCTATGATGGGAAAAGGTGTAAATAAAAGTTTCAAATCTTTCCTAACACTTCTCTTGTATTAGCAGGCCTACATTGGTACATACATTTTTTGCTGATTGTCTGTGATGTTAGGATGTTCCAAAAGACTTACATGATAGGTCTGATTGTGACAAATACATTTTCCCTCATGCTTTGGAGTTGATATGACCTTTAACGGCCTTGTTACCTGCCTTTTGCATTGAATTTCAGTGTATTGCTTGGCTCATACAAATCACCCACAGCAGTACCTTAACCTCTGACCTGTGGGTCAGAGATTTGTCTTAAACATATACCTGACCAAGATATCTCAATAAAGATATTGAAATTCCCTGAAAGGGCACCTACTAAAGACTAGTATACTTCTAACATAGGAGTGCGGGAGTAATTGGTTTATAATCTCTTTACAATTTTGTTGAATCAACGCTCATGCATGATCGATCAACTGCTCTTTGACTAAAGCAGTTGACACAATGGGAAGACTATTCGATTGCATACAGTTCATCCAAAAGACATGCCTTTCCAGCATCCTTTAGGTATCAAATAGTCTGTACCTCACGTCCTTTTGAGAGTAGAGGAAAAAAACGAAAAAAGGTAGATATTGTTATTGCTTGGTGAAAGTTGTTCTCTTGATGAGCACCTAAACTCAAGATATACCACCCAGTTGTCATTTCGAGCCAACGGTGTGTTAAAAGAAAGTTTTAAAAAATCAAAATAAACCTGTGCTGGTTGGATTATAATGCAGCAGCTTTTCATGATTTATATCGTTTTCTGCTCAAAGTTGCCTTGCACGGACATTGGTCTTGGGAGTATCTCAGTGGTAGAACATTTGACTGTTAGATCAAGAGCTCACAGATTCAATCCACCCCTGCAAGTCACTTTGGATAAAAGTGTCTGCTCAATAAACACATTATTTGTATTCATATTATCATTATGGGCTAGTGGGGAGGGGCTTTCCGGTGACGTAGCACACGGACGGATGCTATGTTGCCTTTGGTCATGAGCTGTGTCACCAGGTCCAGACTCAGACCAGCCACCTTCTCTTGGTTCACCTCCAGGATCTCATCTCCAATACCTAGGAGCCCCATGTAGAGCTTCTCAGTGTTGCTGTCAGACATTTCTTCCACGTACACACCTGTGGAACACGAGAATATGGGAAAATGCATGGGCGTTCATACATCCAAACATGCTTTTTTACCACCATTGGAGCAATCCTCCGCTGCAATCTTCTGAATTCGAATGACCTGTAAAATCGAATGACGTATAACTCCCGTACTTCTGAAGAGTGCCCACAATTTTGTCCCAAAGTTTTAGTTTGCATTTTTGTGTTGTTCCACTCGAAAGCAATTCAATGTTAATGTGGATCCCAATCATTTTGATTTCAACAGTTGTTTAAAACCTTTGTAAACTTTGAATTTACAAACATGTATGGGGGCCTATACTTTGGGCGTACGTATAGAACAGACTCGCCCACAATCATTCAAATCAAAGCCGTAGGATATAAGCAATTTATGCACTAGGACCTGAGTCTGGCCGTCCTTTTCCCCGGGAAATAAGGAAACCAAAGGGTCCGTCGGACGGTCTGTTGAGCTCCAGCAGTAGAGTCCCATCAGGGAAGGCCTGGGCCACCCTCCCCACGGAGCGCACTTCACTGGGGCAGCCTACGTCCTCAACGCTGAGAGGCCTGTGGAGGGTCCTGCCGGACAGGGGAGATCAAGTCGAGCTGGGCTTAGCTCCAAACAGGCTTACCCAATCTGAACCGAAAAGACTCCTCGATCAACCTCAACCTCCAGAGGCATCTGAGTGAATATCATAGACATGAGCAATCTCTGAGAATTAGAGGTCTACCGTGTACTGAATAGCTACTACATCTGTCCTGATGTGACGACACACTTTCCATCGCTCTTTTCACTGTTTGCACTTTGGTCATAAAACTCTGACCAAAATGGTCCCATTTAGTGCAGAGATCACAGGTCATTTTGACCTCTTCCACTGGTGGGATGTGGGTAGAGGCCACGCTGGCGTGAAGCTAGTTGATGAGCTTGCTTTCTGCTAAAGCTGCCGTATCTGCTAATCAAAGTGAAATGAACCTCTTCGGGTATGTATAATGACATATTAAATGTCATCCAAAGGACAAATATAAAGGTTCACTGTACTTCATACATTTGTCTCTGCTACCCACACAGCCCCGGACTAAAAGAGCAATCCATGAATAACTTAGAATGTGCCATGTGGCTATCAGGTGTCTGTCTTTTGAGGAAGGTAACGTAAGCACACTTCGACACCATGGAGACGGACCGGAATGTATTCTCCGGCCTCTATAATACATCAGCTGCTGGTAAACGCACACACTCTCGCACGCTCACAATGTAGGAGTGTCAGTGGACTGCACTCTTTGCTATGTGGTCTTCTTTCGAATTCATTTTCTTTCTATGCCAGCACCACACGCCACCCGAGAAGACACTCAGAGACTCCAGGGAGTGGAAACGATTTGGTTCCACAACAAACTTACAAATGCGCACACAAACATTTATAGTAGTCCGCCTGAACACTACACAGGAGGCCTCTTTCACATGCCAGTCCATATTAGGATGGACTTCTGATTGCTGTGGCTTCATTCATTATTCATACAAGATAATGTATTTTTTGAAACAGAGGCGCTGTTTTGCATTAATTTGATTTTAATTTAAACAAGTTTAAATGAGAATTATTCGTAAACATGTGGTTATATTTGTGTTTTTAGGCTGAAGTACCTGAGAATAGGGCTGCCAGACAGATCCCCAGGAATGTATGCACTGGAGCGATCTTTGTTCCTTTTCGGCATCTGTAAATTCTGAATCGATGACGATTTCCTCATCTGGAGAAATGGTGACCCCTTGTGGTGAAATAAATTGATTTCAATTGTTAACATTTTGGATAGAGATCATTTAGTTAAATTCAACTTTAAAACATTTGTCATAGAGACTAAGAAGATAAAGCAGAAACATTTGTGTGAACGGCATACATCTTTGATTAAAAAGCTGGGGGGGAAATGATTAATGAATCAATTCATGTACCGGTACCTCAGAATCCATTCAAACCAATCCTTTGAACAAGCCATATAACATAATTACATTTTGAGCAAAGGCTGCAGGGTCTATCAAGAAACTGAACTAGTATACAAAATGCTTCAGAGCACAAGTGTCCACTGTTTAGGCCATTCTACCCCTTAACCAGGCGACAAGCTGTCCCATTCCCTACACTGGAAGCAATTCGATTTTGTCAGTCGGTCCTGTGTCAATCGCCTGTGAATCGCCTGCCGCGTTGTGGCTCGTGATTTAATAAGTCTCATGGTTCACAGTGTACATGGCCGCAGAAAATCATGTTTTTGCAACCGTTTCAGATGGAAGAAATTGGAGTATTTGATTCCACGGCATCCTCACCAAGCGAAGGGACTGGAGTGAGGGGGCCTTCCTCAGCCGTCTGGTGTCCGGAGGACGTGCAGGGCTGAGTTTGGGGCTGGGTTTCGGGCAGGGGCTGGTGGAGGCCGGGTTGATACTGGGCTGGAAGCTCAACTGCTCCAAACTCCTGGAACGCCCTCTACTGAGAGTCCCCACACCGTTGAGACCAATGGCCGAGAAAAAGCGCTTCAGTGACAGTTTGGAATGTCCCAGTTTCAGATCTGCATCTTCTCCCGACCTGATTTGACAGTAGAGAAGTAAAGAAAGAGATAGAGAAAGGTGGATGGAAGAAAACATGCATGAATTACTCATATAAAGGGGAGCTCACGTCATAGTACAAGACCGTATTCTTGTGAATGAAACAGGATTCCCATTACGTTAATAAATAATCAGTAGAACTAGTTTGTTTCTAGTCACTAGATCGCTATGCGCACTTCATCTAAAAATAGTTGATTGTGTCCATTGAGCAGACTGAACAGATGTACGAGGGCAGCCCGGCCCTCGTACATCCCGGGAACGTCACGTCTCGCCCTTCGATGAATCCTGGGCTACCGGCTGTGAGTTCCCTTCCTTGAGACTGTTGTTAACCATGAGTGCCTTCATGCCTCGAGCCTTCAGAGCCTGAGAGAGACTTTATTGAGGCCTAGCGCCTGTTTCGTGTTGTCCTGTCTTGTCAGGGGTGTGGTTCTCCTGATCTGCAGATTGATTATTGATAGCTCAACTGAACGTGTTCCCTCCATTTGTGAGGACTGTCACAACACTTTATCGACGTTAATAGAGGAGTTTACACAGCTGTGGACGGGTTCAAGTTCAATTTCAATCTAGAATCTTCCACAACTAATTTGAGTGATGTCTGTTATATAGGGAGTCAGATGGCTGAGCGGTTAGGGTATTGGGCTATTAGTCAGAAGGTTGACGGTTTGATTCTCGGCTGAGAAAATGACGTTGTGTCCTTGGGCAAGGCCCTTCACCCTACTTGCCTCGGTGAGGAATGTCCCTGTACTTACTGTAACTCGCTCTGGGTAAGAGTGTCTGCTAAATGTAAATGTATCCTTGAACAGTGGAAATTGGAATTGGATGAATGGATGAAGAACTCACTCAACAGGACTGCGACCATCCTCCCTCTGCTTCTCTGCTCCCATCTGCCCTCTGTCACTTCCATCACCCGCACAGTGGTTCACTGATGGTATGTTGTCCACTCCTTTTAGACAGTACTCTTCCATACCTAAATGCTCAGCTATGGGATGGAAAAATGGAACGTACATGCAGTTTTTTGTTTGTTTGTTTCATCGGCATCAATAAAACAAGGGGTCACATTTAAATTTGAATTCCACTTAGTACTGCTAGTTTATGTACCCTTAGTATAGATAGTCCACATATTTACATTTTAGGTTTAGGTCAATTACCCATTTCTAATTGGTCAGTGTGAGGGGGTGTGTGAGGGAGGGTGTTGGGGGAGGAGTTAGTCTAACCTGATGCGAGGGGAGCGGTGTGACTGTGCTGTCCTGTGGTTCGGGCGGGAGATGAAGAGTGTTTTGGGACAGCGGGGTCGATGCAAGAGGCCATCGCTACGCCGCCAGAAGTGGGCACAGAAGAGACACAAACCTCCGTGACATCCCCGTGACCTCCCTCACCACAGAGTCCCTCCTGACGACTGGCTATGGCACCTCTCTCCTGGACCTCCAGGGCCTTCTTCGCCGCTTGCTGGCCATTGCACTGGCTCCTGAGACCCGATTTGAACGCGGATTTGATACGGAGTGGGGACGAGGGGTTGCTCTTGGGTGTTCCCAGGGTTCTGGCGTCTTTCACCGAGGACACCAGACGTGGGGTTAGAACAGCCACACCCACAGCCTGCTCCAGGGCATACGGGTTGGGTGGTAGCGCCACTGTGCCATTGGTCGAGGCAGGCGGCGACACGCGGTCGTCGTCGGGTGCCACAGGCACTGTAGGTCTGTGGGTGCCCGCTGGCTCTCCCTTTTGGCTGCACCTCTTCACCCGCATCTTGGAGACACGCAAACCACAAGCTTTGCCTCCACTCCCTGTCGTGGCATCCTCTGAACCTCTACGCATGCTGTCGCCGTCCCCCGTAGCGGCAGGAACCACGGTGCCGATATACGTCTCCTTGATGCGTTCCGAGTGCACCCAGCACGGCACCCCGTCGGCCACGCCATCCGCGAGCCCAACCGGGGGGTCGGGAGGATCGCCATAGAGATACGAGCTCTGGGGGGGAGGGTTCGGATTGAGGTTGTGGTGGGCGACCGCTGCGGCGAGGAGGGTCCCGCATGATTTGCACTGTCTCGCTAACACGTCTTGCGGCATTCGAGGTCTGCAATGGCTCGACGTACCCCTCACGAAGCTCCCCTGAACTCCGTGGGGCTTCCTACGCCATACAGCACCGCCCTCAGGGCAACATCCTCTGTCGGTTGATAGTCCATTTGCGGCTCCCGTGGGCTCGTTCGTCTTGTTGACGAAAGAGGACAGATGGGGCTTGGGCACGAGCAGCGGCGGAGGCCTCTCTGCCGCTCTCTGCCTCAGTCTCTCCAGGTAGCGGACCTCCGCTTCGGTTTCACTTTCGTCTTCGAAACGCACCCGCGTCGGAGAGGGACCGGGCCATCGCCTGGGGGGGGAAACGGAGTCCGTTCGAGAGGAATCGCCGTGGTTCCCCGACAAGGAATTTCTAATACAATGGGACAGTCCGGCTTTCCCCGCCAGATAAGGCCAGTGCAGAGGTACACCGGGCCTAGAGAAAGGCTCCCTGTAAGTGGACACACACACACACACACACAAAAAGCATACAAGTGTTTTACTTTCTGGGCAGAGTATTGGTTTCATGCCTGTGGGATTCCTCTTCGAAATCCAGGCCTTAACATTCCTCACATGCTTGGCAGGCAGAGAATAGCCATCCTCAGTCTAAATGCGCTTTCTGCATCCAATCATCTTGTCTCAGCAGCTGCAAGAGCATCGCTCCATCGCTTGAATTACAACACGCTTCCGAAAGATGCCCAACCATTTCTTTGGCCCTCTCTCCACGTAAGCCTAGCACCGAATTGAGGTCGCCTGACATGAACAATGGATGGATTTGATCGATGATCTGAGGAGATCAAACTGTTTCGAGGTTTCCACTGTGTTGTTGTTTTGCAGACGGTTAGATTGTGGGGCAGGGAAGTATGACATGGCTGGTTACCTTCTTAAGCTGCCAAGAGAGGTGAGGTAGTCCTGTGCTGACATCAGCACACCGTATCCTGTTGATACTAACAGCCGTGAGGGTGTGCATGCGGTGCGGTACCTCTGGAAAAGAGGCCTAAGTATCTTCCTAAGGCACTGACTGTACTGTATATGTGATCCTCATCAAAGAAATTCTGCAGGCCAAATTAAACCAAAACATGCAATATTGTCTTCAAAAACTTTCAATTTTGGTTACATATATTAAAGTATCCGCTCTACTGAGGATACTTTGTTCCTCAGTAGAATGTTCCTTTCGATTATTCTGAGTGAAACACTCTCTGTTCAGGTGAATATGCTGATGTCACCAGAGGATCACTATACCAGAAATAATTTTAGCACTGAGATTGGAGGCATGTAGAAGGTGGAGAAAATATTTATTTCTGTGAAAAGGACTATTGAGAGCCTGAATAAGAGGATAAGATAGAGATCAGAGGGATAACAAATTATGCTTATCTTACAATTGGCATAATTATGTGTTTTGTTTAAAGTGTTTTATGATATATAACTGACAATATTGATTGCACTGAACACAACTACATTGCAGCACTCGTACATTGTATCTGAAAACTATACCATGTAAGACTTTTAGGTTGTCATATCTCTGGAGCATAGATGAGATTGAGAACAGTCCAAAAATGTGTATACAAGGCAAAAAAAACTATCTAAATTACCTGGCAATACATCAAAGCAAGGAAATGTTTTACTAATATATGGCCATGACATATATTAAACAGACACGTCAGGCATTTGGGCATTCATAAAAGGCATAACAGGCTAAACTGCCCCAGCAAACAAGCAGCACCATTAGATGTAGTTAATCTCTCCACAGTCATG
The DNA here is from genome assembly GCF_054491055.1 of Hypomesus nipponensis. NCBI lineage: Eukaryota > Metazoa > Chordata > Actinopteri > Osmeriformes > Osmeridae > Hypomesus > Hypomesus nipponensis. Next base: position 4,752,520 of record NC_140386.1, read on the forward strand.
TGTCTGACGGAACTGCATGTATACACCAAACATAATAAAGCCATCGACCACAATGTCCTTACTTAATAACGGGCACAGGGTCCCACAAATATAGAGATGAACGGAGGGAGGGAAGAGAGAAAACACACTCTTTGAAAAAGAGCTTGCTGGTTTAGGTGCCTGCTACAGATTAGCCGGGCCAGCAAATAACATTCCATCCCTGAAACGCATGTAAACACACACACAAATAAACAAACATATGATTTTTTCTTAGGCCACTCACGGGTTGCCCCTCTGGACGGGTAGGATGGTGTGGTCGGCCTTGACTGGGTAAGAGCGGGCCTTCATGCGAGCTCTTTCCTGGATCCGCTAGGCCTGTTCATGGCGTGGACTCGGCAACAGGTCCTTAGTGGACACAAAGGCCCCGTTAGCCGTTCACAACACACAGTCAGTTGGGGAGAGGGGGGGGTTGGGAAGAGGGAGAGATGCATGCATCAGCGCCTGTGCGAGACACTCATAGAGCAGGGGATTAGACAGAGTGGGCAGTCATTACTCATTAGGGTGATGAGGGCTGTGTGTGTGTGTGTGTGTGTATGAGAGAGAACTGTTATTTGTATCTGAATGAGCTAACGGATCGTATACTTATGTGGTTCATGTAACTTCTTATTGTACGTTTTAGTGTTTTGTAAACGTTTTTTTTCCATGTGGTGTCCCTCTTTGACAGTAGTGCTGGCTGGCTAAAATCCCTGATTGTGTAAATTTCAGGCTAAAACATGATGTCTTCACCTGAAGGGAGGGCTCTGATTCTAGCCAGTCCAGTCATGTTTCATCATAATTTAGCCAGGGACAACCAACGACTTAAACATTATTCAATAAGGATAATGGGCAGATTTAGGAAAACACCATCCTATTACCCTCCTCTGTGTCTAGGTTACGTTGCAAGTTTCACCATGTTCTAGTTCATAATCACGATATATTTTCAAATGTAAATGATCTTTTGTGCAATGAATCCAAACCTGTGGGATGTTTTAACCACATTTATTGAAATTAAAAGGAAATAATCTACAGAAATCAGACATGCAATGCTCAGAAAGTAAATACAACGCAAAATAAATACAAAATAAATAAAAGTACAAAATTCTGTGAGTAATTTACATCTCAGCTAAAAAAAGGATAATTACTCCATGAAGCCTATAAGGATCTGAAGACAGGTTTTGAAGCATAATCTACACAGAAGAAACACCTGACATACAGGAGAACTGTAATAAAATGTCTAAAAACAAGCATTTGTCAATTAGTTCGGTATCAACTTTATTTCTTTATTTGTTACAAATACACATTTCCCTGAGGAAATAATGTCCACTGGAACATGTACAATTTTAGTGGCTGATCGGTTCTTAAAGTCTCTCGATGGTCTTGTTTAAAAAAAAAAAAAAAAATCTAAATACAATTCTAGAGAATAAAGGTGTCAACCCTTGGAATCATGTACCTGTAAAAGATCATAGGGCTTTCAGCATACACTCAATCGGTTTGATATAGTCATGTCTTGATAATCCATTGAGCCAAAAACTATTAAGCGCTTTCATAGAGTCTGAATTTACAAGATTGATGGTAATCATAAAATATTAAGATTACAAAAAGGATTAAAGGTGCACCATTATGACAGTTGATAAATAATCATTGTCCCCAAGCAGCAAAATAATCCTTACAAGGATAGATATTGAAAGTAAATCAATAAAAAGACACTGACAGCATTGCACATTCTTCAGCATGTGACGTTTATCTTGATTTCACAAACCGAAAAAATAAAACGTTTTTAGCATAGAGTATCTAATTTGCCTGGTTTATTTGCCCAATAATGTGGAATCCCTTCTTCATCAATCACTAGACATACATAATTTACACAATACAGTGACAAATGCTCAAGTGCTTGGTTACAAAGTCAATACATCTCAGTCAAGATGCCATTATAATCCCACCTCAGAATCATTGGTTCAAACCGTCAAAGAAAAGCCAAAGGCATCTATTCCAAACCAGCTAAATCAACACATTACAGCCCTGTAAATGAATAACAATAACCAAACATAAAACCCAGACAGAAATTTAAAATGTATCATGACAAAACAGTACCAAAAGTAAAAAGCAACAACAAAGCCCTCTGTTACAAAAAAAAAACGGAGACGTTTTAAATAATAGAATGCTGAAAATGAGCAGAATACTGTAAATATGCATCTCAACAAATACAGCATGTGTTCATATTATTACCAACATGAGGTCCATTGTTTTTCAGTCTCATTCTGAGTTGGTCTTTTAGAGAAATCGGAAAATATGAAATGCTCAAATAACTTAATTGTATTAAAATCTTTGGGGACTGCAGAATGGGAATATTTTGGTGCTAATCTTGAGGGTGCTGTTCAAGTATGCATCATGATAAAAATAATAAAAATAATTGAACTATCCATTTCCATTTTGTACATAAGTCTGTACAAAACAATACAATAAAACAAAGCAACATTGGTCACTATATTTCTCAATATTTGTGATATTTGCAAGATTCTCTGCAAATGAAAACATCATGTTCCATGACTCCATGATCTTTTTTTACCCCTGGCTAATATTAGCCAGTTTCTATAGAGAAATGATTTGGTTATTAACCACTATCCTGGTCAAAACCATAAACTATATCCACATGATCTGCACTTCAGCTAGGCTTCATGATCAACCGGAAAAGAATGATTGTATATCACGATTTACTTTAAAAGTCTGATAATGTAATCCATTTCAATTTTGTGAACTCAAAATACAAATCATAATGGATGTTGTCCATAAATTCTTACGTTGCCTTAATTTATTTGAGGTTATTTACGGCTTTGCTACTGGATCATTGAGTCAAGTGGGGCGGAATTTCAACAACTTAATCTGATCTAAAATCGTTACAACGCTAGAAACGCTCATCATTGCTGTGCAGCAAATAATATTCATGTGCGTACTAGTACATTTACTGTATGTGTAAGTGGATCAAAATGCATGTTCGGTATTCTGTAAATTCTGATATTGACAATGTATTTTGAATACTGTAATGTAGAAGAGCAGAGGATACATATCTTGGACCTTCACCCGGTCTTTCAACTATCCTAGCCATAAAGCATACTGACATGCATTACCACAGCAGTGTACCTTGGTACAATGCGGATGCATGGCATGGCTGTATCGAGTGTGCGCACAGCAAGCAACTGACAATCACAATGTTTGGCCTTTGACTAGTAGGATTCTTTGATTGGTCTTCCATAGGAAGAAAAAGCGAAAGAGAAGATCTACTAAAAAAAAAAAAAAAAAAAAAAAGACAGACAGTAGTATTCGACCATGGCTAAAATCACAAGATTTTGTAGATCGAGAAGAGCTTTGGAAGGTCTCATGTACGTGGGTTCTGCCCGTGTTCTCAAGTAGATTTGCATGCCATCTCTACACGTTCTGCTCCTCAAAGCAGACAGGCTGCTATGGCAGACTCCTATATTTCTACCATCTTGTAGAAATGCTGTGGTGGTATTCAACCTTGTTTCATGCAGGTCCATGCATCTAATCCCCTTGGTAACTGCTCAATTGGAAAGCATGTGTGTCTGATAGGTGCACACACACACACACACACACGCCAAAACACACACACACGCCAAAACAAGTACTCTGAAAGATCTATGGGTGCCAAGAATCACAGAGGCCGTAGATCAGAATCCTGCGTAGGTCCCCTTGATTTTGTCAGTTCTCTGCATATTTAGCGATATCGAAAGCAAATCACTGTGCATGTGCGCATATTGGACAGCAGATCTTTTATTGGACAGCAGAGAAGGTCGGGTTGAGGGCTTGCGGGGGATGGGGGGGGGTCGACACAAAACACGCGTGTTGAGAGTACGCGTGTCAGCCTACATTAGGAAGAGCAGGAGGGCTCTGAGGAGGAAATAACACGGCTCCATTACATGCATCCGAGGTGACCTGGTCACACACCTCTCCTCCTCCCCCCCCCCCACACTCCCTTCACTTTCAGAGTCGTCCATGGCCATCCTCAACAACTCGTCGTCGTGGTCCAACTATTGTTAGAAAAAATAAAATAAAACTGTAGGCGGGGGTTGGGGGGCAGGGGGGGTGCTAGGAGTCGCCCGTTATCTGGTAAGAGCCGTTCTCTGGTCCTGGTGGCGGGGGTTTGGCTTCGGTGGTGGTGGTGGGTTTGGGGGGCCAGTCGGGGTCCACGCTGAGCTCTTGGGCCAGGTGCATGTAGAGAGCCTTGGGCATGGTTCTCCGCCTACAGCACAGCCAGGACAGACACCGCCGGCCCCAGAGGTCGATGCCACTCTGAAGTCGTGACGACAAATTAAGAAAGATAAAACTACAAAAACACTTTATATTTGATACTTTTTTTTTTTTTGAAAGAATGACTGACATGCACTGTATGATCAATGATGTATATGAAGTAGAATATATATGTGTCAAAGATGTATGCAATGCAAAGCTATAATTACAATATAAATATATAGGAGGAAATAACATGGCTACATATACATATATACATACATATATATTTTTTTTATTATTTTTATTATAGCTTTGAATTGCATACATCTTTGACAATGACCTTAAAAATATCATACATGCATCCAACCAACACTTGTTGAGTGAGCAGCTGCCTTCCTGCACTTTGCATGATTGTGAATATTTCACAAAAAGGAATCTAATGGAGTCCAAATCATATTCATTCCACCTTTCCTACCAATTTCTGGAATGAATCAAAACGTTTCCGGGACCTTTGAACACCCATCCTTATTGGCTACCAACATACCCCTTGGAAGTTACCGTGCATTTGTTGTGTCCAGAGTACATACCTGCCTTTGGCTGTTCTGTTTGCTCTCGCACAGTTTGAGAAGAGACTATATACAGTTGAAGGAAAAGCTGATAGATAAACGAGCAGCACTCTTATTGGAGCCACTGGGATGACGAGGCAACAACATGAAAATCGGAAAGGAAGGAGTAAAGACGAAAAGTGATCATGCTCAGGGAGGAGTTCTCTACCCCCACCCCCCCCCCCCTCACCCCACCCCCCCCCACCCCCTCCCAAGGGCACAAGAGGGAAGAGAGGCACAAACGAAGCACATGCGAGAGGAGCTGGTTACGTCGAAAGAGTGTTTGGTGACATGGAAAGAGGAGGAAGGAGGAGGACAAACGGGATGAGAGCACCAGACAAGAGGGAGAAGAGGGAGCGGGGTGACATGTCCGATTTTCCCAACCTGGTGTGTCGGGCCGGCAGCAGAGGTGGCGCCATAGCTGCCCTGCTTGTCTCGGCTGAACACAAGCTTCCATAAGACGACGTCAAGCACGAAGGTCTAGGGAGTAGCGCAGTGTGCAGGGGAAAGAATTACAGGAGGGCTACTTGATCACACTGCTACTTCCAATAGATTTGTGCATGTTATCCTCATTCCTTCAACATACACTATGAAAAGGGACATTAAGGGTGATTTTTAGAGGCTGTGCATTAGTCGTGAAGTCAGGAAGAGAGGCAAAATAAGATGGTTATTATTATTTTTTTCTTTCAAACTCACATGAAGATTAGAGGGTTGTTGGTGATTTAATCTACAATAGGTGGATAGCTACTCTTCATCAAGAGCATTTGGGTCATCGTTATTGGCGATGAGTGACTAGGATCTGTTGGTGGTTGGTGATTATCTACTCATTGGTGGTGTAAGACACGGTGGCACCCTTTAGACTTGTGTGCCGAGAAAGCGTGCTTGACTTGGGAGGCTACAATGCAAGTCGAATGATTCTAGAACGTGAAACGAATGAGCGCACTGCGCGACAAACGTTTGACCTGAGGGGGGGGGGGGGGAGGTCGGAACCGTTGGTGCACGGTAAAGATGAGGAGTAGGCGTGGCCGCGTAGTGGGGCGTGTGCGTGCGCTTACCTCCACGAAGACCGCCACGGCGGCATTGACAACGATGACGCAGAAGAGTGTGATTCTCCACTCAAACGGCACACACACAATCTGAACAGGGGACAGACATGTTCACGGTTGCCTTTCGAGCGAGATTTGTCGGGAACAGCGAATGGTTGGTTCAATCGGGGCTGACGGGCCACTCACCTCTAAAAAGTCGTCGATAGCCTCGACGGGGTAGAACATGATAAAAGTAAGGAATAGGTAAAGGCTTAAGGCTGACAGCACAAATGGCCCTGCAGAGAACAGAACACACGCAGAATGATTCGCCACATGCAACACTAATTAAGGGAGTTTGAGATTTGGGGGGGGGGGGGGGTGACAAGGGAGTCTTACAGTTTTTGTAGCTGGGTTGCCTGAAGGGCTTGCCCTTGGAGAAGACGATGGCCACGATGAGGTACTGAAAGGAGGAGATATAGAACAGGCTGGTGTTCTCGTAGTTCTTGATGTTGTGGTGGTCCAAGTCCTCGCTGGAGTTGTGCTCCGGAGAGAAGTTGCCGTAGGAGGTGACGTTGCAGGCACTGCGAGAACAAAAAAGGACAGTTCGGCTCAACGGGTACCTGTGATTTGTACGTTGGCTTTCGATGGAAGCGTTTTGGCAAAACGAACCCCCAAAAAAGCGTCCAAACGCCGCGGCGGCATTTGCCATGTTGTACTCACTTGGACTGGGGGGTCCAGATCTCATACCAGTGCTGGTGTCTGACCCAGAGGAAGGCGATGGTCTGGAAGCCCAGGCAGATGATGATCTGGGTCAGAACCGAGAAGAGCAGCGGGCCCGAAATCAGCCCCGAGGGAGGACGTTGGGACACCAGCTCCTTCCACGCTGGGTTCAGACTCACTGGGTCGAGAAAGGGAGAGGCGTTAGAAGGACATGAGAGAGAGAAGACATTGAGAGAACGGGGGACTCGAGCGAAAAGAGTCAATCTGCAGGCCTTTGCGTGTTGGTTCTCTCCGTTTATACTCACTCGTGAAAACGATAACGAGGATGATTGCGATGTCAATGAAGAGGAACTGGAAGTCTCCCAGGTTACTGAGGATCTGTGAGAACCACAGACAGCCCAAGTGAGAACCACAGACAGCACCAAAAAAAAGCATTCATGTTGTGCCCGAGCCCTAGACAGCTCTATCACAGATTTTCCTAGCAAAAAAGTTTCCTAGCCAAAATGTACTTGCTATTCCCAAACATCTTCTCATAAGCATGGTCATCAGATGTGTATAATTGACATATAATGCAATTGAAGGATCCTCTGAAAAAGCTTAGGTTTACATTTAGGAACCCTTTTGAGCTCTTTAAGGTGCTGTTCAGAACCCTAAATATTTTTTGCTAACTTAAATGTTTCTTTTGGAACCGAAAAGAGTCCTGAATGGAAATGTACTGTTTATTGCGGAACTTAATCGTTTGAGCAGTTTTCTATTCTTAGAAATGATTCCATTTAAAAACATCTATTGATTGTAGTTCCTGCTTCAAACAGGCGGCAGTAACAAACACTGCTAAATAATGCATCTCCACCAGAGGGTGGGGGCAGAGTACATTTGAAACGACCCGCCGAAGGCTACTCACAGAGTAGAGGAGGGTGACGCTGATGTACTGAATGATGCTGTACAGGGCCATGAACTTGAAGACGCAGAAGGAGGTGATGAGAGCGGCACGGCCCTCTCTGCAGACGGACAACAGCGTGTTAGAGGGGAGTCAGGCGGCTGAGCGGTGAGGGAATCGGGCTGGGGATCTGAAGGTCGCCAGTTCGATTCCCGGCTGTGCCAACATGACGTCTTGTCCTTGGGCAAGGCACTTCACCCTACTTGTCGCAGGGGGAATGTCGCTGTACTTGCTGTAAGTCGCTCTGGATAAGAGCGTCTGCTGAATGACTCAATGTAAATGTTAGACGGGGCCTGTTGTCGTACACAGCGAGTTGGGCCAAGTTACCTGATGAGACTGGGAACGCAGGAGATGTTGGGGGTGCGCGAGGTGAAGGGGGAGGCTACCGAGGCCTCCAGTTCCGACAGAGATATCCCACCATGGGCCCTTTTCAGCGCCTAGATCGGGAGATGGCTAAAATCACTGACCGATTCAGGTCACCACTTACACAAAAACAATCCAACGCTGTGATTCGCTGTGATTCGCTGTGAAATGCCCCAAGTTACCTGGTCAGCAGAAACGGAGGAAAAAGAAATAAAGCTGGTACTTACCCCGCAATCATTAGCACCATCTCCACACATCCCTACAAAGTAGCTGGACAGGGAAAAGGAGAACAAAAGTATGTTGTTGACCCGAATCGAAAAGAAACGTCTGAGAGTGTGTTGTGTGTGAGCGCGTGTTGTTACTCACTCTACACCCTGTAGAGCCTCAATGAGTTGGGTTTTTTGGTCGGGTGCCATTCGGGCGAAAACCGTGCCGTGAAGGACCAGCTAAAAACAATCAAACATCAGTGGAAGATAACAACAACCACCATTCACAAGCCATTTCTTACGTTTTCTTCAACAATTATGCGTCCCCCCCCCCCCCCCCCCAAACTCTACCTTCTGAAGCAGGTCTTGGAAGTGTTCGGTAATGACGGCAAAGGACTTGCCACTCATGGCAAAATGGTACTGCTCCTGAGCCTTGGGCTTGTCTGTGTGGCGCACGTCCTCCATGCTGATCTCCACATTCTGAGAGAAGAGACCCAAACACAGCAACTGAGTGACGACTGTTGCTGAGGCGAAGAGGCTGTGAGAAACATCGGACGTCGTCGGCTTTGAACGATGCCTTTCGCGTCTCCAAAAATCGTACGGAATGCCAGCGCGCCCCGTGTTTGCGACTCAACCCAAGTCGAGGCGCGCGCCCCCCCACACCCACACCCACGCACCCTATAGTTGGCGTCCAGGTCGTGGGACTGGCTGGGCTTGTCTGCGTAGCGCCATGTGATCTTGGCTGCCTGTCCATCTCTGGGGTGCAGGGCGTCTGCAATGATCACTTTGTCTAGTGGGGGGATCATACCGCAATCCCTCGCCACGGAGATGGCAGTCAGCATGTTGTCACCTGAGACACGGGGGGGGGGGGGGGGGAAGAGAGAAACGGAGGCCGCGATATAGGTCTCGAAAGCTGGTAGAAGCTGTTCAGATAATATGTATCTGCAAATGCGCATGCTGCATACGCGGTTCATTTTTCTAGCCAAGTGTGGGCAAATCATTTTAGCTTTGATCAAACCGCGCGCGTGTGTGTGTGTGCGTGCTCACCAGTGACCATGACGGTACGGATGTTGGCTTTGCGGAGGTTTTCCAGTACTCCAAAGGTCTCTGCCTTGAGTTTATTCTGCATGATGATCAGGCCCAGGAACTCCATGTTGGCTTCGATATGATCCCTGGGGAAAACAGAATGAGGATCCGTCATCTCAGACAGTACAGCCTTTGGGATAGAGCGAAGAGCCGAGGAGTGGAAGATACCTGTTGACATTCTGGACTTTGTGCCAGGTGAGTTTGGACTCAAGGCGGCGGTGGGCCAAGGCTATGACCCGGAAGCCCTGCTTTGTGAAATCCTCCAGAACACCTGCAAAATTCTCTGGAACTACACACACGCAGACACATAACCGTTTATACCTGGTCTTATAGATGTTGTGCTTCGGTCAACTTGGAAAAGGTTCTATATGCCCCCCCCCCCCCACCACATTACATTTACACATACGACTAACTTAACAGACTTGCAATCAATGACTCAAGTGCATGATAAACATACAATGTGAGCAGATTTGCAAGGAAACTCGTTTGAAGGTATTACCCGTGTCCTTCTTGCAGAGGCTGGCCACCACCTCTGGCGCCCCCTTGAGGTAGGCATCCATGCGTTTCTCCCCGAGGAGCCGGGCCACCACACTCATCCTCTGGAGGGCGGAGGAGAAGGGGAACTGGCGCACAATGCCGATTTCATAGGCCGACTAGGGACGGAGCACACAGTAGAGATTTTAAACCCTTAAAAAAATATAAGAATTCACGCAAGAAATAAATGAATGAAACCAAATCAGCATGCCACTTACCGACAACTCGTACAACTCCTGTGAGACAGAGGTGGAAAAAGACGAACAAAGATCATCGGTCCATCAGAGAGATTATTTGCAACTTGATTTATGACGATGAATGATGACGATTTATGATGATGACACTTTCGCAAGGGGGGGGAGGGGAGAGATTCTAGCACGTACCATATCCTGCTCTGGGGAGGCAGTGGGCTCGGGTGGAAGCAGCTGTTTGGGAGGCCGCACCACGGTGGGCATGATGAGGTTGTGATGGGACGTCTCCTCCTCTGTGGCCTCCTCCAGGATCTGAAGGATGGAGGGATGGAAGGAGGGATGGGAAGAGGGTGGGAAGAGGGATGGGAAGGAGGGATGGGAAGGAGGGATGGAAAAAGAGTTGGAAAGAGGGGATACCAAGTTTAGGAAGCATGAACAGTGGGGATCAGATGGCTGAGTGGTTAGGGAGTCGGGCTAATAATCAGAAGGTTGTTGGTTTGATTCCAGGCCGTGCTAAATGACGTTGTGTCCTTGGGCAAGGCACTTCACCCTACTTACCTCGGGAAGAATGTTCCTGTACTTACTGTAAGTCTGCTAAATGAAACCGTAGCTCCAAACCTTGACCTGCTACACTTGGTAGTCACGCTATCATCTTATGAGAATGTTATTCCCAGCGAGAAAGAATGTGAGGGAGACTGAGGGCAAAGGTGCACGATTAAGAACATCCAGGGACTAGTCGTCACGCACCCAGCCTGTGGCCTCGAACATCTTAAGGTCCAGCGGGTCCCCGGAGAGCTGGCCCTCAATCTTGGTGAGGGAGTGGCAGGTCGACATGCACGCCACAAACTGGGACTTGACCAGGCTCTCCTTGTAGGCCTTCTCCTCTGATGGTTGGAAACTGGGGTTGGGGGGGGTTATGGGAAGGAGGGAAGGACAACAAACGGGAGGGATGAGGAACCATTTTAAGGGAGTCGATTTCAAGATATCTGCCCACAGTACTGTACTATAGTGAGCGGGCTCATTCAGATTCTCCAACTTGACTGGAGTCCGAATTTTGACACAACCCTTTTAAATGTACCTTGTTTATGCGGAGACGATTATACGTTCTTGATTACACGATCAGGATGAAGTTAGTAGTTCATCTGTATGTGGTTTATGACTTCTGGTCCATCTTACCTGCCATTCTCTACCCTTTGGATACCCCATAGGTCCAGTCCATCTTCTGTCAGTGTGCCTGTCTGAGAGGAACAACCACGTGTTAGTGATTGAGACGATGCTTACTGTGCTAGATCTATTCAATAAGATGAAAAACTCAAATAAAAGCAGCGTTATTGGACCGCATAATTAAAACTTATTTTCTGAACTTTCAGATGGCTTGCTCTGCTTCTTAAAAAAAAAACATGGTAATTTATTCCCCCCCCATTTTCATATTTTTTCCGTTTTAACGTGGGGACTTAACGTGGACATCCTAGGGTGCGAGACACCGAAGAGCTGGCGGTTCTGTCTGGGTCCTTACTTTGTCAAAGCAGACCAGGTTGAGCTGTCCACAGATGTTGATCCTCTGTGGACTGATGCAGAAGATGCCGATCCGTTTGAGGCGGCGCTGGGCGTAGACGATGCCTGCCGTCAAGGCAGCAGGCAGCGCCGGCGGCACAGTGATGGTGATGATGTCCAGGGACTCGATGATGATAGTCTTGGCAGGCACCTTTGGACAGGAATAAAAAGGGGTAAAATTACATTCACTTTTATGTCATTTATTTTGATATACCGGTATATGTAGTTTTTTTAGAGGGGCATTTATTATGCTTTATTGGACAGTTTTGACAAGCATGACAGGAAAGGCAGAGAGAGAGAGGGGGAAAAACATTCAGCAAAGGGCCATGGCCAGATTCGAATCTACGCTCCTGCAGCAAGGCCTCAGCCTACATGGTACTCACTTATCCGGTGAGCTCCCGGGGGGGGCGCCCAAATCACATTTACCCTTGACAGTACCCATTACATAAGGCAGCAACTAAAAAAAGGCAACTGTTGCCTACACATTGTCAGAAATCAACAAGTTTCCACTCTAAAACAATGACCGTATTTCTCGGATATAAAACCGGCTTGTACCCCGATTTTTTAGTTTTCTTGTGGTTGTACAGCTTATATTTCAAAGCGCCGTACAGCCTGGTTTTAGAACAAAAAAGTGGCTTCGACCCAGGATCTCTACAGACCTTGCAGCTACGTAATTTAAAGCTCAACACTGGAACGGGCTTATTGAAAGAGGAATTATTTAAGGTGTCGTCTCAGTTACACTATCAGGGCTTGAAAATACAGTGACTTGCTAAAGTAGGCAAATGGCTAGTAGAAAATACAATTTCATAATCATTTCAGTAAATCAAATAGCTGCAAGACCCAGTGAAATGTTATATACAGCTAGCAAACCAACATTACTAACATCGCTAACAACATTGGCTAACCTCAGGATTTGCAAGCTAGCTAAACCTATACAATATCTAAAATAATTTTGTAGACATAACAATGGATTTTGCCACGCATGGACATACTATCCACAACCAAAGTGTGTTACGGCACGCTGTAAGATCGCCTATAGTCTACTCATGCATTGCTTGGTATCATTGCCCCTGTATCAAGTGTGGCATATATTTCAGTGGGGGTTGAAATCCGATACAAACACAGTGTGCTCCGGTAAAAAAAATAATACGGTAAGAGGCATCCTTTACCTCTGCCCCTCCCAAAAAAAAAACATAACAAACTCAACTGCCGTCAAGGCAAAACTCAACCAAATCAAACCAACCAAAACTCAACCATACCTTGTTCATGATGCTGAGGACTATGGAGTACACAAAGCCGATGCCGGCAACAGCCACCAGGCACAGCAGGAAGAGGTAGGCATCACGATACAGCTTGAAGTCCGTCGGCTTGGGGTAGAGGATAGAGCGAACCAGCTGTCCCTTGGCTGTGCTGAAGCCTGGAGGAGAACATGGAAGACATGAATCCAGATACGAAGGAGCAGGAGAGGGGAGGGAGGGTAATAATAACAAAATGCACAACTCGACAGGAGGATAATAATAACAAAAAATGAACCACATGACCAAAAGTGTACCTGTGCGGACCACCACAGCCTTGACCAGTTCTCCGGAGTAGAAGCGGGTCTGGATGACGTGGGTGCCACAGAAGAGTGTGTGTCTCTTGTGCTCTTCGGTGCTGTATGGTGTGTCGTCCTCCAACGCCTTGTCCCCCTGGGCATGGCCTGGGTTGGGGAGGTTGGTCTTGGTTACCGGAACACTCTCACCTGGGAAAGGGGAACAGAGAAACGAGTTATGAAGACTGACCGCCTTGGATTTGATATGATAGAGAAGATGACAACATGGGATGGGAGGATAGGAGAAACAATATTTGTGATGACAAAGTTGTTAATTGCCAGCCCCATCCTAATCGTGCAGATATACTCTGAACCTGGTGTAAGGCTATCGCTACAGACCCACGGACATTTTCAAGAGAGTCAATGGAAGTGAGTTCATCACAAAAGTGGAGCGACGCAGTGATTTGGGAAAGGTGTCTTTCTCTGCGCCAATCACAATCTTGCTAAAAAACAAACCCTGCACACGTGCTGCATGTTGTGAGATTGTCTTAGACCATGCACAAGACACATTCTCAAATGTGGATATCTTCTAGTTGTATAAGCATTTACATGCAATAGAAACTACTGAATATGCCGCTTTTGTGTGGAAAAGCAATTATTTGCGTCATAAAGCAAACAACTTAAGAGTTACAGAGTATCGGGAAATGGCAGGGGTTCAGTGCTTCACCTGTGAGCATGCTCTCATTGACAATGCAGGTACCGCTGATCAGCACAGCATCACATGGCATGATGGTCCCGTTGCTAGGGATGACCACTACGTCGCCAGGCACCAGGTCTGTGGACAAGGCCTCCTCGATCTCTGTTGGTGGACAAGATAGGTGCGGGGATGACAAAAAGAGGAAATTAAGAAAAAGGAATGAAGGAGATAAAGCACGGTGGGGGGGGGAAGGTGGGGATGAATTGGAGAGAATATGGAGAGGAGGAGGAAGCTGGGGGGAGGTCTTGCTCACAAAGACATCTCTCATTACTCATGCCCCTCTGGGCTGAAGTGAAACTGCTGAGGTGTCATATTTACAGGTCAATGCACCAGGAAAAACACACACACACACACAATGCTGACATCACCAGCATACACAACAAGAAAGACGTTTTATAGTACATTCAACAGCACACACGGCTTTCCATAATAGTTACAGAGGTGGGTGACAGACGGTACTATGCTGACCTTAATAATAATAACAAATATTCATGTTTAAACTTTTTTTTATATAGTGCTGGAGCATGACATCTAATATGCACAAACAAAAATTACATTAACCCTTCTAATTGTTACCTGTGTAAATGTACTTATTTGACACGTAATTAGGAAGTAAGCTTATATCATATGGGAGCATTAAAATAGAAAAGAAAAAAAAAAAAAATTCAAGGGTTTTTCTGTTGGCGCTAGGCCGCCTTAGTTTTAATGCCAATTGAAGCTTGTATAGACTTGTAGCAGTGCTAGGCTTTAAAGTACAGTGCAAAACACTACATTACTCTAATACCCTCCCAAGTAAGTTCAAAAGCCAGACAGGTGTTCAAACGCATAGGCCCACGAGGGACACTATATAAAAAAAGTTTACACAATTCCTGGCCGTGCCAAATGACGTTGTGTCCTCGGGCAAGGCACTTCACCCTGCTTGCCTCAGGGGGAATGTCCCTACACTTACTGTAAGTTGCTCTGGATAAGAGCGTCTGCTAAATGACTAAATGTAAATGCAAATCAGGCGAAATCTTTGAACGTCTCAACTTACCGTTGTTGGCCCGGCACACAGACACGCGGACGACACTGTGAGCTGCCACCATATCATGAAGCATGACATATTGCTGAGGGAGAGACAGAGAGAGCAGAGAGCATGAGGCAAAAGACTAATCAGCGAGAAAAGGGGATCAAGAAAACACCCAATCTCGTGCAGTGCGTCTGTACGGCTGCATTAGCAGACACCTGATGAACTAAAACAACCTCATCATGGGATACTCGGGCCTTTGTTTTATTTGCTCCATGACAACCAGTTCCAGTTGGAAACAAAGGAATACGATTGTCTCCACACTGTCTGACCCCCCCACCCCCCCCCCCCACCCTCCCCCCACCCTTCTAGCGGAGAGCAAGTTGGGAAAGGCAACTTGACGCTTCAGAAATGGAGGTTTATGCTCGGGAGGTCTAACAGTTCTGCTGAGACGACACCCAAATGTGAGTGCGTGCACCATTGTCTTCCATGCGCGTCACACTCCAATCCCCGCAGTGTGAAGCGGTTATGCAACTCCTGTTCTATGAGTGGAGCGGAGCCCTCGAGTGGTGCCCTTTGCTCCCGGTGGTACAGGCAGGTTGTCTAGACAACATAGCCTGAGAAAACAGTCATGTACAAACTTTTCCAACGAGGAGTCGACGGCCCCTATCCAGAGACGGAAGACCACAGGAGGCAGCAGGGCGTGAAAGCCCTATGGGGCTCCGCTCCACTAGAACTCCAGTTACATAACTCTGAGAACCATTGTTCTATTTTGTAGACCTCTGCCCAATAGAGGGTGCTTTGCTGTGGTATACTAGACAGATAGCGCCACAAAGTCCAAAAGGTTCTGCTTGCTGACCAAACACATGACAATAACTTTGCCTATGGTAAATAAGTTCCATCCAAAGTTCTGCTCTATAAATACAATGTCACAAGTACCTAGCAAATTAATGTAAATTAACTAAAACTTTGAGTGAAAAAAAAGAGGTTTGACAATTTAACTGTTTTCAGGTTGAATTGTCTAACTGGATAAACCCATGAACGTGATGCCATACTACGCATAAGAATGTCTAAGTTCAAAAGAGGTCGCGATTATACTCTGTGGGGTTTGTGTGCGTGCTCGTTAAAATTATTATCAGCTCCAGAGTATTTTCACCAACCTTTTTAGTGGTGTACAGAGAGGTAGTTATGGATATGACGGACATGAAGACGATGGCGATGGCGTAGTAGTAGTACTCATCTGCACTCCAGAGGATCACACTGAAGAGTTGGAAGATGTAGAAAGGGTTGAGGACCTGGAGGATGGAGAGGCACAGAAATGAAAGCAAGAAAGAGAAAAAAAAGTAAAGCAAACATTACTCACAATTCCTCGATTGACTTTCTATGTGTCCGAATTCTCGTGTTAAAGTTTGTATGTTTTCCTGTGGCGTGAAATATTCTACAAATGATACAAACTATAATATAAGGGTTAACTGAGACATTCATTTTCATGCAGATACAAAAATCAATTTCTATGTCAGAATCCTAAAGATGAGGATTTCTAAAATGTTGCGTATGCACAAATGAAGGTGTACGCCACTTGCTGAGCAAAACTTTGGCATTTATCAACCAACATTTTATTATGGGAGAATGACCTATGTGTATACATCTAAACTTGAGGTAGGAGAAACTGCAACTCCAACGGCAGTAGGATAAACTGTGAATGAATTTCACAGTTACACTTTCACTTTGAAAGTGAACACTTTCAAATTTATACCATCCTGTAAAACAAATCTAAATATTTGGGTTAGGGTGCTTTTCACCTATCATATATGAAGAACATTCTCACTATGAAAATTCACACAATTTGCAAGAGAAAAAAATATATAAAATCCTTGAAGGTGTCCAAATCCCTAAATGAGACAATCCTACCTCTTTGATTAGCAGCTTGAAAACTGAAGGCACTTTCACTGATATTTCATTTACTCCAAAGAACAGTCTCCTGCCAGGGTAAAACAAGAAAAAAAAAAAAAAGTTAACCATACCAAAGCTTGAGTACAATCAGCACATTCTCCCCCCCCCCCTCTCTCCGTCTCTTGAACATGCGCAAATCTAGATCAAAGCAGCCCAGTTGCTCTGTGCGGCAAATAATGGAATTTGTAAGCAGCTACCTGTATTCTTGTTGGTTCCTAGTTAGCCCAGTGCTATGCTCTGAGTGTATGGTTGAGCAGTTGACCTGCAGATCCTCCAGGCCTCTACAGCGAGTGGTAGGATAGGTTGGGAGACAAAGCACATCGTAAGTATATCATGTTGACACACTACCATAGTTAATAGTAACATTTCATGGAGAATTGCGTTCAGTCCGCATGTGCATATTGGCTGGTGCATTGCTAATAGGACAAAGTGGAAAACTAAAACAATACAAATGACATTTAAAACGTTCTTACAAGAGCATTGTTTAAAAAAAAAGCACAACTCAGGAATAATTAAAGGGTTGGCATTCACAAAGAGGCCATTGCAAACCATATAATATAAATTAAAGATTAAGAAAGATAAAAAAAAATCTCTGAAAGGTGTTAGTTATTAGAAAAGCGGTTCTATTTGTCCATCCAGGGTGCCAGACTTCTATGAGAGTCAGGAATTTGTTGGAGCGTTTGATTCAAGTTCACAGACAGAGAAAACTGGGAGAAGAGCAAGGTAACATGTGATTGCGGAATTCTAAACATGACTTACAATGACTTAACGATTTGACATAAAAGTCAGACTTGTCCCAGGGTTTAACACAGAACCTTGTGCTTTCATTATAGATTAGATGGTCTTTTCCACAAAGAGAAATTCATTTTGTTCAGTTCTGTACCATCAAAACAGATGATAAAAGTGCAACAATAACAGTACAAAACACAACACTGCTAAACTAAACAGGAGGTATGATTCAAAAAGTTGGCCCTCCTGACAACGCTATTGTGCCCCAACGGTGTCATGCATATTTGCGTGTACAGTATAGTTCTACTACATGCTACTTGAACATTACATGCCGACTTACAACTGGGTTGGGAAATTCACAAAAAGAATTGCGCAACAGATTTTGACGGTAGAGGAAGTATAGGCAAGGAGGTTTAGTTACTGAATGTAAAAATCAAAATAGACTTTGAAAAAAGTCTAGCCCAAGTCATATATATTTTTTTTTTTTAAGAACAAACGTAAGACTTACAGTAATGCTTCAAAGTTTTGGCCCACGTCATTCCAGTAGTACTTTGTGCTGTGGAGTGTGAAATAGCGGATCTGATGGGTAGAGAAGAGAAAGACAGTGAATAAGGACAAATCCAAGCCGGTGTTTTTCAATCTGTCAGCAGCGTTTGCTTGTCTGTGTGCTACCTGAGTCGGCTGGTACTCTGCATATTTCTTGATGAACTCCTGAGCTGGGGTGTCTGAAGGGTTAGGTACGTGTCCATTGACCCCAGCGGGGGTCTCCAGGCTGTCAAATGGGCGTCTTCCTGGGGCTAGCATTACCCTGACCTTCGCTAGGAACCAGCGCTTGAACTCGTCCTGTAACACAGACAGGCACAACTTAGACCACCTGTGTATGTGTGTGTGTATGTATGTGTGTGTCTGGGTTTATGAAAGTATAACAGAGTTAATATATGGATTTGTAATGATCCTTATAGTAGTGTTATACTAACGTACAGGTGTTTTATAAATTATGAACCAACAATTAACCAATTCATGTTCCATACAGTGTACAGTGTTACCAAATTTCCTAATAACATTACGTGCAAACCAAAGAAAATGTTTCCCCCCCAAAAATAGTGTATTATTTGAAAAATATTCAATATTTTCAGTCACAGCTCACTGCATGCATGCATCTGTGCGTACACAGGTGAGTCAAGAGCAGGCGGATACGCACAGTGGATTGGAGCAGCACCACCTGGGCGTCTCTGACGGTGGTCCGCGTGCAGGTGGCCTTCACACACCACTCAGGCATCCAGTACAGGAGCAGGAGAAGGAAGCCCCCGGTACACAACACCCCCAGGCCCACCAGGCCCACGCGCCAGCGACACAGCCGGTACCCTTGGAGCTCCTGAAGGGAAACACGGGGGGAGTCCAGAAAGTCAGAGCTCCAGCCTGGAAAGCAGTTCTTGCCTTCTCTTTATTTACTTGCCGCCTCTTACGCAAAAGGACAACAACTTCATATTCTTTCTTGCTACTTTTTAAAAAGATGTTCTTTATGTGGATTTTTGGAACTGGTGTGCCCCAATCGAGTGGGACTAACAACCAATCAAGTGGCAGCAAGGTGTGGGATTGTTTCAAATTATGCTCCAAATGTATGCGAGTGACAGAGAATGTGCGCGTGAGATTGTGGCAGAGAGAGAGAGAGACAGAGAGGAGCAAAGGTACGCGCCATCTCATCCTCCTCCCCCTTGTTGATGATCTTCAGGTCTTCTTTCTCCATGACGCTGCAGACAAGTCACCAAGCCCACAGAGAAATGCTGATTCACTGGAAAGACAAACAACCATGCAGTCAGTTCCTATTTGTGGCACAAACCAGATGACCAGTGACCAAACAAACATCCCTAAAAAGGGTGTGAATACCTCATTTGAACCACCTGACCTACTGTGAGCATCACACATCACATGGATGCTGACCCATTTACAGCAGTTTGTGTCTTTCAGACTTGAAATCAACAAGGCACACTTTGAAGGCATTTTCAGCCATATTGGTTGAACCACTTAGAAAATCCAGAACCTGGTGTACATAGTCCCCCCCCCCCCCATTGAGAGTTTTACATGCATTTGCTGAATAGGCCCTGCTGCTATGTTTCATTAGACAGCATTCATTTCTGGCATCCGTGTAGTTATATAAAATAATAACAATAATAACAATACAATTTATAGGTGACACTCCCTAAACAACGGGGCTTGGTTTCTATTGTCTTTTTTATTTTATTTTTTACAAATCAACCACTGCATTATGTTATATTAAAATAAGATATTGGGTGGAATTGCTTACTCTCAATCATCTAAAGTGAAGCTATTGAAGCTCCACACGGGGTTCATACTTGCCTCAATCCCAAGTAATAGTGTCCGTGGGGGGAAGTGGCCACATACAAATGAGTTGGCGTGACGGTCTGTCCATAAAAGTTTGCCACAGCCGTGCCACATTCAACCAACAGAGGACAGTGCAACCCTACTTCCATGTTTGGCCTAGGCGGCTCGTTAATCTCCTATCAGTGTCCATTGTTGTGTCCAACTGTTTCATTCTGGTAAGGGAAATCAAACAGCTGACCAACCCGATATGGGGCTCGGCATTCAGTCATGTCCGCTTTTCCCGGAGAACAACAAAGTAAGACAAGGGAGATGTTGAATGAACTTAAGTTATTAGCAACGTATTACAATTAATGTATAAAAGTTGTGGGCAGGCTAATTGTCAGCTGTCAACATGAGGGTCTGATCCTCTGTGGTTGAGCACCGTGCTGTCATTAGTCAAACATTTTTACCTCAGATATGCTTGCTGGTTTTACGGGCTTCCCACCAGATTACCTGGTTAGCTACCCAGCAGTGTACAGTGTGATCTTGGGGGGGAAAAATGTCCATGCACGCTGTGGTGCCAGCTACAGGCTATTGTAATAGTTTATTTATATTGGTAGTAGTAGGTAACAAAGTTTTACAGAGCATGATGCCAATGTGAATCATTCCTTTGCTTTCATTACCGAGGTTCTTGCTCTCTACATGATCCAACTACACTGTGATTGAAAAGCCAGGTCCTTGAATCAAGTATAGCATCAGAAGAAAGGGAAAACTACACTCGGATTTCAGAAGTAGGTTTATAGTGGTGCCACTTGCTCATCAAACAGTGCCGTCTCTGTTCAACACACTGATATGCAGTTCCTTCAGGGCCTTGAGAAGAAAATGCTGTTAGATTGAGTCAGGATGGCGGCTGCAATTCAGAGGGGCTTTTTTTGGGGGGGCAGGCAGGACATGCTGTCATATCAACAATGGAGAAACGCACGGCAGGCAGGCGAGGACAAGGAGAAAGGCTGAGGAGAGTTTGTAGGGGCCAAGAGAATGCTCCAAAAGCCAGAGAATGGAGGGCAGGGGGGGGGGGGGGGGTGAAATAAGGGAAGAGAGACATAAGCGAGACGGACAAAGGGGAAGGGGGGGTGACCCTGGGTTGGGACGCTGCCTGGGCTCCCCCTGCCCTCTGCCACCTGCCCCTCGCCCTGATCTTATCTGCCCCGCTGCGGTGGGGAGTGTGTTCCCTGGCACACAGCGGGGATATTTTGCTTGTGACCAAGCCCTTCCTACCATTTAACAGCACGGGATCTGGAATGGCGCTTCGCCTGGAGGCTGGACAGGCCTCTCTCGTGTGTGTGTGTGTGTGTGTATATAACATATTACTGATAAATAGCACAAAACAGATTTCACAGATTAGATTTTTAGGAAAAGATCAAGTCTAACTAGCTGTCCTCAAATAATATTAATTCAGTATCCATAGGGGTCAGATGGCTGAGCGGTTAGGGAGTCGGGCTATTAATCAGAAGGTTGCCGGTTTGATTCCCGGCCGTGAAAAATAACATGTCGTTGGATAAGAGCCTCTGCTAAAGGAACAAATCCAAAATATCCATTCTTGTGTAGGTGTAGCAGATAGTTAAAGCACTGTTACACGTCTTGAGCCTGCCATAAAGTGATCCTTTATACAGAAAATAGCCATTCTTGGCCTTGCATAGCTTCTTCAGTTTTACATTGTTGGTACATAGTCACAGGCTACAGAGAAAGCATGGCTAATCAGCAGCCCCAAATGTTTTTTCTAATCAGGACTCATAGCATCAATAGCTCACTTTTTAACCGGAGGTGAAAAAGTAACAGTAATGTTTGTAGGGTATTGTGTCAGGCGTTGTGGAAGGGAGGCTGTGGGGACTGTCTTTGAACCTAGTCCAGACGTTTAAATACAGATCCCCCAATTCATGTTTTTGGTCAGACAAGCCCCTGGAGAAAGACAAATGTAACTAACTGAACATAGCAGACCAGCCCTGGTAGGAAGTACCACACATGGCAAGCTGAAACCAGGTATTCTCACCTTAGGTGTCTGGGCGGTGAAGTTACCAGGCTGTCCTTCTCCCCGGTTAACTCTCTCACAACACCAACCTGGACCCCTGAAAGACACACTTTTCAATGACCTATACAGAAAGTAAGTCTGGGCGATAAAACAATACTAATGTGTACTGCTGTAGACACCTCCTCAAAAGCTATTCGAAAATTGTTCGATAGTATTACCTAAGAGGCAAAAGGCCAGGAAAACAAAGATTGCACAAAGTGCCCAGCTTTAGCATGAGCGAGCAGAGGGTGAGGGAAAAAAACACAGGTTCTCTCGTCAGTATGGCGGTTTCTCTTAATTTTCGGTGTAAACAATATTAGAACGTTGGTGCATTAGCCCCTCTGTTCATGGCTTTGTTGCCAGCTTGTAAAATTCTTGAAAGGTATTATGAGCAAAAGAAAGCAGTTGTTAACTGATTAATTGTTGACAAGGATTAAGCAATTGTTGCATCACACTTTCGCTTTAGGGTTTAGGTATGCTTTTGGACAAGGACATTACTAACGTGTACCAACAATAAAACGTTAGTGATGTGGCCCAACAACGGACGCAAGAAAAGTTGACCGAAAGAGTATACCATCCTTAATTATCAGTCAGCGTTTTGGACTTCATTGAGAAATCTCAAGCAAAGCCACTAAAGGCTGTCTGTAGAGTTCTTCTTGAGTTTGTTGACTTGAGACCCTTCCATCTCCTTCCTTTGCCCCCGTTTGCCTTAATAAAGAGTTGTATTGCAACGTTACAAACCACACGCAAATCTGTCCTCAGCAAACAGTAAAGAGCCAACATCACACACCCCCTTTCAAACTGTCAAAAATGCTAAGAAATATTTGACCAAAAATGAGCAAAGTCTGGTAGGTGGGCTTGATCGGTCACCTTTTCCCCACAAGACGTGCAAACCTAGAAAACATCGCTTTTCCTGTTCTAGTTCGAGACCAGCATTAACTGTAATAAGCTGGAAGATCATCTGACCGTCGCCGTCTGTGGCCTGAGTCCAACACAGAGGAGATCAAGAAGAAAGAGTTGCGGGTCAAGATGAGACCCAGGATTAAGGTGGCGTGTGAGGTGGCATGTAAGCTGGCGAAATGAACAGTGAAACAAACCGAGGGAGGAGAACGAAAAATAGAGATCAAACATGCACAGAACTCTTAAGTCGGGCCACATGCTAGTGGATTAACTGTGGCACCGCCTCGGAAAACTAATGAACACTCTTGCAAAGATTAAGCAAAATGACAAAACTCCTTGGGACAATTGTAGAAGGCTACAGCAAAAACAATTTTGATTGTGTGGAGCATGTGTTCGTTTTTCTAAACAATGACAATTAACCTTTTGGGGCAGTTTAAAATCGGAAACACATCTAAAGTTAGAAAAGGCTCACTTTCAGCATTCCGACCCATTGCCAGAGAAACTGTTTAAAATTGCTTTCCCAAATGTCATAGTCGTTTTCATTTTAAACCCCCCTTCCAGCCTCATGAGCCACAGAGAAAGGAGATAACCTGGGGCAGACTAGGTTCATGTAGGATACCTCTTGGGACGGACAACTGCGTCTATCTGGCTTGCACCTTCAGCTTTTTTGCCTAAATATTTCTGAATATGGCTTATGAATATCTGAATATTTCTAAATATGGCTCTGTCTTTGGTGTCCTTCTTAGGTCAGTTAAATTGTGGCTTAGATCCTTGAACCATCCCTGTTCCTGCCGTTGGGGCTTTGGTTTGCCTTGGCCGATGTAAAAACAAACAATTGGGCTGCAACTA
Organism: Hypomesus nipponensis; assembly: GCF_054491055.1. Classification (NCBI taxonomy): domain Eukaryota; kingdom Metazoa; phylum Chordata; class Actinopteri; order Osmeriformes; family Osmeridae; genus Hypomesus; species Hypomesus nipponensis. Next base: position 4,776,119 of record NC_140386.1, read on the forward strand.
CAAAGACCCACCTCTGCACCGCTGCCCGATGGCTCAGAGGACAAACCCTACCAGGTTGCTGAAGGGACTTGCACCATGTTAAGATATGTCACACCCCAGCTCCAGATCAACATTGGCAGACCTTCTGTCACAGGCTGTGGTCTTTGAGTTCACCTGTGAAAGGCCCTTTAGCATTGGCTAAAGGCTCGGAGGGGAGATCAGTGCCGCACTCCAAAGCCCTCCAAAACCAACTCCAAATCTTCTGTTTGGCAAGGACATCCTGTATGCTTGGAACCCGAGGGGAAGACTGTTTAGCCGTCATGCTGAGAAGCAGACCACAATTTATCAAACTACGTAAGGTGCCATATACAAAGCTAGATGACTTGTCAGAGTAGACAAAATCATTTCAATTCGTTTGACCATTTATTTTTCCCCAGGCACAAGCAAATGTGATTGGTCAGGGGAACAAATGACTCACCATCCCCAAATCATCCTTATTCCATCCATTGGATGAACAGTCAAACCGGTATCTGTGCCAGCAAAATTCTGCTGGTGCCATCGCTGTCATGTGTCATAAGCGTTTAAATATTACCACATTGCAACTGCTTTTCCAAAATATATCACCTGAGGATGTGACAGGTTTGATTAGATCTCCAATAAAAAAAGAGACTCCAAGAGTCCAAATCTACAATTATGGTCACCCAGGACATTGACAGGCAAATACTAGCCTAGTCTTATTCTCAGACGCAAATATGTGACAAAGGTCTCATCACATTGTTGAATTCTCAGACATAATTATTATTGTAAATAATCTTGTGGGCATTTAAGACCGAAGGCAAACACTAAAATATTGTGAACCTACATTCTATTCTGAACATAAACACAGTTGGTCATAACCACAATGAGACAGTCATTGTGAGAAAGTGGCGCACAGCCACAAGGTGTGAACTTTGTTCCACAGGTTCTTCAGCAATCAATGATGGAATTGAAATTGTATATTAACTTGTGATGACATAAGAGTCGCAAACCAAAACTAATAATGATAAGGCCCACCATCTTGTTATGCATTATCACACTCATGACTAGCCTATGACAAATACAGTGCGAGAAGCACCAACAGAATACAAACCAAAGTGTAGATCAGTAAGGCTGTATGGATCACTTCAGCTAGGCCTATTGTTCCTTTTGAACGACGAGCAAATCAGCCAGGTGCTATAGTGATTCATAGCATTAACCTCAGTAGCTGTAGTTTTTTGGTTTGAGGGTGGTCTGATACCTCAAGCTCTTGAATACTTGCTATTTGTTGAGGTTGGTCAGCTATACTGGTTTGTGTCAGTGACACTTGAAATGTAACAGAAGAAAATGCAATATTGCCCAAATAGCAATGCACCATTTTTTTTAAATAAAGTAAAGACACTTATTAAATCAAATCAACTAAATATTTAGGTATTTCCACACAAAAGGAGACACCTTTTAGCATAAAATCATACAGGGGAGTAATTCGGTGTACGGGCTGAGCTACCATAAATTAGATAGGGGTGAATGTAGTCACACACAATTCATTTAAGTTTATTGTCACTAGAAGACTATCTTTAATGCATCAGGGCCAAGATAAAAATGATTAATCTCTTTATGATACAACCAATTCGAAGCTAACCTAGAAGACAACACTTTGCATTACTAAAATGCTCAATGCTTATGTGATTTCGCCAAGTGTCATTTCGCATGTGGCTTCACATGTTCCTCTGCCAAGTGTCTTGCTGTGTCAGACAAGGACTCATGGTGAAAATTGCCTGTCTAGTAGAAAAGGCTTTAGCCGTAGTTTTTGTGGTTTAATTATGCCTTCTTTCTTTTTCGACACTATACATAAAGGTATGGAGCCAAGTTAGTCTTGGCGTGCTAAAGAGATACTGGCATATAACAGGCAGTAGCCTAATACTCTTTAAACCAAACATGACCAACATGTTGTGACTTCCACCTCACAGAATCGACTTTCTCTGCGCAAAGACAGGATGCAAGGTAGTCAAGCCAGCAGTTTGAAAAGAACACATAAAAAGGCAGACAGTCAACTGCACATTTTTGACATATGGCCTTACCTTGCTGGCTCCTTAAATGGATTGTATGTCAGAGCATATCAGATGAGTACAAATGGATGGTTCTGTGTTGGGTTCTCAGTTATCAGGTCAACACCATGATGAAGACTGTGCTCCCTCACCTTAAAATTTTAAGAGCATCTCCCAAAACACTCACTAGTTAGACTTACTCTTGATACTCACTAGTATTACTACACTTGTACTTTAGTATTAGAAAAGTATTAGTAAGGCTCTCTCTACGTTAAATGACCCTAACCCAACAAAAACATAATTTAGCCGCGGTGGTAGTGTCATTGTCAAATGTAAATACATTTTTTTTGGCTACACATCAGTGCCAAAAATCTCCAAAACACCAGTCTACCCAACCAATTACCCATACTCGCTCAATGTACCCCCATAAAAAGTTACTCTTTGACGTAAACAATATGGACCTATTTAAAACGTCTATAACGCAAGCAAATAAAGTTGTGACTATATTCTAGTTTCAATTTGTAGTCTCGACAATAAAATGTGTCATGTGTTAGTTCGCAAAATAATTACAAATCGTCATTGAAGATCGTACTGTGACACAAACCTGTCAAAAATTACATACCGACACCAAGAGGTTTTTACTTAAGTTTGAAATCTTAAGTTATATAAAATAAAGCCACTTTAAAACCAAAAACTTTGAGTCTTAATCATGGCCAAGGTATGGCCACTTACCTTCCCAGCTACAAAAGCCGTATTTAGTGGCGTTTTGTTTGACAGGTCGTGGCAAGTGTGTGCTTCACACAGGAGTCTGTCCGTATAACCACAAATATGGAGCTAGCTAAATGTTACTTGGCTTAGATGCTCGTACCTGCTAATATATAAATATATATATTATAACAGTTTAAATTAACTGGCTATTGTATTGATCGATCCGTCAAATACCTATCAGCCTAGGTATGATCGCGTAGGTAGCTAGAAATCTTCCTGGTTTAACGTGTTAGCCGACAAGCTCGCTAGCACTAACGAGCTAGTTAAGTACATACCATAACAAACATTTCATCAGAAGGAACCGTTACTCTTGAATTGGTTTTCCCATTAAACTGAAGTACCCAGTCCAGTGATTGACAACCAAGAGACTATTTAGCTAGTGTGTCATTAAGGCTGGCTCCAAGATTCACGAATGACCAGAATGGCAGACACAGCTTCTGGCATTGCTAGCTGGCTAAATAACGTCAGTGGCTAACACATGTACTGGCGTTAACAGTCCAAAAACGAGTCAAGACACTTACCAGAATCACCCGGATCATTTAAAGATCATCTTAGAGTCATAATGAGACAAAAGCAGTTGTTGTATCGAAAATAATACGTCGTTGAAAAGCGATCTTGGTAGAATTTACTAATCGAATGTGGTCCCCACAAAAGGAGATGGAAGGTGTCCTACTGACAGTTAGGGGCTGTGTGGCTGTAAATTAGTCGTTTTGGTGAACTGCCCTGAACTGGCTGCGTCCCTTCTTCTTCTCCTCTGCTTATTTTGCCTTCCGGAAGAGTAGGAGCGGCCAACGCATGTCTGCCTCCTGTGCTGCCTCCCAACGGTAGCTTGAAAAACAGTCCAAACATTTTTTTTTCTTCTTCTTAGATTTGGTTGGTGGATAACATCCAGCTAAAGATGGATATACTGCCACCTATTGGGTGAGTGAGTTTACGGCAAACGGCCTTCCACATTCGTGTCCCATGTGTGTACTATGGTAAATGTTTAACTTGCACATACAGACACACGCACACACAAAGATTTTTTGAATTATAGTATAGATAATGCCTAACTATTTAAACCACATTTGTAAAATAAAAGATATGAATGTAAATGGGAGTAAACAAGGCCATACAACTGTAAAACAACTAGCCTACTGTAAGCACATGAACGTTTTGTGTAGCCCCGAATTTAATTTTAATATCTCGACAGAAAAAAACAATGCGTGTGATGTGTGAGTTTTCGTATCATGCTGTAAATGTCTGTCAAAATAAATGTAGTGTCTCTAGTATGTCAGTGAACGTCTCTAGCTCTAATTAGCTAGCTGAAGGGATGTGGGTCTGGTGGTCCGACCGTCCGCGCTGTGTAAGAGCCAGTGACAGAAAGTCAGCGCCGTCTGTCTATGACTACGCCCCTGCTGAGCCTCACACTTTTAGCAAAACACTACACACACTTCTCTACAATAGACACATAAATCTAAGATGTCATTTCTTTGCCATTTTAAGACATCGCCCTTAAAAATACCACACCTATGAACCTATTGATCACAGCCGTCGAGTGTACAGGCTTAGTTCTAAACCCACCTATCAGGCGTAAGCACTATTAAAATGCAACAGGGTCTGGTCTGTCTTCAACAAAAATGGAAGGCAATGTTGCAGTGAGAGGAAAAGGATGATGAGGAGGAGTGAGGATGAGAGGGGGAGCCCATGGAGGAATAGTGGTTGGGAGAGTGAGAGGTAGACCTGGAGAAGGACTTGGACAAAAAAGAGAGGGCCACATTTATTAAATGTGATTAGATCATTGGATCACTGTGTAGTATTAGTCTTGAGTGTTGTGTTGTGTTCATGTTTTTTTAATAAATAGTTGTATACTTTTGAATGTAGCGTTTCATGTAGCTTTCGTTTCTTTATTTATAAATTAATTAATAATACAAATAATAAATAATTTAAATACTTATGTCACATTTTAAAAACGTATCATACAGGGAGCAGTCTATGTGAGCTAAACTGTGAATGATTTGTCATTGCATGACACAAAATGAATGAATTGATTAATCAAGTTAATTATTTTCTCACTCAGACACAACCACCACCAAAACTTTATGTACCCACAAGTCAATTTACACGTTTACATACCCTTTTCAAAACTGTTTAACTTACGTAAGTCCTAAATCTAACATGATACAAAATTGAATAGACAGCAATTGGCTACATTTATACAATAATATTGTATTGATATATTAACATATATATATTAAATACCATCTAAACAATTAGAACATTCCAAGGCTGATTCCCATTGTACACAATGAATCCTGGTTGCCTGGACATATCGACAGAAGATAGTCAGGGATGGACCAGCCATTCCAAAAGTTTTTGTCCTAGGTGTGTTGCCCAAGATGACGTAATATGTGATGTGGATGAGAACCTGTGACCAAATGTAGTAGACAGAGTTGCCTAGCGTTGTTACTGTATCAGTAGAGGGTGTACAAATGACTGCATAGTATTTTTGAATCACTCAGTGTGAAAACATGAGGAAAAAAAAACATTGACATATTGAATAATGTCTGATTCACTCCTTTAAGGTTTACGGCAGGGAATTCTAAACAGTAGAGTGGTGTCATTCTTGTTTTGTAAAGACGTTTTGCAAAAGATAACATTGTGTATTGATACCTGTTGTCATTGTTTATAGGTCAATACTTTATGATTGACAAAGTGTGCTTGCCGGTTGAAAACCTTTGCTAGTGTTATTGAAGAATTCGTTTATATTATGATATATATGATATATACAGCAGATATATATATTTATATATGATATATCCAGCAGCCTCCGTAGCACGCAGCTCAACACCCTATGTTCTCGGACTGAGCGTCTTAGGAGGTCCTTTGTCCCAGCTGTCATAAAACTCTAATATATGACTTCACACTGTTTTGCTGTTTTACTATACATCTACAATATACATAACCTTTTGTATTGTCTGTTTGTATTGTGTTTTCTGTACATATTGTATGTAATTGTAAATGTGAAAGTTGTGAGAGATACCTGAATTTCCCCAAGGGATTAATAAAGTATCTATCTATCTATCTATCTATCTATCTATCTATCTATCTATCTATCTATATACATGTATTACGTGTAATGGCAGTTTTAGCGCATTTTGAACGGGAAAACAACTCCTGTGCCAAGCTGAAAGTTGCTTAGGAGAATTGTATGAAGAGTTCTGAAAATGTGGCCTGAGTATTGAAAAATAGGTCTTAGTTTAAAAATAGGTCCTAAAATACTGTAACCAATTGTGAACTGTATTTAGTACGCACATTTGACCATCATAGTAAGCCACACTGGCATGAGTACCACATTCAGTGGGCCAGTAGAAGGGGCTGTATTTTTGGGATGAGTAGTTTGGGCTTGGGTAGTCACCTTTTTAGTAAAGAGGTGGGTGGTAGTCACAGAACCAGCAGTAGGGAATATGATATTCAGCACATTGGTATTGTTGGCTGCAACATTCTTCCCACGACTGCAAGAAATCGCATCTTTAGTTGCCGAAGCCACAAAAGTGGCCATCAGAGACGCAGTGCACAAATTGGAGGATATACAGCCCTTGACGACACCCGTGCTTACTGTAAAAGAAGAAAGAACAAACATACTGACCTTCTTTTCAGGGCACACATGATTCTACTGTGAGTACTCCAACACATGTTCATGATCATTTCAGCATGGAGACACTCACCGTTGACAACAGCACATGTATCCTCCAGTCCGACACAGTTTGCTGGGGTGTTACACACAGTGTCTGAGTAGCTGCTGCAGGAATCACACTGTAGGCCGTTTGGAACTTGACTGGGGACTGCAAAGAAACACAGGTCCCATCAGATATACTGTACTGTTCTGGTTCAGTTATATTCATTATTGTCTTCTCCATCTATATGAAAGTTGCAGTTAGAATGGATTGTTTTTACTCTCCAGTCTAATTTTGAAAAATATACAAGTTACTCCTGAGTACTTGTATTTAAGATTCCTAATTGTCTTTGTCAACCTCCCATTCTCCTACAGTGTTTATTGTTCCATTATTGCTCCATTGTCATTTAACGTAGTGCTCATAACACTTGCCCCTGTTGATGACCAACTACTGTATATCCTACCTAAGATGCGTTTAAAAAAAAACATATATTTGAGAACATATGAATACTTTCACACATGACTTTAAAAAAATGTATATCTCATACCTTAAACATCCTTTAGCTGATATTGTTTAGTTAAAACGACACCTTTGTTGGTCTTACCAGGTAGGGTCTGTTTGTTGCAGCCGTCCGAGTCACAGCAGAGCACAGATTCAGACATCGGATCGATACCGAAGTTGAGTGAATAATCCAGCTGAACGTTCAAACGTGTTCTGCACTCCACCGATTGTGTGCAGTACTTTCCTTTTGTACTTGTTTTTCCAACTGGATAAAAAAGAACATTTCAACGTTCACATTAAATCAGAGCATTTTGCAAAAATGTTATCCTTTTTTGATACCAAAGGAAATGCTAAATGAATGACAGTTTCAATGGAAGAAAACCACAAGAAAAACCTTATTTCAAATAAAAAAGTTTACCGAACAGGGTATGTGTCAGACATACTGCGTCTGGGTGTGATGGGCAGGTGGTTAAAACTTCACTTGAGCATGGTGGCTCACATGAATAACACCGCAATGATTCCACTGGAAAAACAGAATAAGACAAATAAACATTTGGGACGTTTGTCCAAGAATTGTATTATAAATACTCTATAGAATATATACAGTAAGGACTTGATCAAAACCATACGTTACACCTCCTTGTACTTAAATCTCACCATAATTCATGTAATTAATTCATGAGAACCTACTTGGTACCAGTTCAGCTCAGTCAAAGTTTGTTGTATTACCTGTGAGGAGAAGAGCCCAAGTAATGGAGATTGTCAGAATCAGCTTCATCTTGGATCTGCAGGTGAGCGTCTGTATATTGAGCTGGGAGCGGCTCCTATTTTAAGCATTCAGAATACAGGAAGGTGGAACAAAAAACTAACTGTGACGTTGTGAAATAATGGTCCAGCCACATTCTCATCATTCAAAAAGGATGCACCACCCACAAAAATAGAAATTAAGTAAACACATTTAGGGTTGGTCACATCTGATTGACGCATTTGGACCTGTCTTAGATTAGGTAACAATACAGAACAGGTTGCACATGACAGCCCATTTATACTGGGACAGAAACCCACTTAACCCTGGAGAACCTATGCCAATTCTGTGCAAGAAATCAAAGATTTTCTTTATGCTTATGGTAATCTGAATAAGTAGATCAGATATTGCCTTATTCCCTGTTCATATATTCTCATATTATTCATTCACATATATGAGTTTCTATTGTAACCTACAATGCCCTCCTATGGCAGTCACAGGTCTGTGATGTGGTATCCCTTGAAGCTAATAATGCTAACTATGTTCCCACACTAAAGAGTTAGCCGTACTCCATGTGTAGGGAGGACTAACCCTAATGAACATGCTGGATCCTGAAGTTTTTTTAATGTTACTTTTAATCCTGTTTTGTGGATATGAGTAGTGAAGAGTCATGATTGACATCACACCACATCCCTCACTACTGGTCCAGTGACAACCACAGCCCCAATTTCTGGACCGAGACTACGACAGCCATCACTACTGGTCCACTTACATTTGATCCACTTTGGAGCTGCATTTTTCCAAAGCAACATATAAATTGTGCTTACAGTTAGACTGATATTAAAGGACTAGATGTATTAATCTCTCATCGGTTCGTGCCAGGGAACGTTCTGTATGCGAACCATACACAAGGCAACAAACAAAGTATCTCAATTACAAAGTTGCATAACTCTGATGATTGGACAACGCTACAATAACAATAAGATAATTCCGTATCCACGTGCAATATTGTCAAAAGAATGTTTGACATGATCCTTTAGAGCACATTGACAGAAGTATCTGACCAAGTAGACGCCCTAAGGTCAAAGACATACCAATAATTGTGTGCAAACCAACCTGAAGGGCCACCTTAAAGGTACCATGAAAGAGGAAACAGACAGCCACACCTCACTTAGATTATTGTGTTGTGTGTCAGCCTTCTCTTCTCCACATACCAATCTGACTCACCTAGGCGGTTCCCAAATTGTCAATTTGATTGAGAATTGAAAACAATCAACTGAATACATGGTATTTTGGGTGTGTCAAACAACACAGTTACCCCAAAAGCTCCAGCACTCCAGGCTCTGACAACCCAATAATCACGGAGGTCCTGGCCAAAGACCAGCAGGGTCCCAGTCAATTATTGTCTGGGTTTGGCAGTCACATGACTAATCGTGGTGTCTGTGTTCTGATACACAGAACTAGTAGTCACCAGATCAGTAAATCAAAATCTGAATCTGAATCAGCTTTATTCGCCAAGTAGGTTTGCACAAAAATGGCAGAAAACCTTACTATGGCACTGCAAGCACATGACATAATACGTGACTCGGGTCAATGGGAGGACATACTGAACAACAGCCCATTCACACCCCTCTCATCCTCACTCTTCCTCATGATAAATACAGATAAGGATTGCGCGAGGCTTCAAACATTCCAATTCAAGTGATTGCGAAAGGAAGAGGCACCAGAGCGTGACAGATCTGCACGTCTTTGATCTATGTGTGCCTCCACACAGGTGTATTACTACATGGGCATGGCTGCTCTCCAGGAGAGTCTGCCGGTGGACGAGGGCGCTTTGAACAATGCCCTGGTGAGTCTCTCCCAGGCCCTGCAGTGTGACCTGGGCAACAACCTTCCTTGACATCCACTTTTTTTGTATCCCTCTCTGTAGCTATTCTGAAATAGATATGGAGGTATTTGTGAGAATGCTCACAAGTCTCTGCTCACAACTTCTTGGAAATGCCAATAAAGGTTTTATTTTGGCTTCAAAATATACTTTGTGTGTCGCCTCCTAGGTGACAGGGCCTCAGTCCTCCTTTGGGATTCCAGAGGAACATATCATCCTCTTCCAAAGCCCTCTGAAGAATGCACGGATTCCCTTCTTCTTTTTCTTCTTCTTCTCCTTCTTCTTCACCTGTCTGTCTTCATCTGCTGATTAAAAACAGCATACATCACTGAATTCATTTCACGCATTTCAAACTGAGGTAATGGAGGCCAAATTATCGTGGCACTTTGAATAACTCACCAGCACATTTGGCAGCCTCTCCACTGCATTGCCCAGGAACAAGATCGGTGAGCTGAATACAGAGACACAGAAATGAACATGTGTAAAAACATCTAAAGGTGAAGATGGTGGTTGTTGATAAAGAAGAGCAAGGTGTACAAACCATAACAACTTTGTCACATATATCATCTCATACCTGAGGAAGCTGTGTGACTAAGAGAGGGCAGTCAGAGACAGAGTCAGACTCTTTCACAACCTTCTCCAGGAGTTCATTAAGGACAGCCTCAGCAGCAATCTCAGACTTCCCATTGATGAGGGAAAACTTCCGGGTCTGTAAAAAGCAAATCAGTGTAAAGACTTAAGTTATATGTACTGTTGTCTGAACAGCAAAGTAAGCTTTGATGAATGATGCCAGACCTGGGTATCCAGGGGAGTGGTCATGTGAACCATCTCTACTGCAGCTGCTATGAGGTCCTCCACAACTTTGGAAGCTGCAGTCTTCAGGCTGTCCATCACCAGCTCCTTGGCTTCAGCCTTCATGAAGGCTTTTTCAGCATGAACATCAGTGATGTGTCCAGTTGCCACAAGCTGTATGGCTTCAGGAGGCAGCAAGGCCAGGGAAAGACTTTCAGAGACAGCAGCCAGGGATCCCTTCTCCTCAGACTGCTTCTCTGTCTTCTCCAGGGGTTCATCAGGATCATCATAATAAATGATGGATCCAGCTGCAGCAAGCTCTTCTTTCTTAAAAAAACAACGTAAACATAGAAAATGTTGCATTATGAACATCGAACATGACAAGGCCGGTAAAATAACTTAAGATATGTCTAGGTTCATACCAGCTGTTTGGCCAGGATAGGCCTGTGACAGTAAGAGAGGTCAGCCAGATATCTTTTCTGCTCTGAGTCCACCACCTTCTCCAGGAGCTCACTGGGGACTTCCTCAACAATGATGGGTGCCTCGATCTTCCCACAAAACTCCTCAAGCTCCGAGGAATAATCATCAGCCAGGGGTAGCTGGTACTTGAAGGCAGCAGCCATTTTGCTTTGGTATATCTTTACCAGATAGGTCACCACAGCCTGGACCACAGGCTTCAACTGGAAGACGGTGCTGTTGAAGCCCAGTTGGTTGAAGGTCTTGGCTGTTTCCGTGAAGCACCGAAGCACAGCGGCCATGTTGTCCCGTGCAATCATGCCTGTAACTGAGATCAACAAGTGCCTGGAGCAGTTGCCACAATGGGACAGGAAGATGGAAACCACTCTCATGACTAGATTATAAATTTCATAAGTGGCTGCCACAGCCTTCTTTCCCACAACAGAGACAAGGCCCAGGTTACTGAGCTGTATGGTTAACTTAGCCAGAGACTGCTGGACCATCTCTCCGGGTTTCTCCAGCAGGTGCTTCAGGGAACAGGTCATCATGCCTGGGACCTGGACCTCAGGTCCCATGGTGAAGTCAGGCATGGTCAGGGCTAAAGACTCTGGTTCAGTTTGTCCAGACGATGATGTGGAAGTGCTCTTCATGCTCCCTGTTGCCATAATAGGAAGGCCTTTCAAGGCCGGAGAGAGGCATTTCCTCACATCCTGAGCTGCCGCAGACCGGATCTTTTGGAGGAACGTGTCCAGACCCTCCACTGTGATCTTCACGGAGAGAGAGATAAGGAGATCCAATTGAAATATTTTAGTCACCAAACTAAATCTGCTCAGTGTCATGAGAGAGGCTAAGGACAGAAACAAATGCTTTTGTCATTCATACCTTTCCGTCAAACAGCTCTGACAAACGACGTTCGTAAGCTTGCATTTCACTTAGAATGTTCTCCAGCTCACAAACGAGCTCACGCATTTTGGTGTTCCCCTCCTGAATTCAACATTTGAAACTATTAACACTGAATAATCATCTCCAACATGTCACTCAAATAATGACCTCTGAGCCTTTTTCTTTTCTTTACCGACACATTTTGAATAAGCATTGGTTACTTTATCTTTGACATATTAAGTATTCAGCAATAGCAGATTTAAATAAATTCCTACTGTGTAATATTACCTGAATCTCATCATATTCATCTTCACTGTCCATTTTGGTGAAACAGTCAATTACCTAAAGAATGACATAGGCAATCAAAATGTCTGTAAAAAGATATCTAAATAACGTCCATTACAGTTTACTGATAAGTATTGCAGATACGGTTTACTACAATGCTGGTGCTGTTATGAAGAGGACAAAAATAAGCTTTTACTTTAGTACATCAGAATGGAATGACATTATGGAAAATTAAGACATTGTGACCTCACAGTTATTGATGCGTCATGGTTCTTGTCAAAACCATAACAACGGTACACAGAAACTGACTATTGATTAGGGTAGCCTACTGTTAATTACATACATTTAGATGTGGAAATCAATGATAATATCAACTAAATACATTTTATAATGCACAGTATGGGTCATTTATATAAACCATAGCTTATACTGTACATTCATATAAGCTGCCTACATGTTTGAAAATTGTAATCATGGGAAACTACCAGCGCCATTAGTCCATCAAACATTTAAACTGCCTCTACCACAAATTGACTTATATTGATAAGGCATAATTGGTAATAATAATAAACGGCAGTAATTTAGGGTAGCCTAATAACAGCATAGCGCAACAGTTTATCCAACAAAGATTTAGTTCAGAGCTGATCACTGGCTTTGCTTGTTACGTTCAAAAGGTGACACTCCCAGATATCGGCACAGGCCTGTCCGAGATTGCTTTTGAACCACATACTATGAACCCAAATCAACATTTATGGACGGACATAGAAAAGAAGACTTAACCTTAACCTAAAGTATTACATTTAATAAAATACCACATACCGTAAGCCTTACCTGAGAATTCGGTTATTTAAATAGGCGAATCCGTTGTGTTTTTCTTCTTCTCTTGCAGTAAATTATTCAACGGAACGCGACATTGGTCGTAACGTGATCGAGGTCAAATAACTTCTGGTGACTCAAAATGTTGTCTTTTCATTTATAATATTAACTTTTGACGTATACATTATGACGTATTTATTCCAATAACTCAATGTTAACAGATCCGTGCGGTTCTATTGTCAATCACTGATGGTGAAAGTATATAATTGTTTTATTTTTACCTGTGAGATTAAAAACTCTCTTGGAAGTCGCGTTTGGTAAAAGCGTCTGCTAAAATGCACAAATGTAAAACTCCAGTCAAACCATATAAACTCAAACAAAATGACTGTGGATTACAATGGTTTACAAAATGCCTGTTTATCCCTGATAAATTTAACAGATAATTGAAAAGAAGCAGTTACTCGGTTTTTATTTCTATAGGGAGGCGCCTTTAATCATATCAAAATCAAATCACACCCTTTTATTGTCACTCAACCATACAGGACTGCAACAGAGGTTGAAAGTCGTGGGTGCAGGTACAGGCAAATATAAGCAATATCTAACAATTATAACAACATGATCTTATTTACACACAACGCAATCTACACATCCGTTACACAAAACAATGTCCAATATACACTTAACAAATTACAATACATGTTTACACAAACACAGGTACAATAAAATACACAACACATATATGCAGTTGAGGGCAGTGCTGTTGCCGTACCAGACAACGATGCAGCCAGTCAAGAGGTTCTCCACAGTCCTGGTGTAGAACAGCGTGAGGATGTGGTGGTTCATTCCACATTCCTTGGCTGTTGACTGTGTATCCTGTGATATAGAAATACTGTTATGAGCAGTGTTAAACTACAATCTCACAGCAGTTGAAATGCCTAGTAGTCTTCGTTTCATATGCTTTGTTATCATCTTTTTCATACAAACTTTTCCAGTTCATGTTGCTTCCTTTCTAAATTAACTCAAAGATTTTACGTTCTCACTTGATTATATATAGTTATAGTTATTTGAAAAATACATGTATATAATGTTTTCATAATTACGTATTTACATGTGAAGTCTGTAATCTGATGGCTGTTATGAAGTATATTTGATCATGAGAGTGGTTTCCATCTTCCTGTCCCAGTGTGACAACTGCTCCAGGCACATCTCTGTCCCTGACTGCCCTCTCTTGGCCACACAGCTTCCTCAGGTAAGAGATTATACATGTGACTATGTTGTTCATGGTTTGTGCACCTTGCTCTTTTTTATCAACCCCCATCTTCACCTTTGGATGTTTTCAAACACTTATTGGCATTTCCAAGTAGTTGTGATCCATGCAGAGATGTGGACACGGGGTGAAAAGTACTGGAGCTAAATTTGTAGTGGGCTCCAGGATTGTGAATGAATCTTACATCATGAACATACTCCACAGTTTATTTAAACTTTTCTGTATCATCAACATATAATATATATATATATATATATATATATATATATATTTGTATATATTATACCATATCTGGTGTAAATCAACTCTTTCTTTGTACTGTATAAATGAAAACCTCCTATCATTGTGTTGTACTTGAACCGTAAATCTACTTTTTTTTCTTCTTTTTTATCTCAGAAATACATTGTTGTAAAGCAACCTGTCTGGATCTGGTTCTTCTGGTTTCATTGTTACTGAAATGGGTCATGCTCTGAACTATGAACACATTTCAGAATAGCTACAGAATGGCATTTAAGTGGAGGTCAGGCAGGCTGTTGCCCAGGTCGCACTGCAGGGCCTGGGAGAGAATCACCAGGGCATTGTTCAAAGCCCCCTCGTCCACCAGCAGACTCTCCTGGAGAGCAGCCACGCCCATGTAGTAATACACCTGCGCGGAGGCACACATAGATCAAAGACGTGCAGATCTGTCATGCTCTGGTGCCTCCTCCTTTCGCAAACATTTGAATCTGAATGTGTTGGATGCCTTGCGCAATCCTTATCTGTATTTCTTTGACAGGTGTTGTCTATTTTTTGGGGGAAAATACCATATGAATGTGCTGGTGTTCAGTATTTTCTTAATTGACTCCAATCATGTGTGTACCATGTAATGTTCTTGCAGTGCCCCTCTGCACCTTCCCATGGTTTCCTGCTTTTTTGTGCAAATTGATTTGGCAAATAAAGCTGATTCCGATTTTGATTTATTGATCTGGTGACTACTAGTTCTGTGTATACCACAGACCCCACTATTAGTCCTGTGACTGCCAACCCCATCTTTACTGCTCTGGGGGCTCATTTATAAAACTGCACAGATTCCATGTGACAATATTGAGGTCAAACAAAACACAGTGAGTACGCACACAAAGAGAGATTATAGTTGACTGGGATCCTGCTGATCAGTGGCCAGGTCCTCGGGTGATTAATATTGGGTGGTCAGCGCCTGGAGTGCATGTATTCAGTTGCATGGATTCAGTTGATTGGTTTTTAATTCTCAATCAAATCTGGGTAACCGCCTCGGTGGGTCAGATTGGTATATGGAGAAGAGGAAGCTGACACACAACACAATAATCTAAGTGAGGTGTGGCTGTCTGAAATGGTTTCCTCTTTCATGGTACTTTTGAGCTGTCCCTTCAGGATGGGTTACGCACAGTTATTGGTGTGTGTCTTTGCCCCTCAGGGCACAAGTGTCAAACCCTGGTCCTCGAGGGCCGCTGTTTTAGATGTTTCCCTGCTCCAACACACCTGATTCAATTAAATGGGTTGCTGTAACGACCATTCATTCGAATAAGGTGTGTTGGAGCAGGGAAACATCTAAAACATGCAGGGACAGCGGCCCTCAAGGACCAGGGTTTGACACCCCTGCCTTAGGGCGTCTACTTGGCCAGGTACTTATGCCTGTGTGCTCATAAGGATCATGTCAAACATTCTTTTGACGATATTGCACGTGGATTCGGAATGATGTTATTGTTGCATTATCCAATCATCAGTCATGGAACGTTATAATTGAGATACTTCGTTTGTTGCCTTGTGGTTTGCATCCAGAAGGTTCCCTGGCAGTAACCACTGAGAGATGTATCTAGTCCTTTATTATCAGTCCAGCTATAGACACTATTTGTATGTCGCTTAAGAAAAATGCACCTCCGAAATGGATCAAATGTAACTGGACCAGTGATGGCTGTCGTAGTCTCGGTCCAGAAATTGGGGCTGTGGTAGTCACTGGACCAGTAGTGAGGGATGTGGTATGATGTCAATCATGACTCTTCACTACTCATATCCACAAAACAGGATTAAAAGTAACATGAAAAAATCTTCAGGATCCAGCATATTCTTAGGGTAAGTCCTCCTTACACATGGAGTACGGCTAACTCTTTAGTGTGGGAACATAGTTAGCATTATTAGCTTCAAGGGATACCACATCACAGACCTGTGACTGCCATAGGAGGGCATTATAGGTTACAATAGAAACTCATATATGTGAATGAATAATATGAGAATACATGAACAGGGAATAAGGCAATATCTGATCTACTTAGTCAGATTACCATAAGCATAAGGAAAATCCCTGATTTCTTTTACAGAATGGGCAAAGGTGTTCCAGGGATGAGTGGGTTTCTGTCCCAGTATAAATAGGCTGTCTTGTGCAACCTGTTCTGTGTTGTTACCTGATCTAAGACAGGTCCAAATGCATCAATCAGATGTGACCAACCCTAAACGTGTTTACTTAACCCTTGTGCAGCCTTAGGGTCATTTTGAACCTTTGGGTCATTTTGACCCATTGTCGTGTTTTGACAACTTCACCTAATACAAAGATGACATGAAACGTTTTCTTTTAACCTTCGTGCAGTGGGGGGTCTGAGACAGCACAAAGGTTAAAAGAAAATACTTTACTTAATTTTTTAATGAGGTTAAGTTGTCGCAACACAACGGTGGGTCACAATGACTGAAGGGTCACTATAAGAACTGCTTTTCTATTTTTGTGGGTGGTGCATCCATTTTGAAGATGGGAATGTGGTCGGACCATTATTTTACGCCGTCTCAGTCAGTTTTTTTGTTCCACCTCCCTGTATTATGAATGCTTAAATAAGGAGCCGCTCCCAGCTCAATATATAGACGCTCACCTGCAGATCCAAGATGAAGCTGATTCTGACAATCTCCATTACTTGGGCTCTTCTCCTCACAGGTAATACAACATACTCTGACTGAGTTGAACTGTTACCAAGTAAGTTCTCAAGAATTAATTACAAGAATTATGGTGAGATTTAAGTACAAAGAGGTGTAAAGTATGGTTTTGATCAAGTATATGTATATATTCTATAGATAATGAATAATACAATTCTTGGACAAACGTCCTAAATGTTTATTTCTCTTATTCTGTTTTTCTAGTGGAATCTTTGCTGTGTTTTGAATGTGATCCACCATGCAAAAATGAAGTTTTAACAATCTGCCGATATCACTCAGACGCAGTATGTCTGACACATACCCTGTTCGGTAAACCTATTTATTTGAAATAAGGTATTTTCTTGTGGTTTTCTTCCATCCAAACTGTCATTCAATTTCATTTGGCATTTCCTTTGGTATCAAAAAGGATACATTTTTTGTTAAATGCTCTGATTTGATGTGTATGTGGAAATGTTCTTTTTTATCCAGTTGGTAAAACAATTACAAAGGGAAAGTACTGCACACAATCGGTGGAGTGCAGAACACGTTTGAACGTTCAGCTGGATTATTCACTCAACTTCGGTATCGATCCGATGTCTGAATCTGTGCTCTGCTGTGACTCAGACGGCTGCAACAAACAGACCCTACCTGGTAAGACCAACAAAGGTGTCGTTTTAGCTAAACAATATCAGCTAAAGATATTTAAGGTATGAGATATACAGTACATTAAAAAAATATGTCATGTGTGAAAGTATTCATATGCTCTCAAATACGTTTTTTTTTCAAACGCATCTTAGGTAGATTATTAAGTGTTGTGAGCACTAAGTTTATTTTTTGAATAAGAGGGGTTGGCCATTGAACAATAAATACTGTAGGAGAATGGGAGGTTGACAAGGACAATTAGGAATCTTAAGTAAAAGTACTTCTAAGTACTTTTGTACTTTTGTACTTCTAAAGGAGGAGGACATTTTTTTCTAAAATAGACTGGATAATAAAATGATCCATTTTAACTGCAACTTTCATAGATGGAGGAGACAATAATGAATATAACTGAAACAGAACAGTACAGTTTATCTGATGGAACCTGTGTTTCTTTGCAGTCCCCAGTCAAGTTCCAAACGGCCTACAGTGTGATTCCTGCAGCAGCTACTCAGACACTGTATGTAACACCCCGGCAAACTGTGTCGGACTGGAGGATACATGTGTTGTTGTCAACGGTGAGTGTCTCCATGCTGAAACGTTCATGAACATATGTTGGAGTACTTACAGTAGAATCATGTGTGCCCTGAAAAGAAGGTCAGTATGTTTGTTCTTTCTTCTTTTACAGCAAGAACGGGTCTCTTCAAGGGCTGTATATCCTCAAATATGTGCAGTCTGTCTCTGATGGCCACTTTTGTGCCTTCTGCAACTAAAGATGGGATTTCCTGCGGTCGTGTGGAGAATATCGCATCCAGCACTACCAGTGTGCTGAATATCATATTCCCCACTGCTGCCAGAGGTGGAAAGTAACAAAATAAATTTATTCACGTTATTGTATTGAGTAGGCTAGTTTTTTTGTGTATTTTGTATTTTTCAAGTCATTTTTTGAAATCAGTCATTTAAAATGTACTTGATTACGTGTGTGAGGTATTGTATTTCGCTACATTACAAATCCCATCCTTCGAGTTAAAATCTGTTGTTCTGGATTACTGTTTAGTGCAAAGCGAGCAAGGATGAGCGCAACAAACTTTCAACAAAAAATAAACTGCTGCTCAAACTTAGAAAGACATTTGTAGACTAATCCTCTTAAAGGATTCTTCTTCTTCTTCTTCTTCTTCTTCTTCTTCTTCAAGATGGGGGTTGATAAAAAAGAGCAAGGTGCACAAACCATAGAAAACATATTCACACATATTGTCTCTTACCTGAGGAAGCTGTGTGGCCAAGAGAGGGCAGTCAGAGACAGAGATGTGCCTGGAGCAGTTGTCACACTGGGGCAGGAAGATGGAAACCACTCTCATGATCAAATATACTTCTCACGAAAATAGTCATTCTAAAACATTAAAAAGTATGATATTTACATGAATTATTATAAAAAAATAAGGATACCTATAACTTCAGATATAACCAAGTAAGAATGGAAAATCTTTGAGTTAATTTAGAAAGAAGGTAAAACAAACTGGAAAAGAATGTATGAAGAAGATGATAATAACAAAGCATATGAAACGTTTTTTTTAAATTGTATGATTAAAAACTGCCCAATACAACCATGTAGCCGTAAACAAAATAATGGAGTTAGTCTGTTGATCACAAAGGGTTTACAAAATGTATGTTTAGCCCTGATAAATTGATCCGAGAACTGGTTGTTGCTCTATGGTGTTATTTCCACTGGGGGGCGTCATTAGCAAATGGTTTCCTTGTATTGCATAGAAAGGAAGACGAAAACAGTAGTGTAGAGACAGACACGAATGGATTTCTAAAATGTCAGTAGTGTAAACTGGACAACATGTTTTTGAACCATTAAGGCTCCTAGGCATTTCAACTCAAATCAAATCAAATCAAATTTATTTGTATAGCCCTTTTTACACGCAAGCATGTCACAGAGGGCTTCACATACGCCCATAGAACTGCCCCTCAACCAACCTAAACCCTCGAGGAAGACAAGGAAAAACTCCCAGAAAAACTCAGAAAAAAACACAAAAAACACAGAAAAAATGGAAGAAACCTTGGGAGGAGCAATTCAGAGAGGGATCCCCTCCTCCAGAGACGGTTGGCAAGAGAGAGGAGCAGAACACAAGCTAAACATAGTCATACAGTGTCAATGGGTTTTGAAACACCAAAAATCCATTGTTCGGCTTTATAGACGTTGGATGGGACCTGGAAACTCGCTGTTGGCCGTCATGGAGGCTGGTTTCCGGTTGACGACCTGGTCCAGCGTTGGTAGACCGACGACCAGGCAGGTCCTGACAGCTCAGACCCCCCACACCACAAGGGATGTGTGGGGGGGACAGAGAGGAGAACAGAGATTAACTTAACTGCTGTGACATTGTCATTTAAACCTGCTCGTTTAACACTGCCCAGTATTTCTATATCACAGGATACACAGTCAACAGCCATGGCTCTCCGGAGCTCCAACACAGCATTTGCGTTGGGAATTGTTCCGTACCCTGAGTGCAACCAGCCCCTTTGTGAATGTCTTTGTTTCACAATTGTCTAATGAAAATGTTTTAATTTTAAATGCTTCACAAGCGTAAGACGAGAATCCAACCACTGATCAATCATTGATTAATCAATTGAAAGAGCATCTTGTTTAACCTCTAAATTACATTAGTAGTAAACATGTGTTTTTGAAAAACATGTGGAATAACATGTTGCAAAATGAAGTATGTGACTGTATAATATGAGTAAAACTGTCCAAAAAAGACATTGATTGATTACGATTGTCTGCTGACTACCATGTCACGTCCATGTGTTTTTGTTGTGCACGATGTGTTTATTTAGCAGGTAAATTAAGCCACATTGGCATGAGAACTACACTCAGTGGACCAGTAGAGGGGGCTGTGTTAGTTTCAGGACCAGTAGAGACAGGGTGCACGTGTTTGAGGATACACAGCCTTTGAAGACACCCGTGTTTTCTGTAAAAGAAGAAAGAACAAACCTACTGACCTCTTCAGGGCACACAGGGTTGTACTGTAAGTACCAACACATGTTCATGATCATTTAATCATTGAGACACTCAGCTTTGTCCACAGCACATGTATCCTCCAGTTAAACACAGTATGCCGGGGTGTCGGAGGGATTGCTGCAGGAATCACACTGTAGGACATTTGGCACTGAACTTGGAACTGCAGAGAAACATAGACCACAACACATCTAATGTACTGTTCTGTTTCAGTATTATTCATTATTGTCTCCTCCATCTGTATGCAGTTTTTACTAGTCAGTCAACTTGCAAACTAAAAATGTCCAAGTTACCCCTAAGTACTTTCTACAGTAATTTCAGATTCCTAACTGTCCGTATCCACCTCCCATTCTTCCACAGTATTGATTCTTCGAAGACAAACACTAGGAACAGTGAGAACACTGTTTGATTTGAGGTAGTTCAGAAATAGTTCTGACTTATGCCTCACTGTTTAAAACGTACAGTATGTATCTACTTTGTTAGCTGACATGGTTTAGCTAAAGTGACAACTTTAGAATTCAAAGGGAGTCCTTACCAGGTTGAGTCGCGATGTTGCATGTGTCTGAGTCACAGCAGAGCACAGATTCAGACTGCTGAAAGTAACCGATGTTGAATGAAGAAGCCAGCGGAACGTTCAGAGGTGCTCTGCACTCCAAGGCTGTTCTGCAGCCCTTTGTTATTACAACAATTTCAGATCAAATTGCAATATAGATCAAATAAGAGCATCTACTAAAATGTTCAAATTTTGGACACTAAATTAAATGCTAAATGAAATGAATGCTCAATGAAACGTATATAAGTAGATGGTTTGGATATTCAAAAACAGTGATAGAAAACCAAGGCCTTGAAAAAAGATAAATAACCCTACCTAACGCAGTAGACGTCATACACAGTGAGCCTGAGTTACAAGAGGTTAAAACTTCACTTGTGCACGGTGGATCACATGATGAACACTGCAATGATTTCACTGTAAAAACAGAATAAGACTAATAGACATTTAGAACCATTTTTCAAGAAACTGATTATAAATAGTCTATAGAATATATACAGTCAGGACATAATCAAACCCATACTTAAAACCTCCTTCCTTCCACCTGCATCCCACCATCATTCATGTCAATTATTGAGAACCTCCTTGGTTGTGGTTCAGGTCAGTAGAGGATGTGGTGTTACCTGTGAGGAGAAGAGCCCAGGTAATGCAAAGAGTCAGGATCAGCTTCATCTTGACTCGGCAGGTGAGCAACTGAACATTAAGCTGGAAAACACTTCCTTATAAAGTACACCACAGTCACTTTAGGAATGTGGACCAAGAAACAAGAATCGGAGATGACAAATAATGCTACGATGTTGTCAATGTTCTCGATGTTCCTAAAAACACTCATCCCAAGGAAAGTTAGGACACATTGTATGACTTGTATGAATCTTTTTTCTTTTTTCTAATCATGCTTGATTAGAATATGATGTTCCTGATTGACTTATTGATCGCTTGTATAACAAGCTTCTGACTGACCAGTGAAAGTGGCCTGTTACAACGTGAAAGAGACACAATACTAACTGCTTGTAGTTATCACTAGGTTAGTTTCGTCATTAAAAAGGATAGATTTAAGTTTGAATCTCTTGGTGTCTTGGCCTGAGTCAGGAAACTGTTTCTTAATTCTAGACATCGCATGGCACATATTCAAACATCCACTGTTATTGCTGTTTGGAACAAGGTTTTTTAAAGGTTCATTCAGCTTGGTCTGACAAACTGGTTGTTTGAAAACTGTAGCTATCAGAACACCTCAAGTACAACTGCTACTGGCTCACACATTTTACCCTACAAACCGTACCTTTGTCTGGCAGAAGGATGCCCTCCAAGTCCAGCTCTCCATATTATGCTACCTTTCATATACTGGATGTTTTTGCGAGAAATAATGGACAGATAACGGGAAGGTTCTGACTGTCATTGTTCTTCTAAATAATAAATCTTCAATATTTACATCCCCTTTACATTTGATCCATATAGCAGATGCTGTTCTAACAGTGTTTTTTTAGTGGTTAGTGCCAAGGCACGGTGTTTGTTTTAACTAGTGAGTGCAAAAATAACAAACGCTGTTAAATAATTATGTTCATAGTACAGTGTACTAATCAAAATAAATATCATACTGTATCTCAGTGCAACAACACACTTTTTGGGGCGGAGTTCACTGTTTCGAACACTGTGCTGTGTTTCGAATACAGTGCAACAGATCTATTTCCAGATAAAGCCGACACCTTTACTTTTAGTTCTTTCAGTTTTTAATGTCCAATTAACGTGTCATTCTAAACTATTCAGAAAACCACCCATCTCTAAGATGGTTGTATGCTCCTGTTACGGCTTCTGTATGTTTGCGTATGCATCTCTGTGTGAAGTGAACACATTCTACTGATTAGTTTGCCTCTGTGGTTGCGTAGATAGACATTCATTTACTACAAAAGAAAGGCCATCTTCATCACAAATGTAAAATATTTTTATGTTATAACTAAGAGAACAGAAACGAGGCTTTGTGTGTGTGTGTGTGTGTGTATGCTTGTAAGGCGCAGGTTTTGCTTGAAAGTTGGAAGGGACCCATGGGTGGTGTGGAATGTGGGAAGGAGGTAAACCACAGGTTATACTAGATGAGGTACATTTTCTAAATAAATAAAAACAACCCTCCCTCAACATCAGTAAGACCAAAGAGTTTGTGGTGGACTTCAGGAGGAAAGACAGAGAACACTTGGAGAGAGTGAACATCTCCCAGTCCCTTGCTGTCCACATCACTGAGGAAGTCACATGGTCTGTCCACATCACTGAGGAAGTCACATGGTCTGTCCACATCACTGAGGAAGTCACATGGTCTGTCCACATCACTGAGGAAGTCACATAGTCTGTCCACATCACTGAGGAAGTCACATGGTCTGTCCACATCACTGAGGAAGTCACATGGTCTGTCCACATCACTGAGGAAGTCACATGGTCTGTCCACATCACTGAGGAAGTCACATGGTCTGTCCACATCACTGAGGAAGTCACATGGTCTGTCCACATCACTGAATAAGTCACATGGTCTGTCCACATCACTGAGGAAGTCACATGGTCTGTCCACATCACTGAGGAAGTCATATGGTCTGTCCACATCACTGAGGAAGTCACATGGTCTGTCCACATCACTGAGGAAGTCACATGGTCTGTCCACATCACTGAGGAAGTCACATGGTCTGTCCCCGTCACTGAGGAAGTCACATGGTCCGTCCACATCACTGAGGAAGTCACATGGTCTGTCCCCGTCACTGAGGAAGTCACATGGTCCATCCACATTACTGACGAAGTCACATGGTCTGTCCCCGTCACTGAGGAAGTCACATGGTCCGTCCACATCACTGAGGAAGTCACATGGTCTGTCCCCGTCACTGAGGAAGTCACATGGTCCGTCCACATCACTGACGAAGTCACATGGTCTGTCAACATCACTGAGGAAGTCACATGGTCTGTCCACATCTCTGAGGAAGTCACATGGTCTGTCCACATCACTGAAGAGGTCACATGGTCTGTCCACACTGAGGCTGTTGTGAAGAAGGGACACTAGCGCCTCTTCTTCTAGAGACGGCAGAGGAAATGTGGAATGAACCACCACATCCTCACGCTGTTCTACACCAGGACTGTGGAGAACCTCTTGACTGGCTGCATCGTTGTCTGGTACGGCAACAGCACTGCCCTCAACTGCATATATGTGTTGTGTATTTTATTGTACCTGTGTTTGTGTAAACATGTATTGTAATTTGTTAAGTGTATATTGTACATTGTTTTGTGTAATGGACGTGTAGATTGTGTTGTGTGTAAATAAGATCACGTTGTTATAATTGTTAGATATTGCTTATATTTGCCTGTACCTGCACCCACGACTTTCAACCTCTGTAGCAGTCCTGTATGGTTGAGTGACAATAAAAGGGTGTGATTTGATTTTGATATGATTAAAGGCGCCTCCCTGTGGAAATAAAAACCGAGTAACTTCTTCTTTTCAATTATCTGTTTAATTTATCAGGGATAAACAGGCATTTTGTAAACCATTGTGATCCACAGTCGTTTTGTTTGCGGTTATATGGTTTGACGGGAGTTTTACATTTGTGCATTTTAGTAGACGCTTTTATCCAAAGCGACTTCCCAGAGAGTTTTTAATTATACAGGTAAAAATAAAACAATTATATACTTTGTCAACATCATTTTCACATATTTTTTCTCCAGTTTTGAGTTACTTCCTTTCGAAGTGCCCTAGATTCTTCTGTTGACTCGTTTATATTTTCAGTTATTGGTATGCTTATTGTTTTGATTAAATAATGTATTTATTTTCGTTGTTGTTATTGTTTGTTTGTTGAACTGTAATGTTATTTTTCACCATCAGTGATTGACAATAGAACCGTACGTATCTGTTAACATTGAGTTATTGGAATAAATACGTCATAATGGATACGTCAAAAGTTAATATTATAAATGAAAAGACAACATTTTGAGTCACCAGAAGTTATTTGACCTCGATCACGTTACGACCAATGTTGCATTCCGTAGAATAATTTACTGCAAGAGAAGAAGAAAAACACAACGGATTCGCCTATTTAAATAACCGAATTCTCAGGTAAGGCTTACGGTATGTGGTATTTTATTAAATGTAATACTTTAGGTTAAGGTTAAGTCTTCTTTTCTATGTCCGTCCATAAATGTTGATTTGGGTTCATAGTATATGGTTCAAAAGCAATCTCGGACAGGCCTGTGCCGATATCTGGGAGTGTCACCTTTTGAACGTAGCAAGCAAAGCCAGTGATCAGCTCTGAACTAAATCTTTGTTGGATAAACTGTTGCGCTATGCTGTTATTAGGCTACCCTAAATTACTGCCGTTTATTATTATTACCAATTATGCCATATCAATATAAGTCAATTTGTGGTAGAGGCAGTTTAAATGTTTGATGGACTAATGGCGCTGGTAGTTTCCCATGATTACAATTTTCAAACATGTAGGCAGCTTATATGAATGTACAGTATAAGCTATGGTTTATATAAATGACCCATACTGTGCATTATAAAATGTATTTAGTTGATATTATCATTGATTTCCACATCTAAATGTATGTAATTAACAGTAGGCTACCCTAATCAATATTCAGTTTCTGTGTACAGTTGTTATGGTTTTGACAAGAACCATGACGCATCAATAACTGTGAGGTCACAATGTCTTAATTTTCCATAATGTCATTCCATTCTGATGTACTAAAGTAAAAGCTTATTTTTGTCCTCTTCACAACAGCACCAGCATTGTAGTAAACCGTATCTGCAATACTTATCAGTAAACTGTAATGGACGTTATTTAGATATCTTTTTACAGACATTTTGATTGCCTATGTCATTCTTTAGGTAATTGACTGTTTCACCAAAATGGACAGTGAAGATGAATATGATGAGATTCAGGTAATATTACACAGTAGGAATCAATTTAAATCTGCTATTGCTGAATACTTAATATGTCAAAGATAAAGTAACCAATGCTTATTCAAAATGTGATGTGTCGGCAAAGAAAAGAAAAAGGCTCAGAGGTCATTATTTGAGTGACATGTTGGAGATGATTATTCAGTGTTAATAGTTTCAAATGTTGAATTCAGGAGGGGAACACCAAAATGCGTGAGCTCGTTTGTGAGCTGGAGAACATTCTAAGTGAAATGCAAGCTTACGAACGTCGTTTGTCAGAGCTGTTTGACGGAAAGGTATGAATGACAAAAGCATTAGTTTCTGTCCTTAGCCTCTCTCATGACACTGAGCAGATTTAGTTTGGTGACTAAAATATTTCAATTGGATCTCCTTATCTCTCTCTCCGTGAAGATCACAGTGGAGGGTCTGGACACGTTCCTCCAAAAGATCCGGACTGCGGCAGCTCAGGATATGAGGACATGCCTTTCTCCGGCCTTGAAAGGCCTTCCTATTATGGCAACAGGGAGCATGAAGAGCACTTCCACATCATCGTGTGGACAAACTGAACCAGAGTCTTTAGTCCTGACCATACCTGACTTCACCATGGGAGCTGAGGTCCAGGTCCCAGGCATGATGACCTGTTCCCTGAAGCACCTGCAGGAGAAACCCGGAGAGATGGTCCAGCAGTCTCTGGCTAAGTTAACCATACAGCTCAGTAACCTGGGCCTTGTCTCTGTTGTGGGAAAGAAGGCTGTGGCAGCCACTTATGAAATCTATAATCTAGCCATGAGAGTGGTTTCCATCTTCCTGTCCCATTGTGGCAACTGCTCCAGGCACTTGTTGATCTCAGTTACAGGCATGATTGCACGGGACAACATGGCCGCTGTGCTTCGGTGCTTCACGGAAACAGCCAAGACCTTCAACCAGCTGGGCTTCAACAGCACCGTCTTCCAGTTGAAGCCTGTGGTCCAGGCTGTGGTGACCTATCTGGTAAAGATATACCAAAGCAAAATGGCTGCTGCCTTCAAGTACCAGCTACCGCTGGCTGATGATTATTCCTCGGAGCTTGAGGAGTTTTGTGGGAAGATCGAGGCACCCATCATTGTTGAGGAAGTCCCCAGTGAGCTCCTGGAGAAGGTGGTGGACTCAGGGCAGAAAAGATATCTGTCTGACCTCTCTTACTGTCACAGGCCTATCCTGGCCAAACAGATGGTATGAACCTAGACATATCTAAACTTATTTTACCGGCCTTGTCATGTTCAATGTTCATATTGCAACATGTTCTATGTTTACGTTGTTTTTTTAAGAATGAAGAGCTTGCTGCAGCTGGATACATCATTTATTATGATGATCCTGATGAACTCCTGGAGAAGACAGAGACGAAGTCGGTGGAAAAGGGATCCCTGGCTGCTGTCTCTGAACGTCTTTCTCTGGCCTTACTGCCTCCTGGTGCCATACAACTTGTGGCAACTGGACACATCGCTGATGTCCGTGCTGAAAAAGCTCTGGCGAAGGCTGAATCCAAGGAGTTGGTTATGGACGGCCTGAAAACTGCAGCTTGCAAAGTTGTGGAGGACCTCATAGCAGCAGCCCATAAAGAGGTTGGCATGGACACTCCCCTTAATACTGAGGTGAGAAATAATTACCTCAACATGGCACAGTCAACCTTCCCATTTTATGTTGGGTTTGTAGTGTTTTTTGTTGAACAGCTATATTTAACTGGTTTCCCACAACTTTTTACTGATCTCTTAGACCGAGAAGGTTGCCCTCATCACTGGCAAGGCTCAGGTTACTGCTGAAGATGTTCCTGATGAACTCCTGGAGAAGACAGAGAAGAAGTTGGTGGAAAAAGGATCCCTGGCTGCTGTCTCTGAAAGTCTTTCCCTGGCCTTACTGCCTCCTGAAGCCATACAGCTTGTGGCAACTGGACACATCACTGATGTTCATGCTGAAAAAGCCTTCATGAAGGCTCAAGCCAAGGAGCTGGTGATGGCTGGCCTGAAGACTGCAGCTTCCAAAGTTGTGGAGGACCTCATAGCAGCTGCAGTAGAGATGGTTCACATGACCACTCCCCTGGATACCCAGGTCTGGCATCATTCATCAAAGCTTACTTTGCTGTTCAGACAACAGTACATATAACTTAAGTCTTTACACTGATTTGCTGTTTACAGATCTCTCAGACTCGGAAGTTTGCCCTCATCAATGGGAAGTCTGAGATTGCTGCTGAGGATGTTCTTAATGAACTCCTGGAGAAGGTTGTGAAAGAGTCGGAGAAGAAGAGATCCCTGGTCCTGATCTCCGTCTCTGACTGCCCCCCCTTGGCCACTCAGCTTCCTCAGGTAAGAGACAATATGGGTTAAGATTTTCTAAGGTTTGTGCACCTTGCTCTTTTTTACCAAACACCATCTTCACCTTTGGATGTTTTTACACATGTTAATTTCTGTGTCTCTGTATTCAGCTCACCGATCTTGTTCCTGAGCAGTGCAGTGGAGAGGCTGCAAAGTGTGCTGGTGAGTTATTCAAAGCTCCACGATGGCCTCCTTTTGGCCTCCATTACCTTAGTTTGAAATGCGTGAAATCAATTCAGTGATGTATGCTGTTTTTATTCAGCAGATGAAGACAGACAGGTGAAGAAGAAGAAGGAAAAAAAGAAGAAGAAGGGAATCCGTGCATTCTTCAGAGGGCTTTGGAAGAGGATGATATGTTCCTCTGGAATCCCAAAGGATGACTGAGGCGCTGTCACCCAGGAGTGTCTGTGCCCCTACAAGCAACACACAAAGTATATTTGAATCCAAAATAAAACAGTTATTGGCATTTCCAAGAAGTTGTGATCCATGCAGGGATGTGTACACAGATCAAAAAGTACTGGGGCTAAATGTGTAGCGGGCTCCTGGATTGTAAATGAATCTTACATCATGAACATACTCCATAGTATAATTAAACTTGTATTTTATTCTCAACATATAAAATCTCCATGTCTGGTATAAATCAACTCGGTCTGTGCACAGTGTAAATGAAAACTGTTGTTTTAATATACATGCATTGTGCTGAAATTTAACATTAAATCTACTTTCTTGTTTTCTTTATTCAGTGAAATACATTGGTGTATAGCTGCCTGTCTATGTTACAGCCTGAAAAGGGGAGATATCAATGAAGACTCTTGGACACGATGCACCCCTTCTGGCAACTGCATTGAGAATCTGTATTATTTTCAAAATGATTGACATAGTTACAAAAGTTCTCTCAATAGATACAAGACACAATTTGGAACAATAATAAGCCTATCTTTTAAATTCCAAAGTCAACTTGCTAATCTAATTCTTATTCTCTTCCAGTAATATTTTACAAGTAAATAAACAATAAATTGTAATTTCTTACTCTTTTCTTAAACAGGTCAAATCAAATGTGACAGTATTCATAAAGATGATCTTTTTGTCAATTAACAAGTTAAATTATAAAACATATGTACTGGGGACAACCACAGAGATATTGCAAAACATTACTAGCCATTTGTCTCCTCTATTCCTTATTACCTACTAATTAATTCAGAAATGAACACACAACCACAAGTCATTAATCAAACACAAACATTGTCAATATTAACCATACACATTGATAACCTCATACTACCTGTTCTAAAATCAGTGTAAACCACGGCCTCTTGGGGCTTATTGCTTAAAAAAAATTTTTTTAAACATATTCTAAAGTTCAAGAGCACAAATACACATTTTGTACCTGAAAAGGGGAGATATCAATGAAGACTCTTGGACACGGTGCATCCCTTCTGGCAGCTGCATCGTGACCGAAAGCTCAAAACTCTCCCTACCGGCCTCTGCAGGCATGACTAATCAATCACAACTTAACGGCTCAACAAGTCGATCATAGATTAACATTGTATGAATTTCCATTTGCCTCTTTTACTGCTTTTAATATCTATTGAACTTAGTGATCAGCTTCCAAAATAAAATAAATCAACCACAAAATCAATCTATCACATCTAGATCTTGTTCTGGGTTCTTAGTTAATGCAGTGGGTCATGCTAAGAAGATATCTATCTATATCCGAATAGCTACAAAGAAGCATAAACAATTTCTTCTCTTTAATAGAAAATGATAATACTTCTAGGGAAGATTTTAATGGCCAACATATTAATTGCAATTCATCGGAGGAGAAACTGATTATCTTCCATTCTTGGTGAACGATCGAATCCCTCTTCAAATAGACATAGACCTTGCCAGTACTTTCTTACTGGCAGTGCGGTTGGGCTGCACAGTATTAAGCAGCCTTTTCACAAGGTCAAGCCTTCCTCCCCTGATGAGAGCCCTGGAGAGTTCTGTGACCTCGGCCGTGTGCGTCCGACAGAGATACCTCAGCTCGGCCTCCACCGCGTCCTCCGAGTACCTCTCTTCGGCCCGCCGCACCCACACCTCCAGCTGGCTGATAGCGGGGCCGGGGTCGGGGCCACTCTGGGCAAACAGGGCCAGGAGGGCCTCCAGGAGACAGCGCAGAGCAGACGTGTCCCCACTGCCCGGACGCTCCAGCTCGAGGGCCCTCTTGAAGCAGTCGGCTGCGTTCTGCTCCTCGCCCTTCAGGAGGAGGCAGCGCCCCCTGAGGAGGTGGAGGTCGGGCAGGCTGTCGCCCAGGTCGCACTGCAGGGCCTGGGAGAGACTCACCAGGGCGTTGTTCAAAGCGCCCTCGTCCACCAGCAGACTCTCCTGGACGGCATCCACGCCCATGTAGTAATACACCTGCGCGGAGGCACACATAGATCAAGGCTCGTTTATTCAGGTATTTTGTGTTTGCACACTCAAACAAGAAAACGTCCACATGCAACCATTCCACGCGGTCCACTCGCACGCAGACATGTTGTACAGTGTAAAACACAGGTGTGAAGAAATGACGGCACATAGCAACCGTGTGTGATCAAGTAAATGGTGTTCACATGTCACAATAGTTACTTCACAGCCAAAAAGCACTCACGCCTAATTTCCATAAACCAATATGTTGATGTGAAGGAAGAGGTCACACCCAATAATCATGCAATTTAACGGCTAATTTTTGCTCTACTTTTATGCAATCTATAACCAACCATCCCATCTTCACGATTGAACCTTACCGACGGTATAATACTTCCACTAGCCATCATGACTCAGCCCTCTTACTCCTCTCACCTGTCCCATCTCCAGGTGTGTGCGCAGGCAGGGCCTCACGTCCAGCACCTTCTCCAGGTCTGCCTTAGCCGCCGTCAGATTGTGTCTGTCAGGTATCCCAGCCTGGTCCTGCTTGGCTCTCTCCAGATCCCTCACGTAAGCCGTCACGTTGATCTGGGGGCGACCAGCAGATCGGTCACTCTCCAGTACCACCTACTCTATATTTGAACACCACACTACGACGGGGGGCTGGAAAATATTTGGGTAGTGAACGTTGGCATGGGTTGGGTTCACCTTTGCACGTGTGCAGTAGGCCTGCCAGTTGAGTTCGGCGTCAGGCAACACGTTTAGCGCCATGTTGCAGATCCCTGTGGCCATTTCGTGTTTACCCAGCAGGACGAACACCTTGGCCAAGCGGTTCAAGATGAATGCATCATCCTTGGCTACTTTTATAGCCTGGGAGAAAAGATTACAGTTAAGATTACAGAAAAGATTACAGTTATAGATGAACACCCGACATGGCGCCAAGTTAAAGCCCTTGAGTGCGTCCAGGAAGTAGACATCATGACTCAGACAATATCAAGCGCCAGAATGGCCTTCTTTATGTTAATCATAGATTTGATTACTTATGTCTGTTTCCCATGTTTTGACGTACCGTTCCATAGCAGGACAGGGGATCTGAGCCAGAGAAGCCACAGTCATGCACAGACATGGGGACAGTGGTGAACAACTCCTTCCTCTCCAGCAGGATGCCAACGTAACACCAGGCAAGAGCTGTGGGGGAGGGAGGGGTACATGTGAGGGGTGGACAGCCGGGGTGGGGATGAAGGAAGCGCTTTTACTGATTGATCAATCCATGTTCAGGACATCAACAGGAGATACACTTTCATTATTTGTCCAGGCATACCTTTATGTTGTGTGTTTTCGGAATTCAAGGTCTCTGCAAGCAGCTTCAAGCCCTTGTTGTAGTAAGACAGCCTGGCATACTCGAACTCCTCTTTGTCCTTTACTATATCATCAAGTCTACAGGCAGAGATGGTATTACTCTCACAACACTACAGCTAGCTGGCAGAATCTTGTTGTCAAATGTCTGAGACTATCAATACAGCATTTACACAAATGTGAATACTACCTTATATAAATTGTCGCCATCTTGAAATACCAGCCTCTTTTTTCTTCTGTTGGTATCTGTCAAAAAAGTAGTTTAAACATCCTCCCTTGAATGACATACAGCATGAAATAAAATTGGCAATGAAATAACTTCTTCTGTGATGTCAGATCTCACCAGCTGCCCTCCGTAGCGTAGGGCTCGGTTGTACAATGTCAGCGCAGCAGTCAGTCTCTCTCTCAGGTCCTCTTCTTTGTCCAACTCCACATCATAGGGGTGAGCATAAGCCTGCTCTGCCAGGCACCGGGCCGCCAGAAGCCTGGACTCCGCTTGGCCGGCCTCCCCAGCCTCCAAGCCCATCAGCTGGGACACCTTCTCCACACACTCCCCGGCATCCAGCTCCCTCTTCAGGCGGTCGTAGACGTATCCCAGGTTGGCCCAGGCGTTGAGGTTTCCAGGGTCCTCCCGGCAGATGCTCCTGAAGGCCTCCTCAGCCTGCTCCAGATGGTCCAGGTGGAAGGCCAGGAGACCCAGGAGGTTGCGGACGGCGTACTGCAAAGATCCGGCTTCGGCCTCCAGTTCGGCCCACAGGCTGTCCTGCCTCAGGTGGGTGTCCCTGCGTCTCAGCTCCCCCGGACCCTGAGGTTCACAGTTGAGGTTGAGGTCCAGGTGGAAGTGACCCGGGATGTAGTCCATGCCGTCGATGAGCGCCTCAATGTCCTCCTCTGTGTTGGCCTCCTCCATAGCCTCTTCCACTTAGAAGCCTGTTTAGTCCACTGACTGCTGTTTTAAAGCTGACAGTCGACTGGCTGCTGTCTTCCAGGTGCCAGCAGGTTTTACAGGTTAGACTAGGGAGGGACTGGGTGGGGAAAGGAATAAGGAAAGACGCGCACAGATCTGTACTTGCTCTGGTGCCGCCTCCTCTCGATCACTTGAATAGGCTATTTGAATGTGTTTGATCCCTTGTGCAATCCTTATCTGTATTTCTTTGAGTGAAAGGTGTAGTCGATTGTTTGGGGGAAAATACCATGTGATTGTGCCGGTGTTCAGTATGTCCTTTATTGACTCGAAATCACGTATCACGTTACATGCTTTTGTGTTCTTACCAATCACAGCGTTGTGATTATGTCATAACTGTAAGCTCATTCATCCTCTGACTCATTCAGAAGCTTTTTCAAACGGATATAAAACAGCAAAAGATCTGTTCTGAGCGGCAAGTTGGGAACAACAGAATGTGACCCATCTGGCTTTGGAGAGATTGCTGAACAGATGTGGTGAGCAGCAACAAGCTATCCGATTTAGCATGTGTGTTTTGATCAGGTATGCAGATAAGCTAACATCACCAGTTAATAAATGAAAAGATTTTCAATGTTTACAACCTGTCCAGTCCAAATGATTTACATAATGCATGACTGGTCTAGAAGATGAACCCTTAAACCACTATGTTGTTGTTACTCGCCATGTTTCTAATGCTCTTACTTCGTATGTGCATATCACAAATGCCATGCAACTAACCTGATATCATTTTAAGCTTTTTAATTTTTAATTCTTGAAACTGCATTCTTAAACAGCATTTTTCCTTATAGGGGCCAGGCCTTACTGACTAGTAAACCCATTCTTCCTTATTTTACCTCATTAATGTAAGGCCTGCCCCTCTTCCCGAACCTTCCAATAAGGCTGGGAAACACACCCCTGTCACCGGACTTCATGAACGCACCCCTCGCAGAAGATCCCGGTCCACAGAGTATACTGATTGCAAATTCCACTCACCTGTTCTCCCTCTACCACTTACTGCCACTACATAAACTGCTCATTCACACCCTGTCCTTTGTGACGTAATGTGTGTCACTCTACCAAGCCTGCTAGTTTTTTCTTGAAGTGATAGCAGTTTGTTCTAGAACGCTGTTTTGTTCCTTTTCACTCTCTGTATCTGGACCTGTGTGGACGTGTGTCTTTTTGGTTGTAATAAATACCCCAGCACTTGGGTCCAGCTGTTCCCTTCTCCGTGGGTATTCATTACAATTAAGAAATCAAGAGTTTTGATTTGGCCTCCCTTGTATAGTTATGTTATAAAGACATCGTCTCTCCAACCTTGTTTTCACGGGTTAATATTTTCGGAATGATTCCATAATCATCACTGCTGGCAATTCATTAGGTTTATATTCAGAATTCTCCCAACTAACATTATTTTGTTCACCTCTGGAAAATTAGCTTTTTGTGAGCTTTTTTCCCCTTTTCTGTCTGTCTCTCTCTCTCTCTCTCTCTCTCTCTCTCTCTCTCTCTCTCTCTCTCTCTCTCTCTCTCTCTCTCTCTCTCTCTCTCTCCCTCTCTCTCTCTGCTGTTCTATTTTCCTCCTAAATGATTTTAACAGGAGCTAAGTCACTGTTGTGTTGTCTGCAGCTGCTTGGTGATGTCATCACTCTGGGACAAGGGCCAGGGAGAACACAAAGGTGAGCGATGACCGGGAGGGGGTTGCACATGTGTTCATGAGGTCATCGCTGTTCTCATGTAAACTGACATAGACAGTGGTAGAGGTTTTAATTCAAGTACTTTAGGCTTATTCAATAGGATTTGACAATGTTATACAATGTTCTATCTGCAGGAGTGGGTTGTGTGATCCATATCTCAGAGTATACTTACTGAGTGGGCAGAGTTCTATCTTGAATGTGGAGGTGGGACATGTCAATCTTTTATTTCCTTTGGAATTGTGTAACATCAGACATATCAACAACCTACATTCTATCATCCTTTGGTTGTACGAAAATATACTTAAAAGGATGAGACAGAAAGTCTGGATTGGCTAAACTCATACTGAAACATTCTTCTCCAAGTTCAGTGTAGCTGATGTCATCGGACTGGAGATCAGCCTTAATCAGAGAAATGAAGCGTGAAAGAGTGTCACTTGAATCATTAATCATATATTAAGACACACACACACACACACACCTGCTGACCAGATGACCATCACCATCACCTTCCAGCATTGCCTCACTCTAAGAAAGTGGGCAGGGCCATTTCCTCATCATGTCTGGATCTCCTCAGTAAAAACGACAGTAAAAACGTCCAGTCTGCGGTGTGGACAGCCAGCTGGCAGTGTACAGACCTTTTAGAAGTGCAATCTTTAACCAGACAGTGCTTCTGGAGAGCTGAGAGGATCTCTGGCACAGGAAGTCACTCAGGATGCCAATGAGAGACTGATTACCCACTTTTCTGTGTTGGAACTGGGAGAACAGCAGACACCAATGATGGAAAGGCAGATTGTGAAAATGACTCAAGTTCTTTCACCGTTTCTAGGCTACCCTCACCAAAGAGCTTCCCAGTTTTGAGCTCATGATGAAGCTGTTCAAATATGGACTGCACAATGCTCGAGGAAAGAACAGGTACGAGCCATAAAAGCATAACAATGGGTGACTCGTACTAAAATGTACTGTGTTCCACTGTTTTGTGGAAGCCATTTCTTAAATTAATTTGTAAAAATTAAGGCCTGGAACACTGACAGAGACTGAGGTGTTTCATAACCTCTCCCTTTAAGAGTAAACTTGTTGTTTAGTCAAGTGTGAACCCTATGATGGATGACTATCATAGCAATAGTTGTGCGGCAGCACAACCTGCTGATAGATTGTTCTACCCCCTCATATGAAATAAAATCTTACCACCGAATATACCCTGAAACTTTAAAGAAATTCGCAACACATAATTCAATGTTAGATTCAACTACATTATTACACTACTTCAATTGTAGTGTAATAACTAAGGTATTTGTATGAACTACGTTTTTAGGAATGGGGAATGTGGGCGGCGCAATAGTACACACATTTTGGTTCAGATATTACAGTATTTACGGCAGACAAATTGTGCGCTCTGGCTCAGTTTTCATTCTGCGGCTGTCGCATGCAGGTGGAATCTGCGTCGAGGCGCCTGCGTGCAGCTCGCTGCAGTAAAGTCGAGGGATAGACGAACCAATTGATGATTTTATCAGAAGGAATAACATTCGGTACGACAGTGAATAATTCCATGGGCCGCATTAGGTGCATTGCTGTCCAATGAAAACGCTATGAGAAATGTGAACATACGAGTCTCTTGACCGGATGAGAAACATTTCGTGGCTACCAACTTTAAAACACCGATTTGCATAATATTCAGCTATTGGACTGAAACTGATGCTGTATTTTGAGCTACCATGCAAAGGATACCTATGCCAAAAGACAGTGGATTTCTATTAGGCAATAAAAAGATTGAATCTACAGGATTAGTAGCTCCATGGTAGCCAGAATTTTTTTTTTATCAATGCACAACTCAATTTGATTGAAGTCCTGTAGGATGCCAGACGTTGCAATAAGAGGTTGCTTTTGCCACTTCACAAACAAGGATTTTCAAGGAATAGAAAGGACATAGTGCGCCGTTGACTCATCAAAACGCTGACCACTATGGATGAAGGCACAGTCAGCGAGTCTATTCCAGATTTGAAAGACATAGAAGTCAAAATTGGACGGAAGACTCCGGAGGGCTTACTGAAGTGGATGCGGGAAGAGGCATCCTCACACCGCGGAGATGCCAAGTTAAATTCGCACGAGCCCAAAGACAATGACACAGGAAAAAAGAGTCTGGATGAAAAGATAAGGAAATTAAAAGTCGACATGGTAAGAATAAAATAGTATTTTCACTTTCTCCCTGTGATTTGTGCGCCCGGTAGGCTATAGATCTTGGATGGTCAATGTAGTCTACACTTCCACCTCCCAACTCACTTTAAGAGGTATTGTTAACATTTCTTCATCAGGAACAGTACGCATTGGGCTCTTGGTTTACGGCACCTTCAGTCTAATCCAGAGACTACAGTAGGCCTACAATAATCAATAATTTAACATGCGCCTCCATGCCATCAGCGGCAGGTGGCTTGAGTGCTATTAAAGGATAACGTGGCCTTAGGCAACACCCTGAAAAGCACACATACATTGCAGTTGTCTAATTAGTGCTTTCATTTTTTGTGTGTCGATTGATAACATAGTTATTTGTTGTATAGTAATTTGTGTCAACAGGTATAGTCCACTCAGAGGCAAGAGCATATGGGTGGAGGGTCTATCGGCCAATAATTAGACATAGGCTCAGATAAATCCATTAGTGCGAGTCAAAAGGTAGTTTTTCAGAAAAGGCATGCATTCCTGTTTTACAATGCTCAGTGAATCATCCGTAATCCATAAACAAAACAGCACTACAACAGTGACGCTCCTAGGCTGTTGTTGTTGTTCCCCCTTGTGCGTAGCCC
Organism: Hypomesus nipponensis; assembly: GCF_054491055.1. Lineage (NCBI taxonomy): Eukaryota > Metazoa > Chordata > Actinopteri > Osmeriformes > Osmeridae > Hypomesus > Hypomesus nipponensis. Next base: position 4,813,759 of record NC_140386.1, read on the forward strand.
TACCCCACACATTCCAGGCGCTTGCGCGGTGTCGTGTCATATAGGGAATCAATTTAGTTGTACAATGTGGAGACTTGTGTAAAGGACTGTGCGTTACCTGAATTTTTTGCACAATATGGATGTGTAAGACCGCGGCCCTAAGAACATAAAAGTTGATAATCTCTTTCAGTTCATAACACACGTCCCCAAGTCTGAAGAAAAGGATTTTTCAAAAGCAAACTAGATTACATAAATGTCCCAGAGTCGCTGTTTTAATAGACTTTCAATGCTGAGTCGGCCTGAGAGAGGACTTGGCGAAAGGGCATTAAGAACATACATCTCAGGAGGCCCAGTTTGACTAAATGGCTAGCTGATTTGTTAGCCGGCTTCCTCATTTATCAGCCTTACTGGGATGGGAGGATGCGTGGGGAGATAGTGATTAAGAGCTCCCTCTTAGGCAGAGAGAGGCTGCCAACGCAATGCAGGACTGGCCTTTCTCGGCCATATATTTCATCCTCATTGAGTGGCGCTGCCCAGGAGTCACTACCGGACATTGCAATCTCATCAAATTCCCGCGGACACACATCGGCACGCTGTGCTTGTGCGCGCACACACACACACACACACTTCATAACTGGTTGAGGTGTCCTTTGTTTCAATGTTTCACCTTTGATCCTTCCTGCTGACTGGCCAGACATACTGTAGGTGCATGCATACCCAGTGTGGGCACGCACATGCTCACATGCTCACACACACAAACACACACACACGCACACACACACACACACACACAAACACACACAGATACTCTCGTTCACACAGACAGAATCCCTTTCTCAGCTTCACTTATTGCCTACACTCATTGTAGCTGAGCTTTTTCCTCACCTCCTCCTGTGTGTGTGAGGGAGAGAGAGGGAGAGGGAGAGGGAGAGGGAGAGGGAGAGGGAGAGGGAGAGGGAGAGGGAGAGGGAGAGGGAGAGGGAGAGGGAGAGGGAGAGGGAGAGAGGGAGAGAGAGAGAGAGAGAGGAGAGGGAGAGAGACATGGAGAGAGACAAAGAGAGAGAGACAAAGAGAGAGAGACAAAGAGAGAGAGAGAGCGTGGGAGACCAAGACCCTATATGAATAGATAACCCGGAAGCATCTGTCTGGTTGAGTTCACAGAGAGGCTGGCAGGGGTATCTAGACAACCGTGTAATAATCTATTTCCATTCTAGAGTTAGAATTAGTTTAGAACAGTTTTTTTCGAGACATGATCTATAATGTTCTTTTCAATTTGCAGAAATCTATACAAACATCCCATGACCCAAATAATGCTTGATTATTTGGGTAGTCTTTAGTTCAATCTCAGTCTCAGACATCTGGCACTTCAACAGCTACTTAGCCTCATCAGACTAGACCACAAAACACTGCAAGCTTGAAACAACTCACTCCCGATCAAGACTGTGAATGCTCTCTCAATGCTACCCAGTACCAGTTTACCAGATGTGAAATAGCAGACATTTCTTCATGGTTCTAAACAGCTAAATGGAGTCATTCTCCACACTCCACCAAGACAGACAGCCCGCTCTCTGCGCCCTGATATTGAGTTAGACACACACACATTAGCAATCATGCATTCATCAGACGACTGGCTGTTTGGCTGGGGTCTTGAACTCCACTCAATGAAATGAACACAGCCCTAGTCACCACCAGTATGTATCTTATCAAAGAGACAGGTCATCAGTGCAGTTCAGTGGATGACTCACCCTGCCTCGCTCTCACCAGTGCCCAGATGGAAGTCACAGGGGATAGAGTGCGGGCAGATGGAGGTGGAAAAGGCTTGTGGAGAAAAGAGTCTGCCCTTCCAAGGGCTCCTTCTACCTCTCTCTCCCTGTCTTATTCACTGTCCATTCCATTATCTCTGGCTGTCGTTCTCTGTCTCTTTTCTGCACAAGAAAGAGGGAACGAGAAGGAGATCGAAATAGTTTGACAGTGCAGACAGATGGGACCAGGGGGAATAGCTACTGGTCTTAAAAAGCGATTGAACTGCGAGCGAGACGGGGTCGGCAGGGGAGACAGAGATAGACGAAACGTTGACAGAAAGACACGTCAGTTACTCATTGAGATTAAGAGACGGGTGAAGACTACAAGGGCTAAAGTCGTCTTTAGACCTCTTCGCTTTCCAGGGAACTGTAGGTGACGGCCAATTGTGAGTGGAAACTTAGGCACGGGATGGTGGGACATGGCAGTATGCAGACAGATGGACCAGAGGGAGGGCTGTGGAGGGAGATCACCCTTCAGCTGTTTCAGGGAAAGGGGAGAGAGAGAGGGGGAGGAGGAGAGAGGGGCTGTTCATGGACATGGTCCTCCACTGTTGGCAGAGGGGCACCGCCTGGATGGGGAAGGACAAAGGGACAGACAAGGTGAAAGAGGGAGACATCATCTTGCTGGTGGGGGTGTGCGTGTCTGTGTCGTGTGTGTGTCTGTCTGAGCAGGGTTGTGTGAGTGGGACTTTGTTTTCTGTCGTACTGCAGGGTTGCACCAGTGTGGTCAAGGAGCCCGTAGCAGTGTGACATCATGAGACCGGTCTCAGTGTGACGGAATTTGTTGGGGGCTCACTAGTGTGTGGCATCAGCTCTCACACTAATCTAAACACACTCTGACTGTAATATGTGTGTGTGTGTGTGGGGGGGGGGGTCGGCACCGCTTAACCAGAATATATCGCCTCCCATATGACAGTGAAATGTGTTGTGGCTGCCATGCAAAGCACCCAAAGAGTTTATTTCAGCATGATCAAATTGCAAACATGACATGAACATTCCTCCTTAGTTCGATGTGATGAAACAACTTTCAGCTCGTTCTTGGCACCGTCAACGGGACAGCACAGCCCTCTCGACGTGCTTGAAGTGCTGACGTTCTTAGAAATCGAATTAAGACATCTATTCTATTCTTAGGGCCAGCATGTGGCTGTGTGTACTGTGTGTTTCCTTGTGAACATAGCATGGGCGGGAGTGATGGCGGAGAGAAGGAGAAGGAGCTCTCCAGAATCCTGGGGATTGGCCAGGAGGTGCCTGGCCTAATGCCTGAGATGGAAAACTGGGGGATTTCTTTTGGCCATGAAAAAACGTCCTCAATCCTTTGGGCAGCATTTCCGCCCCCCCCTCATCCTGTCCACTCCAAACCTGTTAGACAGGAAGACAGACAGAGGGACATTAGGACAGACAGCAACCCACCATGTCCACTCTCCACATGAACAAACATGGCGGGAAAGACAGTTTGCCCGCATTGACCACAATGCTCAATGCTGTCTGTACATACACACTGTAGATAGAAGAAGCAAAGTGCATGAGGAGGTGCACATTTTCTTTCGAACATGTCGTAGCTTTTGGCAAAGGAAGACAGACTGTATGTAGACATGCAGAGATCAGCATCGAGGCGGGTTAAGCGCACCACTTCGTCAGCATGCCTCAGCGTCGGGCAAATTTACTACCATGCTCATTAGTCTCTTAGCTCTGAGACACCCTGCCAGCCCAAGCCTCAACCCAGCCCAGACCCAACCCTAACCAGACCACAAAAGTGTCTGCATGCCAAGACGCTATCAAAAGAGCACAGACGTAAAACAGCCTTCCTGAATTTGATCTCACGTCAAGCCTTTCTTCAAGTAACATCTGCGGTTAGCTGGTCTTGTGTGTCATGAGGCTAAACTGTTTCCGCCCGTTGAAGGAGGAGAGAGTGCGATCTGTCGTGGTTGTCCACTGCCAATCTAACAGGGTCACTCCTCTTGTTGACCTTGCTGGTCTTTTGTCTGGTCATCTGTAAAACCCGTGGCCTGTGCGTAATTATTGCAGTTGGGGGAGCCGGAGGGAGCCTGTATAATTTGACTTTGGCATCAGCAGATCTCCTGCACCTGAATTACCTGGGAGAGGGGTGCCCACCCACCTCCCCACCACACACACACACACACACATACACACACACCAACTGTGCTGAGAAAGCTCTGACTTTCAGCCTCATCTCCATGTTCCGGATGGTCTGTGTTTCCTGGGCCTTTCTCTCCTCTGGGCCAGGCTGAGCTGGCAGTCTGCAGAGGTGCATACACAGGGTACGCTTGAAATGGAGGCGGGCCAAAGCCTGTTGAAAGGCTGGCGGTACTGCAGCGTCCAACCGATTGTTTTTGTTTTCCTGCTTAGAGTGTAGTTCACTCAAAGGACGCTCTGTCGGCCGGCTTGAATCAGATTGGAGAAACGTGTTTTGCTTCTCGCTAGCATGGCCGGATACAAGTTGTTTGTCTCTTCCACGCACAATAGCACAGTATGCAGGCTTTGCGGCTCCTTGCATTCACTGTCTCCATTTGTACGGACCCTATTTGTATTTATTTCCTGAATAATCTTTGCCATAATGATGGTGACTAAGAAGGATGCCTGATCGATACAATAAGATTTATTGCCGTAACAGGCCGGAAGGCCCAAACACTTATTAGATGCCGTGGCTATGAGATAAGTAGATTGGTGTGATGGATTCATCAATAGGTTACCCTCTAGTGATGTATTGATTTGACTTGCGGGGTCACCATGGATGCTAGGGGAAATAGTAGAGGCACACAAAGACTGCCGAAGGGCAAAGGGCAAAGAACCTTACATTAACGGTGTGCATTGATCCTGAAGTCCGTGAATACAGATTGAAGTGAATGAGGTGCTTTAAGTGTATGCTGTGGCTAGAGACTGGGCCCTGTCCAGAGAACACAGTATACTTTGCGGTGACAGGCATGGACTATCTGCAGAGGGAGATGGATGTTGTCAAGCCAAGCCATTAATCTCAAGACCATGCACTATATTACTTCCTGGCCCTACTCACCAGGGCAGACCTTTGCTAATGTGTTCTGGGGTTGTTTCCATGGTCGCAGTGAGGTTGTGTTTTTTTCCACTCCCCAACTAGAGTTTTCAACCTCCTTCAACACATGGTAAAATCCAGTGGTTCATTTTTAACTTGGACTTTAACCAACTTTTACTTCTGTTCCATGAGGTCACGATGGACTGCTTTTGGACTTTTATCTGCGAAGAATGAAACAAAACCATTTTCTTTCCCTCCTCTGCTGAACTCCTTCCACCCCCTTCCCTGAAATCCAACCCTGCTCCTCACCTTCCCCCTCTCTCCCCTCACTCTGTTCCCTCCCTCCTTCTCTCCAGGCTCACCTGCGCTCGGTGGACGTGAAGATCCTGCAGCAGCTGCTGGCGGTCCACGAGGGCATCGAGGCGGTCAAGTGGCTCCTGGAGGAACGCAGCACCCTGACCAGCCGCTGCAGCAGCCTGACCAGCAGCCAGTACAGCCTGGGCGAAGGGCCCGACACCTCCTGGAGGGGCAGCTGGAGCAGCCTGCAGGACCCCAACGACAAGCTGGACAACATCTCCATCGGCAGCTACCTGGACACGCTGGCCGACGACATGGACGAGTACTGCCCCTCGAGCTCCGAGTCGGTGCTCTGCTCCAACACCCTGGCCTCTGAGACGATCAGCCGGACCACGGGAGGGGCCGGGGGTAAGGTTGGAGCAGGGGCCGGAGCAGGGGCCGGAGCTGGGGCTGGGGCTAGGGCTGGGGCTGGGAGTGGGGGTAAGGTTGGAGCTGGGGCTGGGGTTAAGGCTGGAACTGGGGCTGGGGTTAAGGTTGGAGCTGGAGTTGGGGCTAAAATTGCAGCAGAGTCTGGAGCTGGGGCTAAGGTTGGACAAGAAACAAAGGCAGGTACTGGGGAAAACGCTGGGACTGTAGGTGCTTCGAGAGCAAGTACTAGTTCTAGTGCCGGTACAGGACCGGTAGCTGGTACCAATTCTGGAACTGGAAGAATCTCAGCGACGGGGGCAGGACCTGGCTCTCCCCAAGTCGAGTCGAAACCCCCCAAAGACGCATCTCCCGTTTGGACTAAGGCCGTAGAGGCTGACAAAAGAAACACCAAGGACACCGGGCAGAAGCAGCCGGGGAAGAGCAATGGGGTGATGGAGAGGGCCTCCAGGCCAGCAGGGGGTCCAGGCACAGCCAGGACCTGCCTGGCAGACAGGCTGGGGAACAGCCAGAGCCCCAAACTCAAACCCTACAAGAACGGCAAGGTAGACCTGGAAGGCTGCAAGATGAACGGCAAAATGCACCTGGAGTACGACGCGCACTGGCGATGGGTCCAGTCGCAAGATGACGTGACATTTCTGTGAGAGGGATGGTTGACCCCTGGCCCCTTCCACGCTCGAGGGGGCAAGCTGATGGCTCTTAAAGATGGACGACGGCCTTTGTAATTTACCACAGGGAAAGACAGGCGGTGTGACTGAGCAAGAATACAATATTTCTGTTCACTCCTCTGTGAATGCACTTACAAACGTACAAAACAATGATGTCAGTATTAGGGGTAAAGCACACGGACAGTACTTTTATAATTTAATATCAATTCATTTAGAATAATTTGCCCTGCTTCTATGCATTCGAAAAAACTCTATAGCAGAGAAAATTAGAAGAATCCAAATCTGTTCCGATCCTTTTTGTAACCCCTAGCTAGCTTACTATGACCAAAGTTATCTCTATCCACCCCACTGATTAGCTTCAAGTCAAATACTGTTAAATATTGTATGATAAAGTAGATCTGAAACATGGAATATTAAAAAAACGTATCTGACACTATATCTTTTTCTATCTGGGGAAGAGCGCAAACCACCAGATAGCTACTTTGTGTTGTTTAGATTCAGCACGGCGTCACACCATAACACAGGCAGAGCATGGAGTTCTTTCATTTAGAAAGGACCCACCATCCACCCACGGTTCCGCACCTGTGTCATTATGGAGTTGACGCCTACAGAACTTAACCTTAACTCAATATGTATATCATATGAACTGCGACACTGTTAAACTGTACGCCAGGTGTTAGCGGGAGAGATTGTTGGAAACTCAAAACGATGGCTGAATGCTATTGTTGTTTTTGGATTATGGCAGTATGTTTCATTTGGAGAGCAGTCGTAGAGGCTGGTGTAACCCTAAACTAAATGTGCTTGTTTTTCCTCTGCCGAGATGACTGCACTGTTGTTATGATCATCTTGATTCTAGTGGAGTTTTTCTTGTGGCCTATGCTTGTGTCTTTATTGGACAGAGTAAAGGGGGGTCTCAGGGGGGTACTGTTAAGCAGTACCCCCTCCCTCTCCTGATCATTCATCATTCTGAGATTCCTCAGTGTCCCATCTCAGTGTCCCTCCCATTGGTCAACTGTGTGTGGGAACGGTATTCGAGACTTGAGGAAGACTAACAGTATGTGCACTTGCAATCTTCACACCCAGTCATTCAAGAAGTATATACCGTACTTCTTCTATATTTGCATTACATGCACCCCTCTCCTTGGCAACTAAACTATCAGGTGGTAAGCACATTTTTCAGATCAGGTCAGGAGGATAATAATAGTATCATTTTGAGTTTGTACTTTCTCCAGGCTTATAGTCTCGGTTCTCCTCTTTTAGCTTGTCCGTTCTGCTGCTCAGCACAGCTATCATTAGTTTCTTAATGGGTTTCAGATGAGTTCTCACTTCAGCCTCCCCGCCTCCTCCTCCTCCCTTTTCCCTGCAGTCTTCATTCTCCTCCTCCCCCCCCCCCCTGCTCCTCCTCTACTTGCTAAACTGCGCCGTGGCACTTTTCTTCCGACACTTCCTCCTTTTCGCCTCCTGTTTTCCACCACCACGATGACATGCTGGAAAAAGCACTTACAGTGCCAGCACACACAAACAAACAGTATTTTAAGAGTGGTATAGAAGGGAACAATGCTCATGGAATAGTCAGTTGGGAAAGAAGGCAGAAGGGTTTCAGAATGTTCGGTGCGAGTGACCGATAACTGCAACATTGAGATCTTTCCCTATCCCTTGTTCTGTGCTTGGCTAACCATGGTGAGCGTCAGACTGTGCATGCCAGTGAATGAAATAAAGACCTTTTTGCGGTTTAAAAGAATGTTCCGTGATGTCCAGTGCAGCCATGTTGTCATGTAAAGCTACGTTTCTTTTCTATCGCAGATGTGTTGGCTGGCAATAACACAGGCCAAAGAGTATGTTATGTCACCTATGTACTCTGTGTGGTTTTCCGTCCGAATGAGCATATTTAGAAGAGACTTTACACACATTCTGGAAGGGATCATTGTCCTCGACAAGGGAGGTCTTCAACTCACAAACTGAGTAAACTAGACACTAAACGTTGCTGACTGAGATACAGTTGAACAAATCAATGAACAGTAGCTTGTATGCTCCTTTCTGGACAAGGAGAGGGAGGCTGACAATTGATCACTCACATTGCGCTTGAAGTCGCTGTGCAAAGGCAATGGTAAAACCTAATCCGAGGGTTTCACATACTGTCGGGTTTGGCTTGGATGCAGGTACTCCACTTGTATCATCTATTCTGGGCACCAGGCAAACACAGAAATAATTGCAGAGTAACCAGTATCCAGTCAGTTACCATGGTAATGGCCTCGACAATGTTTCCCACTGGTAGGAAAATAGAAACGCAATATAGAGCAAGAACATTGTAAACTGCTCACATCTTTTGAACTATTAGGACATGGTTAAGACTACCGTTCTGAATGCTCAGTAATTACACTTGTTTACACATCAGTCTATAAGGAGTGGAAATACATTTGGTCATCCAAACTAGACCGTAGGATAGTAGAGCATTGCTTGGTCACAATGTTATGCTATTGGGGCAGATTAACCTGAGCATATCCTCATTTTTCCACTGTGTGGTTGTCAGGATTACAGAGCAAGTTCCCCTGTTATAGCCATCTGATGTATCACAAAGAAGCTTTCGGCCTCTCTTGTCTAATACTGGGGCCGCGTTGAAGTGGTTTCGGGAGACTGGCTAATTGGGTGTTCCGGGCTTTGAGAGGTTGAAATAGGGGTGTAGTAGAAGGAGGCACACAGCGACACGTTGAATGAGGCGTCTGCTTCCAGCCTCCTGCGGTTCCCTCTGCGTTTTGGCGGGCGTTGGCATACGAGGGTCGCCAAGCACCTGACAGCTCAGGAAAGAATGGAGCCTTTTTAAACGATAGGTTTTCCCTTTGTTTTCCACTGTGACTTTAACTTTGTTTTGTTCTTATTCCAATTCCCTGTTCAAAGAGATGGAAGTGCAGAGCAACAGCCCCCCACTGTGTGGACACTGTGGTCCGAACTGGCCTCCAACTAAACTTGATCCACAGTGAGCAGAAAGGACTGGAAGACAAGCCATCGAGACTGACTGAAATGCACTGGACCAGTTCACACAGTTTGCTTGTATGAGTGAAACATTTCCTCATGGCATTGTTTATTGTTTCAAATGCAATATTTTGCCAAGACAAGTCTTTATTATTTTGTTTTGAATGCATAGATGTACGTCTAAAGATTGATATTTGCATTGATGTTAATAATTGTATGCAATATGCAAATGTGCAAGCTTCTTGAACAAATGATTAAAGCTATTTTAAATGTTACGTCCGTTTTCCTTCATTTTACCCTTATATCCGAAATTGAAGTTAAAGAATGGTCGGATTTCCCAGGTCCCAACAAACTGTCTTTGGAATACTTTGGCATTGGATCAAATATTTCCCAGCAGCGAAAGCTAACGAGAGACCCAGCTCAGCCTCATTCAGCAGTGTATTGGTTTTAAATGGCCCCCATGCTGTTAATGGGCTGCCTGAGAACTTAGTCTACTATGGTTTCTCTCATCGATTATTTTCACCGCCCCCCCCCCCCCCTCCCACAATTCCCACCATCCCTTCTCTCCAAACCTGTAAACAGTTCTTATAGCACCACATATCAAGTTTCTTCTGAACCGGAAACACTCTTTGCTGGATATACTACATTCCACAGGACCTTTTAGGGGTTCACGTTTGGATCTGAGAGAGGCCAGATACAAAAATGCTTTTAGTGCTGGTCTGTACAGTGTAAATCCAATGTACACTGTCTGCTAATGTCAACCACTCTCTTACCCACTGAGTTGGGAAAGGTAAACATGTAGGGTGAATGGTGTTCCGACTTCAGCAATTGAGTGGAGTTTAAAAAGCACAAACACAGCCCAGAATGATCTGATAACCTCTTCGATAACAGATAAACATCTTTGTTCTTGGTCTGGACGCACGCAAATACTATTTTGACTGGATTAAGGAGTCCTGGTGAGAGGAGGGGAAGGTGGGTGTGAGGGGAGTGGGTCATAAGATTGTGATCCGTCCCGCATATTGTCGTTGATCCTAAGCTGGGGAAGCGATAAGCGGTTGGGTGGGGGGGGGATTTGCGTGCTGGGCTGATGTGGCAAAGATGTGGGCGAAACCCTCCGCCAACCCCACCCCGAGGATCATATTGAAATGAAAAAAACACTGTCGCCTGAGCTCAGACTCATTCCCAAATGGCCACGGCTTGGCGTGCCACCGGTCCGTGTCAGTTTCCGGGGACATTGATCTGTAGTGTCTGGAGATGGGAGCCGTGTCCCTCAACGCAGGCTACAAATGAGTTCCAAGAGGGGCGTATGAGATGAGCAACCGGAACACATGGATTGCGTTGACGTGCGTGTGTTCCCACGAAGACACCTTGGGAGGGTGACCACAGAGCCGAGCCAGAATGAAGGGATGCCCGCTAACTCGGGGGCTGCGCGGAGGCGCGAGGAGGCTGTGAAGCAGCAGTGGAACAGCGGGGAGGAGAGCTGACGACTGGGGTTAACTGCAGGAGAGGCTCGGTCAGGTTGGGGGGCGGGGGGGGGGGGTCCACCGGAGAGACAGACCGGCAGGAGGGAGACGGAGATCCGACGAGCCCATAAAAAATGTTGGTGAAGGCAAAATCAAAACCAGACCATCCTGATGGTAAAGAGCCGTTTGAGCGACCGTGTGTGGAAACATGGGGTGCACGCCTCACACCGCCTCACCCGGCGGAGCTCCTGAGTCCTTGGCGAATTGGTCATGTTCATGGCTTTACCAGTCTTTGTACAGTGACACCAGTCCAGAGGAAATCGATCTGTTGGTTATGGAACCACACAGGACAGTTTGGTTTGTTGGATATGACCAAATATGTGCCTTGAATCCGAAATCCCTCTTTATGTCAGGATAATAGCAGGATAATACTCCAAAGTGCACAAGCTTCTCTAAATCTGCACAGAATAACACCACAAGCCACCTTCATTATCCGTCAACATGGGGGTGGGGGGGGGGGGGGGGGCAGACCCTGCCAGACCGAGCTAGATCAGACCAGGCAAGGGAGAACAGCTCCATGGTAACAGACCGGGCTTTGTTTTGGTCGTCCTGTGGAAACCGTAGCTGCATTACTCCACTCTGCCCTGAACCACATTCTACTGCGGCCTACCACCCACTCCCAACACCCCCCCCTCACCCCCCCCCGCCACAACCCCCCTAACCCCAAACAAATACACTCCGCTCCCAGACCACAGTCACCGAAAACCCCAGTTCTGGAATCTCAATCTTGTTTTGGGGTCTGACTTTCAAACCAGCCTGCGTCACACAAATACTTACAGCTCCAGTGTCGTCCCTTTTTCTCTCTGTTTAGCTTTCCGGTCGTTTCCTTGCTGGTGAGGACCTTCCGGTGGGGGATCTTGGAATGCCTGGCTGTCCTGGGGATGGGTTGTGAGAGTGTACATTGTTTTGCCCGGTGGATGCTTGGAGCTCTGGGAAGTTGAGGGAACCGAACAAAGGGCCAGAAATAGGCCACAGTGTTCCCTCAGAGTGATGCAACCAAACGTGTGTGGGGGGGCTGTTGGGTTCCCTGAGGAGTGTGGTGGATTATAGAACGGTAACCCGTCGGCACGTTCGGGATCGAAACTCATCTGGTTTCGGTTAGTGTGTGTGTGGGTGTGTGTGTTTGGGGGGGGAGAGTGGGCGGAAAAGTCTCAAGGCAGTACGTGTCATCAATCCCATTTTGCTGAAGATTGGATGGGATGCATCGACCCTATGGGTCCCTGTCTGTTCTCAGAAGGAAGAGCCTCAACGTGTCCACATTTCATCTCAAGGGCGCCCATGTATGTTGGTTTTCCTGCTTAGGTCGTTTGTTTTGTCTGATCAAACAGCCCTGATGTGATGGAACGGCATCGATCTGTCTCGGAAAAAAAGGGCTTCCTGACGCCCCCGGACGAAGAAAGTTGTCTTTCCTAGAGTCTCTTTGGCATCACGTGACCAGACTGATGCGGCACATGATGTAAATTACGCGAGCGATGATTGCTTTGCTGTCCTGGTTGGTCTCCAGAGGTCAAAGGAATGTCGGAGACTGCCAGTAATGTGTTAAAGGAGTAAGACACCTCATAAAGAGAAAACCCTCTGAGCTAAGCTGCTGACAAGTAGTGGGGGTCCACGTGCGCACACACACACATCCGCACAGTGTCGAGAACATTCCTGACGACTTCTGTATTTTCTGACTCAAGTCAAAAACATTTACCCCAAAACATTACCAGAGCACAGGACTGTTTTCCCTTCTTCATCTGAGGAACTATGTTCAGAATGTAAGGGCAACACCCTATTGCCGTGTCCAAGTGAACGTCCAATCTAGCCCTTACTTGAGTGTCTTTCCTGAAAAGAACTCCATTCAGCACTCTGTTCGTGCAATTAGCCAAAGACAAAGATGCTTTGTGACCCATGTTTGAACGAGACCTTCTTTCTAGGCCCTGTTACACTAGACATCGCTTCGCAAATACTCGACCCCTTTCACCTGCCGCACGTGGTCGTTGTCAAAGCTCTCCACTTGGATCCTGTTTGTTGTCAACGAGCTTGGGTGACCTAGTTGCCTGGTTTGCGCTTCAACTCAAACGACAATGGAGGCTGAGTTCCGCGATGCTCCCTCCTCTGTGTGCGTAACTAGTCATGAATGGGTTTGTATCTCACTGTACACACCACGTGTGTGTGTATTTGTGTGTCTACGGTGAGTTGTTTATTGGGAACAGGCGTGGGGACGGAGAGTTATGCAAGGGAGGTAGCTGTGTAAAGAGGAGTGTGTGTCGTGGCCGGACAGGGAGCGAGGATGAGGTGGAACGATGAGGTCAGGATGTGAGGAATCCCCGCCGAGCGCCTAGAGGGGACGGCTGCAGAGAGCGCTTTGTGGGAGGTAGGCACCCCGGGGGCTTCTGGGTAATACTCTTCTTCACAGTCGTCCCAGATACCAGAAATACTTTCTCTCCCTCCATCCCCTCGCCTGACCGCTCACCGCCATTCTCCGATCTCACTCCCCCTTTTTGAAACCTTCTCCTCTCCCTCTCCTCACCGTGTGGAGGTTGTTCAGGCCAGACTGTGAAAACATCCATGAGGGCTGATGTCAATCTCCCTACAAGCAGACCATCAGGGAGAGAGGAAAGATTAGCAAGGGGCTTTACATTCCACAACCAACCGAAATCCATTCAGCCAACAGCCAGTCCATCCAAGCCAGGCAACCAAACAGAGTTTTTCTTTTCTCTGTTTACACTGGTTTTCAAGGGAGAGGCTCCAAAGTCTTATACGGCAGGAACGGAGGATTTTCTCATTTCCTTTGCAGGGCATGTTTTCGAGTGAACTCGCCTTTCTCTGACCTCTGGTCCACATGTAAGGTCTTCAGAGCCAACAGGAGTCAATGCCAGGGGCTAAACCCACACATTGCTGCACCGATTAATACCTTGCGATCAATGCAGGATTTGCAATGTCAAGCTGTTAAATCTTTCCCATGAATCCCAGGAGCAGGCCTAGTGCCAAGACAGGCTGTTCACATGAAAGGCCCCATGTTTCCGGTCAATATTTCAATCTCTCTTATTTTCTTCAAAAACAACTCGCCCACGCATGCTAACATCCAGTCATGTATTGTCATGTTATTTACAGTCATTTAGCAGATGCTCTCATCCAGAGCGACTTACAGTAAGTACAGGGACATTCTCCCCGAGGTAAGTAGGGTGAAGTGCCTTGCCCAAGGACACAATGTCATTTGGCACAGCCGGGAATCGAACTGACAACCTTCAGATTACTAGCCCGATTCCCTCACCGCTCAGCCACCTGACTCCCCATTCTAGCCCCTGACTATCCCATTCTGGAAAATGTTGGCAAGGTCATGAGTGAAAGTCCCCCAAAAAGGTCAAAACCAACTTTTCCGCTTCAAATCAATTATCCAAGTGCATCAAACCAAGCGATGCACGCTTTAATGGAGGCGTCTCGTCCTCTAGTGTCATTTGACCTTGTTACATCAACAATGGAGCCTGGATAGACCGGAAAAGGCCCGGTCAACTCTGACCTGTGAACTGCAACAGAGGAAAGATATGGCTCCCTCCTCCTCCTCCTCTTCATCCTTCTCTTCTTCCTCCTCCATCATGCACTTGGGGTCATATTCGGTCACCATCTTTTGATCGCTTCCAGCTGCCAATGTTTTTCGCATCAAAGCGAAATCCTATTGGATACCCGACTGTTTTTTTATTCGGATTACTGCGATACCAGAGAGCTATTTTCCTAGAGGTGAAATGCCTTATGAGGGAATGTTTGTGCAGGCCGTGCTCTGAGTCAGTAGGGGAGATTTTCCAGATGGATGGAGCCAGGCAGATAGGTGTGTGTGTGTGTGTTGGGGGGTGGTAGCTGAGTGATGGGTCCTTGCGATGATTCATAAGCAAACAGCACGTTTGCAGATTATCTTTGATTATCAGATTTCATTTAGGGATGTCTTTCTCCAGGCATCCACCACTGGTAAACATTGCTTTCTGGCGCTAAGAACGGGATTATCACATTATCAGTTACATTTTCGAGATGATTTGTTCAGGTTTTAAAAATGCAATCAGCTAAAGTGATCTCTTCTCTGGACGAGGTTAACACTGCAAGGAAGAATTTCCTTTCAAGTCGATCCTTTTAGCCAACCACAAATTAATGAAAGGAGCCGAAAACATGATGCAACCATACTCTGCACTATGAGGACTGTTATTAAACAGTCTTTTGGAACTATGAGTCAAGTATAGAAGACAACAAAGTAGAGCATGTCTGTCACCTAGTGGTAACACTGTATAACTGCATTCAAATGTGGCCTGCAAGTCTGAAAATACAAATTGATGATTGCTGAGTGAGGATGCCATGGTTTATTATTAAAATATCTGGTTGTGAAGAGTTCTGACCAGGAACGGACTGAGACAATACTTCAGGCTGGGAATTTGACTCCATCCTAGGCCTCTGAGACTGTATTGAAGATGTTTGGGCTCCACAAACTCTTGCACACGCACACACAACCTCAAAAACTCACTGCACCAATCACAGCACAGACAAATTTATGTGAATAGACACATTAAACAATTTGTTTTTAATTATAAGAGTTGACAGAGTTGACATTGTGACATTCTCCACCATCTAAAGTAGTAAATACTACAGGCTCTTCAGTTTTATAAATTGAGTTTTTGAAAGAAACCCAGATTTAGAATTGGCCTGTGTAAAAGCACTGCAATGCAGATGTAGCGGAGCTATTGGAAATTCTTTCAAAACATTAAGTTGCATAATCTGAGCCATTTTAACATTATGCATGGCCCAAGCCTTACAGTGCATGCACATACGCGTGACCATCATTCCATGTAAAATGAGACTAATAAATGCCAGAAGAAAGGTCTATAAAGGTGTCGGAAGTGTTTATTAATGTTCAGGAATTAATCAATATTTGTGAATGGACATTGGTGGTTTCATCAGAATCTTTTTACAATATATCAGACCTTATTTGCTTGCAAAACAGAATCATCCTATTTTATAATATGTAATGTCATTTACAGACTCTGGGAACAGAAACCAGCTGGATATTATAATGTTAGGGAGGAGTCAGTGATGAGTGGCAATGAGGGTGATTGGCGCCACCTGTACAGAAAAGACACAGAGAGCCGAAACAAACACACACACAGAACACATGACAGGACTGGGGGACGTAACAATGTTTACACCATTGTCAATGACCTTGGTCACTTGAGCAAGGTTGGAGGTCTCAGAGGAAAGTGTATCTTTGTCAACTGCTTTAACTGCAAAGAACAGAGTGTTGCCGTTTCTCATCGTTCCATGGGTGGGAGTGAAGGAGAGTTGTTCTGAGGATCCAGATTCATTTGGTACCAGGTTAGATGAGTTGATCAGATGAGCGTTGCTGAAGTTGGATCTGAGTACATCAGGATATTCACTGTAGCGGATCTCGTATTCACTCGCTGAGAAGAAACCACACGTCAGGTACTTGTGACGTACAGTCCCTTCTGTTTCGGCAAAGTGTCTGAAACGGAATCCATGTCGTGGGAGTACTCATTTGTTCTCACCTGTTCCCTGGTCCAAGTCTTCCCCAGGTGCAGTCCAGGTTAGCAGCACTCTGTCCTTCACCAACTCTGCGTTCAGGTCTGTGATGGTGTTGGGGGGGAATTTCGTCGCAGTAGGAACACCAGGTGGCAGATTCACAGAGAAGCTCTCACCTATGGCTGTCCTGCTGAAGTTGCCAACATCTGCCTCTAGGTCCTCCTCACCAACAGAGGGCTTTGGTGGATTGAGCTCCACCTTTCCTGAAGGGACAGTCATCAAACAGTTAACTGAAGAAGGAAATCACTGAGGCCTAGGTTACATTTGATGTACTTGGCAACATAGGACTTTAGATTTTAACAGGATGCAGTCCTTCACATGAATTCATACACAAATCCATTGTGTCCAAATGTAATGTGTAGAATGGAGCCATACCATCAACCACATATCCAGGTATGTACATGGCACCACTGTGTCTCTTGAGGGAGAATCTAGCTTTTCCATATCCGTTTTTTACTTTTACTTTCAAGTTGAATTTCCCACCTTTCATTTGTGTAAAGTATCTGGAACAGATGCCATCATTTCTGAAAGCATCGGCACCTTGAAAAAAAGATTTGTGTGATAAGTGTATCATCAATAATGAAGGCAAAAAAGGATATGTAGCTCTTTATTTTGTATAACTTCATTTGAGGTTTTTCAAATATACAGAAGTAAGCATACCTACATACAAATAGAAACTCAAAACATAGTCCCAGATTAGTACCCTCCCCATATACCCTACACAAATATAGCAGTGAGTGGTTTGGGTTTGAGGAATGTGTTGCATAGAGCTGCAAGGCAATCAAATATATTTGATTGATATGGAGGACTAGAAATCAACTACAGAGGGACATGACCAGACATGTGACCCAATTACACAGTTTTCACATCTGGGACGGATAATATATATATATATATATATATATATAAAAATATTAGGGCTGTGAAAATAACGCGTTAACGCGTTATGATTAAATTACAGGATTAATTCGATATTTTTGTTTAACGCATTTAACGTAATATAACCACAATTCCACCCAATCTGCAACTTCTGGATGAGAAGTTCGTGTTCCAAAAAAACTAAGATGGAACATCCAATAAAACCAAAGTCATATGCACACTCTGCGGGAAGACGTTATCGCTCTGGATAAGAGCGTCTGCTAAATGACTGAATGCTAAATGACTGAATGTTATCGTTTCACCGAAGCAATACCAGCCTAAAATAACCTATACCACCTCAACGCGAAGCATGCGTTGGTCGGCGAGGGGAGTTCAAGTAGAATGCGCCAAACCACCCTCACTGAACAGCGTAGGGCCCTCAATAAGTATGCCTGTAACAAGGTGACTAGCACAGTTGCCAAATGTATTGCAAAAAGCTGTAGACCGATTGATATTGTTGAGG
Source organism: Hypomesus nipponensis (assembly GCF_054491055.1). Classification (NCBI taxonomy): domain Eukaryota; kingdom Metazoa; phylum Chordata; class Actinopteri; order Osmeriformes; family Osmeridae; genus Hypomesus; species Hypomesus nipponensis. Next base: position 4,831,371 of record NC_140386.1, read on the forward strand.
ACGAGGGGTTCACCAAAGTTTTGCGAGTGGCAACTCGAGCTAAAAGGTACCGCAAAATCAAAGATGCACACTAATGAAAAAAATTCGGAAAATCGGTAATATGTAATTAATCATGATTGATCCACAGAAACCTGTGATTAATTTGATTACAACTGTTAATCCTTTCACAGCCCTAATAAATATATACATATATTTTAGCTAGTCTGTCATTGGAGTAATGTACTCTGTGAAATACCTTGAATCATCAGTCCATGTCTTATATATTTACATTTAGTCATTTAGCACTCTTATCCGGAGTGACTTACAGTAGGTACAGGGACATTCCACCCGAGGCAAGTAAGGTGAAGTGCCTTGCCCACAGACACAACGTCATTTTTTCATGGGCGGTAATCGAACCGGCAACCTTCAGATTACTAGCACGATTAGCTAACCGCTCAGGAGATGGAGATGCATTTAGCCCACACATCATCCAGGATTACAATGTCCAGGTCCCTTTCCCAGGCTTCATGCATTTTAGTGTGTGTTGGAGGATCAATATTGTGTATTATATTATATGTTTTAGAGATTAGACACCTATTCCATGGATTCAGATATAATAGGTCATATGCTGAGTCTTTATTCGGCGGCATCGGGTAAGTAAGCAAATGTTTAGAGGCAAAACTGCGTGCTTGGAGATATCTGAAAAAGTGTGATCTTGGGGTATTTTGATCTCTAACTCGGTCTTTGACGGACACAAAAGCGATATGTAGCTCTTTTCTAACTCACCCGCTCCATTATCTAGTAAATCCAGCTCTTGTTTGTCTCCAGCATTAGACTCCAGGGTAGCTTGTATGTCTGCCATAATGACAGGAAGTCCATTCTGGCTGACCTCTGCAAAAACCACCATGGCTTGGGCACCGTTACTGGACAGTTGGTTCATGTGAGTCTTCACTGTAATAGGCGGCACATCTGCACTGACAGCACGACTGGTCACTGTTATTGACATAGCCTGTGCTTGTCCGTTGTTGGTAATGTTGTACGTCCATTTTCCTTTCTGGGATTGAATATCAGATTAAACAAAACAGACGGCACGGCACTAGTTACATGACAAAGTGTATTATGTTGGCGATAACCTTCACCTTGCAAAAAAAAAAAAAAAAAATCCACCAAATTCTGAAACAACCATAACTAACCACAACCGCAACCATAACTCATTCTTACTGTATGTAAACAGATCAAAGTAATTGTTGACATTTGCATGTATGTGTCTGTAAGTACAAATATATTCCATGAAGATTGCAAAATAATTTAAGTAAACACACACCTCTGCTGTTCCTGGAATATTCAGGGTGAGAGAATTCCCTTGAAGATCAGGTTTAATTTGATCATATTTCTGTCCAGAGGGGCTTTCTACAAGGATGGTTGGTGGTGGACTGAGTTCATAGAGGATCAGAAAAGCTGTGTTGTTTCCAATTGTCTTGTCAATGGACACAGTCCCACTGAACAAGCCAGACCCACTCACAGTAAATCCAAGGCTTTCAACCTGTTGGGTAGAGATGGCAGATAGTGAAACAGAGTACTAAATGAAAAGTAGATCACTGTTTACATACCATCATGGTGACTACAGTCAGCTAACCTGGATGGTCTGTTGTGTCGGATCTCCATCAGAAGTTGTTAGTGAGGCAAAGACATCCACAAGCTCATTGGAATTCAAAGTATCTCCTGCATAGAAGAATTTACCACCTAGAAATTGTAATGAAGAAAGAAGGAATGATCATCAAAATCATAAAGTATTTCTCCATTGTGCAATTAAAAGGATGGACTTGCTTTATACCTCACCTGTTTTTTCAGACATCTCTTCCATACGTGGATCTCCACTGGGTCCTAAACTAATTGTGTGTACTGTAGCACCACTTGTGATGGCATCATTTACGCAATTTATTGGACTATTAGACTCTCCATCAGTCAAGAAAATAATTTATTTTCCATTTGAAAACCCATCAAGTGTTTTCAGAACCTGAAATAAAAAGTAAATGTTCACTGATGCAATCTAGTCAGATATTATTTGCATTAAATTGATCTATTCTTCTTTGGTTCAATTACTTCTAATCCTTTATTAAGACCTAGACATATTTCTGTGCCACCACCGGGGTTGGTGGGCAGTAAATCAGCCAGCTTTTCTGTGGTCTCCAAATTATCAATCAAGGTCAATGGTTTTAGGACTGAGGCAGTTGAGTGAAAGGTGACAATCCCAGCATAGGATTGGTCTTCAACAATTTGCTTCAAGAAAAGTGAGGCAGCTTGACGTTGCCTTACAATTCTCTGACCCTAAGAAGAAAAAAAACATTCGTGTATACATTTAAATGACTTTTGTATCTGCACAATAAAAACATAAATACTGTAACAAAATGTCAACATACTGTACCCCCATGCTTCCTGAAACATCTAGAACGAGACAAACTACTCTTTTTTGTCTTTGCACCACTGAGAATGTGGGTTCTGGACTGGGTGATGGTAAAGAACAGGAAGGGATATATTGTGAGTCCACGCTGGAAGAAAATATAACTTCCTCTACACTTCGGCCACCACACATCTTGTTCTGCATGTTTGGAGCCTTATTGTTGTGATTTTCTTTATTGCAGAACTGGACTACCTGGGCAGAGACAACAATTAGAAAATATAACTGCAAGCAGTAATGGCGGATTCCTCCAAACACTGCAAACCATTGAACAATGTTTATTCTTGACAAATTGTAACTGTATAGAAGAATGTATGCTGCAGAATTACCAATGGCATACCAAATCTGAAATGCAATACCATCAAGATCCACAAGGGCCTTTATTTCAAGCCAGTAAGTGAAGGAAGGGGGCTTGGTGAGCTTATCCATTCCAGAAAGCCTTGTATCTTTATGCATTAAGGCGTGGCCTGTAGCGCCACCTATGGGTAATGGTGGGCCATTTGTGGTGTGGTAGTTACTCTTGGCCTATACTATTAATGTTTCAGGATTTTAAAAACTTTTTACCACTGCATATAAAATCGAAAATGCAATACCAACAGGATCCACATGGGCTTTGGGTAAAGTGTGGTAGTTACTCTTGGCCTGTACTGTCAATGTGTCAGGATTTGGAGACCTTTTTACTATTGCATACAAAGTAGGAAATGCAATGACACCAAGGTCCTCAAGGGCCTATGCTGATATTCAAGGAATGAGTTGGGGCTTGGTCAGCCCACACAGTCCTGATATGTTGCGTGTATGTCTTGCCAAGCCCGCGCGTGTCAAGGGAAGAATGAGTGTGTGAGAATTTGGAGCATGCGCGGGGAGGAGCAGGGGACACATTTCATTGTAAATTTCCCTAGAAATTAGCCAAGCATGCATGTTTCAAAGATTCACCAAAAATCGACCTTTCATCTTAGAGTCAACTTTTTCTCAGATTTGTGTACTAAACATTCTCAAGAGTCTTCATATGAACTTGTTTGACTGGCTTACATGTAAAGCATTGCGAACCATTGAAAAATGTATATTCTTGACAAATTGTAACTGTATAGAAAAATCAATGCTGCAGAATTTCCAATGGGATACCAAATCTGAAATGCAATAACATCAAGATCCACAAGGGCCTTTATTTCAAGCCAAGAAGTGAAGTGCTTTAATCTTCACAAGAAGTGAAGTGCTTTGTGCTTTAGGGCGTGGCCTGTAGCGACACCTATTGGTAATGGTGGGCCATTTGTGGTGTGGTAGTTACTCTTGGCCTATACTATCAATGTTTCAGGATGTTTTTAACTTTTTACCATTGCATACAAAATCGGAAAAATATACCAACAATATCCACATGGGCTTTTGTTAAAGTGTTGTTGTTACTGTTGGCCTTTACTATCAATGTTTCAGGATTTGGAGAACTTTTTACCATGGCAAACAAAATCTGAAATGCAATACCATCAAGATCCACAAGGCCTTTGCAAAAGACCAAGGAATGAGTGGGGGCTTGGTAAGCCCACACTCTCCTGAAATGTTGCGTGTGCGTCTTGCCAAGCCCGCGCGTGTGTCAAGGGAAGACCTATGGGTAATAGTGGGCCATTTGTGGTGTGGTAGTTACTCTTGGTCTATACTATCAATGTTTCAGGATTTTTATAACTTTTTACCATTGTATACAAAATCGGAAAAGCAATACCAACAAGATCCACATGGGCTTTTTGTTAAACTGTTTCTTTGCCTATACTATCTATGTTTCAGGATTTTGAGACCTTTTTACCATTGCATACAAAATCGGAAATGCAATACCATCAAGATCCACATGGGCCTTTTTTCAAGCCAATACGTGAAGGGAGGGGGCTTGGTGAACCTATCCATTCCAGAAAGCCTTGTATCTTTGTGCTTTTGGGCGTGGCCTATAGCGCCACCTATGGGTAATGGTGGGCCATTTGAGGTGTGGTATTTACTCTTGGTCTATACTATCAATGTTTCAGGATTTGAGACCTTTTTACCATTGCATACAAAATCGGAAATGCAATACCATCAAGAGCCACATGGGCCTTTGCTAAAGACCAAGGAATGAGTGGGGGCTTGGTCAGCCCACACTCTCCTGAAATGTTGCGTGTGCGTCTTGGCCGCGCGTGTGTCAAGGGAAGGCTGAGTGTGTGTGAGATTTTGGAGCACGCGCGGGGAGGAGCAGGGGAGACATTCATTGGAAATTTGCCTAGAAATTAGCCAAGCAAGCATGTTTCAAATATTCACCAAAAATCGACCTTTCATCTTACAGTCAACTTTTTCACAGATTTGTGTTATGAACATTCTCAAGAGTCTTCATATGAACTTGTGATTGAATCAGAGTATCAGTTTTTGACTGGCTGATGTGCAAAGCATTATTTTAGCGTTAGCGATAAGTTCAATTTGATTTATATCAATCATTTTTAGAGATATGAATTTGCCTTTGCACATGGTAATATGTTGTAGTGTCTTCCTCCGATCTACCAAGTTTAGTGTTGATATCTCAAAGATTTGCTGAGACATGACTTCACATCCTGTTTGGCGGCTTTTCTGATGAATTTGATTGGCTGTACCGGACAGACGGTTATGAGGATCAAAATTCCTTTGATAACTTTTGTGAGGCTTGGTTTGAAGATCATCTCTGGTGATTTTGAAGAATATATGACAAAAATTGTAGGAGGAGTAGGCTTTCAAAGGTTTTTGATAAAACCGGAAATGGCGGGAAATCTATATAACCGGAAATTAACGCCATGGTGTGCGTTGAACTCGGCTTGATCCAGGGAATCCAATGGTACCTCATTTTTGAAAATTGGTCATACGGTTCAAAAGTTGCGTGTGTAAACACAAGTCCAACTTTGACCCATTGGTGGCGCTAGAGTGGTCTAATGGGAGACATGAAACTTGGTGTAGGTATAGAATAAACTGTCCTTAATGAGTGTGCCAAATTTCACAAAAAGTTGTCGATGGGGTCTAGGGGATGCCATTGACTCCCATGGTACAAGAATTACAAATAATAAAACCACCAAATATAACTGCAAGCAGTAATGGCGGATTCCTCCGAACACTGCGAACCATTGAAAAATGTTTATTTTTGACAAATTGTAACTGTATAGAAAAATTTATGCTGCAGAATTACCAATGGCATACCAAATCTGAAATGCAATACCATCAAGATCCACAAGGGCCTTTATTTCAAGCCAGTAAGTGAAGGAAGGGGGCTTGGTGAGCTTATCCATTCCAGAAAGCCTTGTATCTTTATGCATTAAGGCGTGGCCTGTAGCGCCACCTATGGGTAATGGTGGGCCATTTGTGGTGTGGTAGTTACTCTTGGCCTATACTATTAATGTTTCAGGATTTTAAAAACTTTTTACCACTGCATATAAAATCGAAAATGCAATACCAACAGGATCCACATGGGCTTTGGGTAAAGTGTGGTAGTTACTCTTGGCCTGTACTGTCAATGTGTCAGGATTTGGAGACCTTTTTACTATTGCATACAAAGTAGGAAATGCAATGACACCAAGGTCCTCAAGGGCCTATGCTGATATTCAAGGAATGAGTGGGGGCTTGGTCAGCCCACACAGTCCTGATATGTTGCGTGTGTGTCTTGCCAAGCCCGCGCGTGTCAAGGGAAGAATGAGTGTGTGAGAATTTGGAGCATGCGCGGGGAGGAGCAGGGGACACATTTCATTGTAAATTTCCCTAGAAATTAGCCAAGCATGCATGTTTCAAAGATTCACCAAAAATCGACCTTTCATCTTAGTCAACTTTTTCTCAGATTTGTGTACTAAACATTCTCAAGAGTCTTCATATGAACTTGTTTGACTGGCTTACGTGTAAAGCATTGCGAACCATTGAAAAATGTTTATTCTTGACAAATTGTAACTGTATAGAAAAATCAATGCTGCAGAATGTCCAATGGGATACCAAATCTGAAATGCAATAACATCAAGATCCACAAGGGCCTTTATTTCAAGCCAAGAAGTGAAGTGCTTTAATCTTCACAAGAAGTGAAGTGCTTTGTGCTTTAGGGCATGGCCTGTAGCGACACCTATTGGTAATGGTGGGCCATTTGTGGTGTGGTAGTTACTCTTGGCCTATACTATCAATGTTTCAGGATGTTTTTAACTTTTTACCATTGCATACAAAATCGGAAATGCAATACCAACAAGATCCACATGGGCTTTTGTTAAAGTGCTGTTGTTACTCTTGGCCTTTACTATCAATGTTTCAGGATTTGGAGAACCTTTTACCATGGCAAACAAAATCTGAAATGCAATACCATCAAGATCCACAAGGCCTTTGCAAAAGACCAAGGAATGAGTGGAGGCTTGGTAAGCCCACACTCTCCTGAAATGTTGCGTGTTCGTCTTGCCAAGTCCGCGCGTGTGTCAATGGAAGACCTATGGGTAATAGTGGGCCATTTGTGGTGTGGTAGTTACTCTTGGTCTATACTATCAATGTTTCAGGATTTTTATAACTTTTTACCATTGTATACAAAATCGGAAAAGCAATACCAACAAGATCCACATGGGCTTTTTGTTAAAGTGTTTCTTTGCCTATACTATCTATGTTTCAGGATTTTGAGACCTTTTTACCATTGCATACAAAATCGGAAATGCAATACCATCAAGATCCACATGGGCCTTTTTTTCAAGCCAATAAGTGAAGGGAGGGGGCTTGGTGAGCCTATCCATTCCAGAAAGCCTTGTATCTTTGTGCTTTTGGGCGTGGCCTGTAGTGCCACCTATGGTTAATGGTGGGCCATTTGTGGTGTGGTAGTTACTCTTGGTCTATACTATCAATGTTTCAGGATTTTTATAACTTTTTACCATTGCATACAAAATCGGAAATGCAATACCAACAAGATCCACATGGGCTTTTGTTAAAGTGTTTCTCGGCCTACACTATCAATGTTTCAGGATTTGAGACCTTTTTACCATTGCATACAAAATCGGAAATGCAATACCATCAAGAGCCACATGGGCTCTTTGCTAAAGACCAAGGAATGAGTGGGGGCTTGGTCAGCCCACACTCTCCTGAAATGTTGCGTGTGCGTCTTGGCCGCGCGTGTGTCAAGGGAAGGCTGAGTGTGTGTGCGATTTTGGAGCACGCGCGGGGAGGAGCAGGGGAGACATTCATTGGAAATTTGCCTAGAAATTAGCCAAGCAAGCATGTTTCAAATATTCACCAAAAATCGACCTTTCATCTTACAGTCAACTTTTTCACAGATTTGTGTTATGAACATTCTCAAGAGTCTTCATATGAACTTGTGATTGAATCAGAGTATCAGTTTTTGACTGGCTGATGTGTAAAGCATTATTTTAGCGTTAGCGATAAGTTCAATTTGATTTATATCAATCATTTTTAGAGATATGAATTTGCCTTTGCACATGGTAACATGTTGTAGTGCCTTCCTCCGATCTACCAAGTTTAGTGTTGATATCTCAAAGATTTGCTGAGACATGACTTCACATCCTGTTTGGCGGCTTTTCTGATGAATTTGATTGGCTGTACCGGGCAGACGGTTATGAGGATCAAAATTCCTTTGATAACTTTTGTGAGGCTTGGTCTGAAGATCATCTCTGGTGATTTTGAAGAAGATATGACAAAAATTGTAGGAGGAGTAGGCTTTCAAAGGTTTTTGATAAAACCGGAAATGGCGGGAAATCTATAAAACCGGAAATTAACGCCATGGTGTGCGTTGAACTCGGCTTGATCCAGGGAATCCAGTGGTACCTCATTTTTGAAAATGAGTCATACGGTTCAAAAGTTGCGTGTGTAAACACAAGTCCAACTTTGACCCATTGGTGGCGCTAGAGTGGTCTAATGGGAGACATGAAACTTGGTGTAGATATAGAAGAAACTGTCCTTAATGAGTGTGCCAAATTACACAAAAAGTTGTCGATGGGGTCTAGGGGCTGCCATTGACTCCCATGGTACAAGAATTACAAATAATAAAACCACCAATAACAATAGGTTTCCTCCTTACGGAGGAATCCTAATAACAATAGGTTTCCTCCTTACGGAGGAATCCTAATTAGGAGTCTTTTGCTAATTAAAATTTGAAAGGTCAATTGCAATGCATTCTTGATTCAATCTATAACGGTAAGGAATGTAGTTAGAAAAATACAGACACATCAATGAACATACAGACAGCGGTATCAGAAACAGCATTCATATACTGTACAACCTGAAATTGTAATTCATCAGATAGATTGTACCCACTGAGTCAATACTCTGACTATACATAACGGATGCTTTGGCCGTTTTAGATTTATCCGTGATGAAGTAACAGTTGGACGGCATCCCGTTGATATTGGTCGGTGTGCACATGGCTTCACTGGGGATGGATCGCCACTGTCCTGTAATATCTTTGGTACATCTAGACATTTATTGTAGAAAATAGTTTATTGAGTAGTCTAGGGCTTTAAAATAGAGGTAAAAAATAAATACAAGGAAAATGACGTACCGTGACCATGTCAAAACATTTAAGGCAAGGTGGGCAATGTTGAGAACCACTTTTTGTCCTATTTGCTGAAATATATTATCATCCTGATAGCAACCACAAAATCTAAAGGTTTGACAGCAAAATGAAATTGATTCCAATATCTGTGGGTGTCACAGGACTGTAATAAACACGACCAATCATTAAGGTCAGACCGGCACTAATGATTGGACAGCATTTGGACCAAATTGGACGGGCTACTTTGTCCGTCTGTCTGACTACATCCCGGCAGTAGTCAGGCAGCTCATTTATGTGTTTTGAAGGAGTGGCTTTGATGGGAGGTGGTGGGATATTTTGGTTTGAATCCTTTTAAACTAGCTAAAATTTGCTAGGTTAACTAAATAAACTCAACTATGAACCAAAATAAATCAATATTTAGATGCCTAAATCAATATTCTAATCATTCCTTAATGTAGTTTGTATGTCTTCTAATCATAATATTTTAATTTTCTTGACAAATTACCTTGTAGTCTCCAGTTTTCCATTGTCTGTATAGAAGGGTTTCTTCTCATCATATTCATCATAAACACCCCATCTTAGATGTGCCCATTCATGTACAAGGACCTTACCTGGAAACACCAATTTATGGTTAACCAGCATTCACATTATTTAAGATACAATCACTGAAGGAAATGCATACATTACCTCTGGGTCCATAGAATGTTATAAATTCATCACGTTTCAGGAAGTCAGGGGTTAGACGGATATGGCGACCCTCAGTCCCACATTCCCCATACTGAATAGTGTAAGGATCGTTCCCATTTAAATCGTTTGGCTCATCTATTATGATGTTGGCCTTTAAAAAAAAGTACAAGCACTTTGAGAATAAATCTAATACAGAGAGAATAACATAAACACAAAGCACACAGACGCTTGTTCATTATCCATTATTTATGTGATGCTTAAATATTTCAGTGTAATAAAAACTGACAGTTTACCTTTTCATATGATTCAGTATTTGCTCTGGAATACTTTCCTGTCCACTTTGGGGGTACTAATATCGTCACATCCTTGAAGTACAATTTGTTTTTCATCACTTGAAATAAATACGAGGAGACGTCAGACACCATTTCCTAAAAGAATGAATAGTTATATAAGGACCAGTGACTTAAAGTGCTCCACAGTATGTCATGCCAAAGCAGGGCCGGCCCAAGGCATAAGTAAACTAAGTGGCCCTGTGGCTACCAGAGGGCCTCCAATAGAAAATTAAATTACAGTTTAATGTATTATGTAAAAATATATTCTTTTTCTATTTTTATTGGCTAAGATAAAGATGGGCCCCCAAATCAATTTTGCTTAAGGCCCCATAAAGGCTTGGGCCGGCCCTGTGCCAAACTCAAGGGATTCAACTAAACTCCATGCTTAAGTAGGGGGTTTTATATCGGCTTGAACAACCAAAACGATTTCCCCTATGTTTGAAGAAAGATGGGAAACTGAACAGTGTATAATGGCAATACCAATGGAATTGGTATTGTCTTTGTTCACATTTCCGTGAAAGCTGTACACCACTAGGGTACAACGATTGTCTTAGGGGTCATTTTTGACCCGGCAGTTATAAAACCATTATACACACCACAAAAAAATGTTTTTGACACACATACACACACATACACTCACACACATACAATAAGATAATTACATTATTTGTGCTACTGATTGAACTCAGACAAAGCTAAAACTTCTGTGTGCAGGTGCAGCATCTCCCCTCCCTACATGACTCACAGACAAAATGAAAACTATTTCAGACAGACTAAACCAAATTTCAGACTAAATACAAATGTCTTCAAAGCATTGTTTACTAATGGGGAATGCAGTCAGAGGCTACAAAGGTCCTGCATATGACAGTACCCCCAGTATTCTTTGCTGAAGCCATGACTGCATATTTCAGTGCCCAACAGGGTTAGGGTCTCAGCTCTCAGATCTACAGGTTGTAGATCTGATATGATGATTTAGAAGAGGAGGTATCTGAAGAAGAACATGGGGAATAATACAACCTGGAGCATGAAGCAATAATACACCTCTACTTTAGTAAAGAAAAAACACTTATGACAGGTCTGCTGTAATAAAACGAATAGTTGTCCACTGATTAAATGTAGTCTTTCTGCAATGTGAAGAGTTAAAACCTGCATATTCACAAATGTTGTGATAAAGTACAGGTTGTTTCTTCATGCAAAAAAGATTAGGAGTTTAAAATTAAATTGAGCTGCTTTATTTTAGGGGTTTGGTGAAGGTGGGTCATTTTTTACCCTTAAGACACGGGGAGTGTACAGAATGTTAAGACAACACGAGGGTTAACTGTTCGACTTTTAAGAATTCGGGGAAGCCCACCCCTGGTGCAACATGTTTATATCTGTAAGGAATACCAAAGAAAAGTTACAAGTTACAACAGGAAAACGCCCCTTGTTGTTTTTCCTGGAAGCCGTCCTCTATGATCTCTTCATCCATGCCAGATTTTGTTTCATCAAGTATAAACGATGGTTCAATTCCCGGCCGTGACAAATTACATTGTGTCATTGGGCGAGGCACTTAAACCTACTTGCCTCAGGGGGAATGTCCCTATGCTTACTGTAAGTCGCTCTGGATAAGAGTGTCTGCTAAATGCTTTAATGTAAACCCAACATCTGTTTACTGTGTTTCTCCCAAATTATTCTCACCAGAAAAATTATTAAAAACTATTTGGCACTGATTCTGAAACAATGGCTATAGATACACATTATATCCTCTTCTAAACTTAATGGCTGAAAGGATGACACTATGAGGTAGAGGTATTGTCTATAGCGGGATGATCACAGGCTTGTTAACACGTGTTGCTAAGCTGAGTCTAATCAGCCTCATACACGGCAAATCCCTCTTCTTAAAGCATCTACTCGGTTCATCATCTGTCATCCACCTTACATTTTTGTCTCAACGATATCCGCCTTTAATCTGCTTGTCCTACCTTTTTTCATAAAATGACTGGACTAGTTAGAACGTCTTTAAGATGGCCTTGATGAAATCACTTCAGAACATGTTTCTCTAAAAAACAGTTCCAGTGATGAAGCAGTAAACCAAAAGAGGGTGTGGTATTTGTCTTTGATACAACACCCCCCAAGCCATTTCACGGTTCCATGGAAATTTCTCGTGTGAAGCCCTTTTCCTTGGTATCAAAGTGTCTTTAAATGCTGAACTGAAGTCAATGAACAGCAGTGTCACATAGCTGTTGTTGTTGTGCAGGTGGGAAAGGGCGGAGTGTAGTGGCGTGGAAATGGAGTCCTCCGTACTACCAATCTGATGGCTGAGTGGTTAGGGAATCAGCTATTAATCAGAAGGTGGCCGGTTCGATTCCCGGCCATGCCACATGACTTTGTGTTCTTGGGCACTTCACCCTACTTGCCTTGGGGGGAATGTCCCTGTACTTATTGGAAGTCACTCTGGATAAGAGTATCTGCTAAATGATTGAATGTAAATGTAATCTACTTGGTTCATCATCTCATCCATCTCACACTTTGTCTCAAAAATATGTGCTTCCATCTATTCCTCTCACTTTATCTCACACTGAAAGTTACTTGCTGTTATTCACATTGCCGTCCACCATTCCTTGTACAAGGTAACCTATTCACAGTCAAATTCAAAATGTCAGAAAGTCTCAAAAGTACAAATTAAAGCTCTACCGAAACATAATAGGCTTATTGTTGCGCAATAGGCTATTAATCAGAATCAGAAAGAGATTTATTCGCCATGAAAGTTTGCACAGACAAGGAATTTGCTTTGGCAGGAAGGCATACAATAAACAAATAGGAATCTTAAATTACTGTCAGCTTCCCTGTAATAAATATAACAGAACAAGTTAGAACATGACACTCCGTAGCGTGTATCCTAATATATAATGTCTAACACATTATGTGTTAGGATATACTACAATGTCCTGTTTCTGGACTTCAACCATAACCCTCTCAATCTTTATTTGGGTCTTTTAAATACTCAATGCTACATAATGACATGAAAAAATCTAATCATCTGCCCTTTTGTCCAACTCATTTTCATGGATGAAACAACAATGCTGGCGGTTGTCACACATTCTGTGTTTGGAACTATATTTGAGATTAATATTCATATTTGAAACTATATTTGAAAAATATTCTCATGAACTGTAGGTCCGATTGACTTAAAACTCATGCTGCTCATACAGATGCGATGATTCATAAACAGCATGTTTGCCGATTATATTTGGTTATTCAATGTTACAAAGAAACCTGTTTTTTCTATGAAGGTTCGAAGGGGATGTTTTTCTCCTGTCACCCACTGGTCAGCATCACTTTCTGCGCATTTCTGACCCTTAAAACAGGATTATCACATTATCAGTACAATTATTATAGTTACTTTTTTGAGTTGATTAGTTCGGCATCAGCTAAAGAGCTACAGAAGATGTGTCTGGTGATTGCATAACTGTCAGAAAAGTTTAAGATGTAACCTGTTATCCTGTATAAGAATGATACTTCATGTTCAGTGTTCTTTTTGTGCAAAGACAGGCCTACCCCCAACTCTGAACTCTGGGCAGTGGCGATTTTAGACCCTTTCATCTCAGCACCCCTAAAAAAAGAACTGCTGGTAGTTCTTAAAGAAAGGGACATCCTTAGTTTTTTCATTCATTCAATATTTTGCATAATAATACATAAATATATTAATTGTTATCCAGGGAAATTAGGGAGATATTTACAGGCATGCAAACTCCTCACCTTGAGGTGAGACTCACCTTTTTGAAACCAAAATGGGTAACCAATTCGTGCAGGGGAGGGGGGTCGTAGCTGGTTGTGGCCGTGGCACAGATTCTACAGAGATTGAGCCTCTTAATTTTGTTCTCAAAGTGAACCAAATTCATTTTCTTATGGGGGAGCATGACCCCGGACCCCCCAAGAGTCGGGGGTTCGCCGTATCCTTCTCACCTCTTTTACCCCTGACCTGTTTGCATGCCTGTTATTAGCAAGGGGGTTTAGAACTTTTGCAAGGCACTGTATTCATGTCACATTCTCACTGGGGGCTGAGCACCCCTAAAGGTCTGATCCTAGAATCACACCTGACAGGGGCATTTTATATTTATGTTTAAATATAATTTGTTTCCGTTTTTAATGTGCCCCTCTGATTAAACACTGGCCCCCCCTTGGCCCCCCCAGAAAAATTAGTCTAGAACCGCCGCTGGCCCGACTCTGGGTAACTAGCTTTATGTAAAGAAGGTGATCTGGACTGATCACTATCTTGCTGCTGGAGAGGTCATAAAAGAAGTCTAACCTTATCTGTGTTGTATGAATCAGGCTTGGAGGGGTTAGAGAGCGCACACACGCATTCACACATGCAAGCACGCGCACAAGATCTATGCAAAGGAGCCAATGAAAGAGCCATGTGACATTTGCATGTCTGTGTTTGAATGGTCGTTTAAATGGCAAGCACAACATGCAAATCAGACCATTTTTGTTGCACCTTGGTGTGTGGCTGTTTTTGTCTCCTTGTGGCCAGAAGTAATAAACCTTTCTTAACTTGTTCACCGACTGGGAATTTGACTCCATCCCAGGCCTCTGAGATTGTCCTGAAGATGTTTGGGCTTGCACAATTCTTGCACTTGCGCACGCACCCTCAAAAACTCACTACACCAATCATAGCACAGACAAATGTATGTGAATAGACACACTCTTTTATTGAAATAGTTGAGGTTGTGACATTCTCCACCAATTCTACAGTAATAAATGCCAGAGGCTCAGTTTTATAAATGGAGTGTTTGACAGAAACTTCCAGGTTATTAGACAAAGGCTTGTTCTCCTCCCCCTTCTTCCCGCTCTTTCCATCTGACTGATTGCATGTTTTGTTTCATGTGTAAGCCCATCAAACTCTTACTTAAACCAATAACAAATATCCAGTACTGTTCATAATATTTCAAGGAATCATTGTGTTAATTCTAACTTGCATAAATATATTCCCTTACGTTATTTGATTGGCTCTACTAAAAATAATAATTCATCTTACAGTGCATTCACATACGCGTGACTATCGTTACACCTAAGATGAGAAATGCCAGAAGAAAGGTCCAATTAAATAAGGTGACCAGATGTCCTCTTTTACCCGGACATGTCCTCTTTTAGAAACCTAACAAATGCGTTCGGCAGGGATTCCAAAATTGTCCGGGATTTTGCCTCGTCGAATATTTGTGTTTCTCTGGGTCTTTTACAAACTATTACCCTAGAATCAGAATGGGTTTTAATTGCCATGAAATTTTGCACAGACAAGGAATTTACTTTGGCTGGAAAGTGCAAACATTAAACATATAGGAATCTTAACTTAAATATGTGGTCTAACTATACTGAAGGTACAAGTCTAACTAATACTAAGTGGATTTAGAATATAAAAACATTTCCCATTTTCAATTTCAATATATCAGAGCTTATTTGCTTGCAAAACAGAATCCTCCAAATTTATAATACGTGATGTCTGATCTTTCTTTGTTTTCTATGCAGTGCTCAGTACTTTCAATCCTTGTTATTTATTAACAGGGGTGCAAACTCATCAGGGATGAAAAAGGTGACAAGGATCCGAACCCCCTCGGGGGTCCGGGGCATGCTCCTCGGGGAATATATATTTTTAAATATTTAAATATATTATATAGCCTATGCATAGTCAGTGAACACTAAAATGAATTTGAGGATAGGTCACATGACCAAAAAGCTATTGAGGTTTGAAGGTTTATTTTGAATAACGAATACATTTTTAATAACTTGAGATGAAAATGAACAAAACAAAGGCTTTGCAGCATGAATGCATACATCTTCAACAGTTTAACATTATGTTGACGCTCCTAGTTCATGTTGTTGAGAAGCTATTGACTTTTGAAACGTGTAATTTGTTGATAGTCCCTAAACATACGCGTTGTTTAGGCAGCCGAAAGAATAGGCTAAGCGGCCGGTTGTAGCGGTGCTAACTCCGGTTAAAATAACACAATACTGGGCGTCCGAATATCTGTTGAATATCGAACTTTCAACCAACTTTATCACGGTCATTCGCCAGCCTAAAGTGCAATACAATCAAATCACCTCTGTCCTATGGAGGACCAAACCTGCCATATTTAAAAATGAATGAATGAATAAATAAATGTCCACATCCATGCATTTAGACATAAATAAATGAATACATGTACTAATTAATGCACAATTGTCAATCAATATTACCTTATAATTTACATGTATTTATGTGTGTATTCATTTATTTATTCATTTATTTATTCATTCATGTATTCATTCATTTATTAATTCATGTGTTCATTCATTTATTCATTCATTTATTCATTCATTTATTCATTCATTTATTCATTCATTCATTCATTCCTGTATTTCTTCTTCTCAATATGTTAATGAGTTGTGTCAATCAAAATAGGTAGCCGGTATTTGACACACCATTGGCTAATCGTTTTCCACGCTTTGTATTCGATTATGTAGCCTTACATCCATCCTTGCTGTCATGGACAACATAGCCTACATGGACAGGCTGGCCGACCTTGTTGAAAATAAAGATTTAATTCACCTTATATGATATTTGGATAAACAAACATGTTATAAAGATTTTACTACGTTAGTTGTGGGCTATCACTTAACACCCAACTTCACTACGCTGACCGGCCAACCATGTGTTTACCCCGATAAAAACGTAAACATTTTAAAATAAAAAATCCTGATTGTTGATTGTCAAACCAACATATTTGTCCTGTGTGTAAGAGCGAGATAGACAATCTGGCATAAAGCCCCCAATCAAGCAGAAGAGAAATTTGTGAAGATTGACGACACAAAGTTAATCATCGAAGATGAAAAGTAGCTTAGTCCTAAATGGAGTTGCCCCATAGCACACATTTTACAAAGACTACGGCAACAAAAGCCAAACGTTGCCACGTTATGTTTGGAATGGGATGCCGTTGCGAAGGTTATTGTTGGAGCTACAAGTTGCCTAAATAGCCTGTAGCCTATGCCATGTTTATGTACATGTCAGCTTTACATGTAGAAAAGAAAATCTCAGAAAAGGTGAAAGGCTTGGTGACCGGCGTGGAGAAATGCGCGTCTAGTGTGAACAGCATCGCGCCATTCGTAGTATATTGTGGCGCTCCAGGGCGCTTCGCAGCCAGTGTGTCCCAAGCGTTACCTAGATTGAATCTATGGCTCTGGATTGATTGCAATGTCTGAACATCAGTTTCCACGCCTACTGGCCTCCTCTCATTATCATATTGGGAACAATGAATGAATGAATGAATGAATGAATGAATGAATAAATAAATGAATAAATAAATGAATAAATAAATGAATAAATAAATGAATAAATAAATGAATGAATAAATAAATAAATCAATTAATCAATCAATCAAAACATAAATGAATACAAAATAAATAAATACATAAATGTAAAATATATGTAACTATTGATTGACAATTGTGCATTAATTAATATATATATTCGTTTATTTCTGTCTAAATGCATGGATGTGGACATTTATTTATTCATTCATTCATTAGTAAATATGGCAGGTTTGGTCCTCCATACATTTCACCACTGGCACTCTAACTTGTCCATTGAACATGAGAAAAACTGTTTGTGGTAGACATCACAGAGGTCGGATTACGCAGCTCCAGTTTGCTTACCAGTTCCAGTGATTAAAGGGGTCAAAGAATGCAAAACCGACTTAACGTTGTCATAGTTAATAAGACAGTTTTGTCGGAAAATGTACATACAGTGAACCTCAAAGTCCATTGACAACTCTTTCTTACGGAGGATTATAGGGGCCAAAACTAAATAAATAAATGGTTTTATACTTGAATAAACAAATAATTATATAAAATAAACCTTGAATAAATGAATAATTGTATAATGTAATGCCTAAGTTACATAAAATGTATAAATCACAAATGAAATGAGACAATAAATATTTAAATGTTATAGGGGTGCAAAACCGATCCGAAAACAAACAAACCGAGCACTACCCACAGTTCGGTTTTTACATGTAACCGGGCAATCACTTGCCTTACTTTTTTTTTGTTCTGCTAATTTTTTTGGGTTTACAGTGTATAAAACTATGGATTAAGAGTAACGCAACAGTTACTTGTCATTTTGAGCAGTAGTATCGATTGACAGTTACCATATTTTTCGGACAATAAGTTGCTCCGGAGTATAAGTCGCATCAGTCAAAAAATGAGTAATAATGAAGAAAAAAACATACATGTCGCACTTGACTATAAATTGCATTCATTTAGAAATGTATTTCAAAATCCAAGACCAGGAACAGACATTTAATCTGGAAAGGCAATTTATTGCCAACTACACAATAGCACACAGAACAGCAGGCTAAATAGGTGTCCGGTATGTTAATGATGTTAAGTTGTGCCATTTTGAACAGATGATTATAGTTAAATGAACAAATGATCCAAGGTGTATTTGTATTGTATCCAAGAAATTGAAAATTGTGTTAGCGTTTAAAAAAATTGCATTTTGATCATCAGATGTGAGTTTTGAAAAAAGATATAAAGTTTCTGAGATTGGTGTCAAAGGGATTGTAAAAAACTGTTACATTTTGCATGGCCCAGGCCTTACAGTGCATGCACATATGCGTGACCATCATTATTAAACCTAAAATGAGACTAAGAAATGCCAGAAGAAAGGTCCAACTAAAAGTGTTGGAAGTGTGTTCAGGAATTAATCAATATTTGTGAATGAACACTGGTGGTGTAATCAGAAAATAAACAAAACAATTACAAAATAGCAACAAACATTGGAAATCCCAAGTTTCCCATTTTCAATTTCAATATACCATGGCTTATTAGCTTGCAAGACAGAATTTTCCTATTTTATAGTATGTGATGATTGGTCTTTCTTTTCTCCGTTTTTTATACAGTCCTTGATACTTTCAATCATTGTAAAGTGCACAATATTAGTCATTACCATCCAGCCTTCTGTTGTAGTTTTAGTTTAGTCACTGTTAAACATGCAATCAAACCAACCACTATGGTCAAAATGGTGACGGATATGACAATTGCGTTGATGTTGACACCGTTTTCAACATACCCAATGACCTTGGTTACTTGAGCAAGGTTGGAGGTTTCAGAGGAAAGCATATCATTGTCAACTGCTTTAACTGCAAAGAACAGAGTGGTGCCGTTTATCATCGTTCCATGGGTGGGAGTGAAGGAGAGTTGTTCTGAGGATCCAGATTCATTTGGTAGCAGGTTAGATGAGTTGACTAGATGAGCGCTGCTGAAGTTGGATCTGAGCACATTAGGATCCTCACTGTAGCGGATCTCGTATTCACTCGCTGAGAAGAAATCACACGTCAGGTACTTGTGACGTCACTTCAGGCAAAGTGTCCGAAATAGAAGCCATGTTGTGGGATTACACATTTGCTCTCACCTGTTCCCTGGTCCAAGTCATCCCCAGGTGCAGTCCAGGTGAGCAGCACTCTGTCCTTCACCAACTCTGCGTTCAGGTCTGTGATGGTGTTGGGGGGGAATTTTGTCGCAGTAGGAACACCAGGTGGCAGATTCACAGTGAAGCTCTCACCTATGGCTGTCCTGCTGAAGATGCCAACATCTGCCTCTAGGTCCTCCTCACCAACAGAGGGTTTTGGTGGATTGAGCTCCACCTTTCCTGAAGGGACAGTCATCAAACAACATACACCATCAATCACAGGTCTATGATATTTTTGATTTGGTTGGCAACAAAGGTTTTTAGATTTTAAGAGGATGCAGGCCTTCACATGAATTCACACACAAATCCATAGTGTTCAAACTTAATGTGTATAATTGAGCCATACCATCAACCACATATCCAGGTATGTACATGGCACCACTGCGTCTCTTGAAGGAGAATCTAGCTTTTCCATATCCATTCTGTACCCTCACTTTCAAGTTGTATTTCCCACCTTTCATTCGTGTAAAGTATCTGGAATAGATGCCATCATTTCTGAAAGAATCGGCACCTTAAAAAAATGATTTGTGTGATCAATAATGAAGGCAATGACAACATTCTTGATTTAAGTTTTACATTTTTGATATGTAGATGTAATCTTTTTTTCATAAATTTATTTCCAGGTATATTTCCCAGGCTTCACGTATTTTAATGTGTGTTGGAGGATCAATATTGTGTATTATATTATACGTCTTGAAGATTAGACACCTATTCCATGGATTCAGATTTAATAGGTCATATGATGAGTCTTTATTCAACGGCATAGGGGTAAGTAGGGAAATGTTTGGAGGCAAAACTGCGGGCTTGGAGATATCTGAAAAAGTGTGATCTTGGGATTTTATAATCTCTAACTAAGGACAGAAAAGCTATTTTCTAACTCACCCGCTCCATTATCTAGTAAATCCAGCTCTTGTTTGTCTCCAGCATCAGACTCCAGTGTAGCTCTTACGTCTGCCAGTATGACAGGAAGTCCATTCTGGCTGACCGCAGCAAAAACCACCATGGGTTTGGCACCGTTACTGGACTGTTGGTTCATGTGAGTCTTCACTGTAACAGGCGGCACATCTGCACTGACCGCACGACTGGTCACTGTTATTGACATAGTCTGTGCTTGTCCCTTGTTGGTAATGTTGTACGTCCATGTTCCTTTCTGGGATTGAATAGGAGATGAAACGTAACAGACGGCACGGCACTAATTACGTGACAAAGTGTATTTTGTTGGCGATACCCTTCACCTTGCAAAAATATGTATTTTTCAGAAAAATCTGAAACAACCATAACTAACCACAACCACAAACATAACTAACACTTACTGTATGTACACAGGTCAATGTAATTGTTGAAATTTGCATGTATGTGTCGGTAAGAAAAAATATATTCCATGAAGATTGCAGAATAATTTAACTAAACACACACCTCTGCTGTTCCTGGAATATTCAAGGTAAGAGATTTTCCTTGAGGATCAGGTTTAAACATATTATATGTCTGTCCAGAGGGACTTTCTACAAGGATGGTTGGTGGTGGACTGAGTTCATAGAGGATCAGAAAAGCTGTGTTGTTGCCAATTGTCTTGTCAATGGACACAGTCCCACTGAACAAGCCAGACCCACTCACAGTAAATCCAAGGCTTTCAACCTGTTGGGTACAGATGGCAGATAGTGAAAACAGAGTAGTAAATTAAAAGCAGATCAATGTTTACGTACCATCATGGTGACTACAGTCAGCTTACCTGGATTGTTTGTTGTGTCGGATCTCCATCATAAGTTGTTAGTGAGGCAAAGACATCCACAAGCTCATTGGAATTCAAAGTATCTCCTGCATAGAAGAATTTACCACCTAGAAATTGTAATGAAGAAAGAAGGAATAATCATCAAAATCATAAAGTATTTCTCCATTGTGCAATTAAAAGGATGGACATGCTCTATACCTTACCTGTTTTTTCAGACATCTCTTCCATAAGTGGATCTCCACTAGGTCCAAAACTAATCGTGTGTACTGTAGCACCACTTGCGATGGCATCGTTTACACAATTTATTGGACTATTAGACTCTCCATCAGTTAAGAAAATAATTTCTTTTCCATTTGAAAACCCACCATTCATTCTGAGAACCTGAAATATAAAGTAAATGTTTACTGATGCAATCTAGTCAAATTATATAGCATTAAATGTATCAGTTCTTATTTGGTTTAATTACCTCTAGTCCTTTATAAAGACCTCGACATATTTCTGTGCCACCATCGGGGTTGGTGGGCAGTGAATCAGCGAGCTTTTCTCTGGTCTCCAAATTATCAATCAAGGTCAATGGTTTTAGGACTGAGGCAGTTGAGTGAAAAGTGACAATCCCAATATAGGATTGGTCTTCGATAATTTGTTTCAAGAAAAGTGAGCCTGCCTGACGTTGTCTTACAATTCTCTGGCCCTAAGAAAAGAAAACATTTTTGTATACATTTAAATAACGTTTGTATCTGCATAATAAAAACATAATTACTGTAACAAAATGTCAACATACTGTACCTTCATGCTTCCTGAAACATCTAGAACAAGACAAACTACTCTTTGTTGTCTTTGCACCACTGAGAATGTGGGTTCTGGACTGGGTGATGGTAAAGAACTGGAAGGGATATTTTGTGAGTCCACGCTGGAAGAAAATATAACTTCCTCTACACTTCGGCCACCACACATCCTGTTCTGCATGTTTGGAGCCTTAGTGTTGTGATTTTCTTTATTGCAGAACTTGACTACCTGGCAGACAACAAATACTACAGATTAGCTATCTATTGCAAATTAAAATAAGAAAGATGAATTACAATACAGTCTTGATTCAATCTATAATTTCTTTACAGTAAGGAACGCAATAAGAAAAATATAGACACATCAGTGAACATACAAACAGCGGGATCATAAACAGCATTCATATACTGGACAACCTGGAATTGTAATTCATCAAAGAGATTGTACCCACTGAGTCAATACTCTGAAGATACATAACGGATGTTTTGGTCGTTTGAGATTTATGCGGGATGAAGTAACAGTTGGACGGCTTCCCGTTGATAATGGTCGGTGTGCACATGGCTCCCCTGGGGATGGATCGCCACTGTCCTGTAATATTCTTATTACATCTAGAAATCGATTGTGAAAAACTGTTTATTCAGTAGTCTGGGGCTTTAAATAAAGGTAAAAAATTTAAGGAAAATTAAGTACTGTTACATTTGTCAAAACATTAAAGGCAGGGTAGACAATGTTGAGAAGCACTTTTTGTCATATTTGTTGAAATAAACTTGACATCCTGCTAGCACCCAAAAGATCTTAAGTTTTGACAGCAAAATGAAATCAATCCCGATATCTGTGGGTGTCACAGGAATGTAATAAACACGACCAATAATTAAAGTCAGATCGGCCGTAATGATTGGACAGCATTCGGACAGAATTGGACGGGCTACTGTGTCCGTCTGTCTGACTACCTCCAGGCAGTAGTCAGGCAGCATATTCATGTGTTTTGAAGGAGTGCCTTTGAATGGAGGTTTGGTTTGAATCCTTTCAAACTAGCTAAAATGTGCTCGGTAAACTAAATAAACTAAACTGTAAACTAAATAGATAAAATCAATATTCAAATAATTCCTTACTGTAGTTTGTATGTCTTCTATTCATAATATTGCAATTGTCTTTTCACAGATGAACATTACCTTGTAGCCTCCAGTTTTCCATTGTCTGTATAGAAGGGTTTTCTCTCATCATATTCATCATAAACACCCCATCTTAGATGTGCCCATTCATGTACAAGGACCCTACCTACAAACACCAGTGAAAGGTGAACCAGCATTCATAATGTTTAATATACAATATAATACGATACAATTACTGAAGGAAATGCTTACAGTACCTCTGGGGCCATAGAATTTCATCAATTCATCACGTTTCAGGAAATCAGGAGTCAGACGGATATAGCGACCCTCAGTCCCACATTCCCCATAGTGAATAGTGTAAGGATCATTCCCATTTAAATAGTTTGGCTCATCTATTATGATGTTGGCCTTAAAAAAAAAAGAGAATAATATAAACACAAAGCACACAGATGCTTGTTTATTATCCATTAATTATGTGATGATTAAATATTTCACAGTTTAATGAAAACTGATATTTTACCTTTTCATATGTTTCAGTATTTGCTCTGGAATACTTTCCTGTCCACTTTGGGGGTACTAATATCGTCACATCCTTGAAGTACAATTTGTTGTTCATCACTTGAAATAAATACGAAGAGGCGTCAGACACCATTTCCTAAAATAATGAATAAATGTATTAATAGTTATCTCAGTGCGAGTGAGTTAGAGTGGACCACAGTATGTCATGCCAAAGGCAAGGGATTCAACTAAACTCCACGCTTAAGTAGGGGGTTTAATATTGGCTAAAACAACCAAAATGAATTCCCCTATGTTTGAAGGAAGATGGGAAACTGAACAGTATATTACCATTAACCAAATAATGCCAATACCGATGGAACTGGTTACTGGAACTGTTATTTTACTCTATGAGTTAAATCATAGCAAGGATGGACAGATTAAGGTTAAAATAAAACGTTTATTTAATAACATTGCAAATGCACGAAATCAATTACAAGGGAAACATGCTACAACGTGAAGGTTTTAAATCTTACTTACTCAACCTTGATTATTGTATATCAGAGAAAGAGAGAGAGTAAGAGGTGAGCAAGGAGAATGAGTCGAACAAGCCAGAGCTGAGGAGAAGCCCTCAGGAGATGAAAAATCCATAGAACAATGCTTCACAATTCCCTTCCCTGAACAATCAATCAGACCACATCTTGAATTACTTATCAACATATGCCTGGCAATGCAACAGTAAGTTACACAATGAGGTGTGAGACCCATCAAGCAGAGACTATGTCCAGCAACTCCAGATTTTAGCATATGAGAGGTGGGGGCAGGGTGACACCCACCTTACATTTAAGTAGATCAAGGCTAAAATAAATGTATTTTGTAATGTTTATATTATAGAATATTAATTTCCATCTTACCTTGATTCGTTCAAGGAGCAAAGGGTCTTCAGTCACAGCAGGGTTGATAGCTATTAGAATATCTGTGTACCCATTGCCATCAAGTCGGATCCCACAGGTAAATCCTGACAGGTAAAGCATTACGAGCACAACTACCACTTTGAAGGTCATGGTTCAAATAGTCAGAGTGGTATGTTATCTGAGATTTCTAGTGAATCATTCACAGAGATAGAAAAAGGTACACATATCAGGAGAGGAGTGGTTCTCCAGTATGGAAGTGAGCTATAGTCATGTAACTGTCAGACTTTCAAGAATTCAGTGAAGCTCACTCCTGGTGCAACACATTTACATCTGTAAGGAATGTCAATAAAAAACAAGCACAAGTTAGAACAGGAACATGCCCCGTAGCGTGTTCTCTGGAATTCGTTATGTAGGTTACTGAATGATACTTTCTCTTAATCCGTGTCAGCTTTTGGTTCATCAAGTATAAACACCACGTTTTATTTTACAAACGTCCATGGACATGACCCTGGCACAGTACTCTTGGCACAAGTTCCCCTCTCTAAACCCATTAACTTTATAACAGTACATCTTAACATTTTCAGACCTCACTCTCACAATATAGAGGTGTGGCCAATCACATTAAAGTATGACATTATATTGTCATACTTTAACATGTATACAGGGGAGTAATGCACAGACTCTATATGCATTACCATGAAAATAACAATTCAGTAGATCCAAATCCAGCATTGATTATCAAATGAACTTATTTTACTACTCTTTTTATCACTAGCGTATTCCTTGTATTCCCTGCAAATAGCCGTCCATAATTCCAGGTGCGAGGTATTCACATACTATTAATCACAGTCATATTAAACATTTCTTAACGTCTCCGGGACAAACTAAAGCTCTGCCGAAACATAGTAGGCCTAGCGTACCGCAGTAGAGTATTAAATACCGTCCGCTTACCTGTAAAAAATATAAACGAACAAGTTGGGTGAAAGTGAAAGTATGTGTGTATAAGGTGTGTTGCGGACCAGGCCAGGGTGGAGGTGGGAAGTATGTTCACTGGAGGGAGGTATGTGAGGGGGGGTGACCAGGGGGACTATCACCGTGGTGCAGAGTTCAGCCGGGTAACAACCGTAGCAGAGCAGCTACAATACCACACTGAGAAGCAGTTGGGAAGGATTCTCTCGATGGTGCAGCGGTAGAAGTTCACTAGAATCTGAGAGGACAGATGGGCCTTATTCAATCTCCTCAGGAAGAAAAGACGCCGGTGAGCCTTCTTGACCAGGATTGAGGTGTGAAGGGTCCAAGAGGGGTCCTCCGAGATGTGGACACCCAGGAATTTAAAGCTGGCGACACGCTCCACCTCCGTCCCATTGATATGTATGGAGGGGTGTGTGTGCCCCCTTTGGTCCTGTTGAAGTCCACAGTGAGCTCTTTGGTGTTCTTGGTGTTGAGAGCTAGGTTGTTGTCAGCGCACGACTCTGCCAGGTGCTGGACCTCTTCCCTGTAGGCCGACTCATCGTTTTTGCTGATGAGGACAATCATTGTTGTGTCGTCTGCAAACTTCACAATGGCATTAGAACCATGTACTGTACAGGTGTGCAGTCGTATGTGAAAAGGGAGTAGAGGAGGGGGCTCAGCACACGGCCCTGTGGGACACGGGTGTTCAGGATGAGGGTTGAGGAGGTGTGGTTCTATAACCTGACAAATCGGGGGTCTGTTGGTTGGGAAGTCCAGTATACAGTTGCTGAGGGAGGAGTTGATGCCCAAGTCACTGAGTTTGGTGCTCCGTTTGGAGGGAATGATGGCGTTAAATGCTGAACTGAAGTCAATGAACAGCAGTGTCACGTAGCTGTTGTTGTTGTCCAGGTGGGAAAGGGTGGAGTGTAGTACCGTGGAGTACCGTGGAAACATAATAGGCCTACTGTTGTGCCTTAGGGTATTAATTACTGTCAGATTACCTGTAACAAATATAAAAGAACAAGTTAGAACAGGATACTCTCCGTAGCGTCTATCCTAATACAGTAGACCAAAAATAGACAAATAGGCCCTATCACTATAATATCCTGTTTCCGGACTTTCATAACCCAATCAATCTATATCTGTGTTGACTCAATGCTACATAATTACATGACAGAATCTAATCAGTTGCACTTTTGTCCAACTCTTTTTCATGGATAAACAAACAATGCTGGATGTTGTCACACATTCTGCGTTTGGAACTATATTTGAGATTTTTGGGATTCCTCCGTCAGGAGGAAAAAATCTCATAAACCGAAGGTCCGATGGACTTAAAACTAGACATGATGCTCATACTGATGCGATGATTCACAAACAGCAAGTTTTTCGATTACATTTGGTGATCAATGTTACAAAGAAACCTGGTTTTCTATGAGGGTTCTGTGGGGATGTCTTTCTCCAGTTACCCACTGGTCAACATTGCATTCTGTGCATTTCTGACCCTAAGAACAGGATTATCACGTTATAAGTAAGATTATTAAAGTTACTTTTTTGAGTTGATTAGTTCAGGTTTAAAACCGCAATTAGCTAAAGAGCTAGAGAAGATGTGTCTGGTGACTGCATAACAGAGACCCGAAAAGACATGTAATAAAGCCTGTCCACACACACACATCCAGTCAGCTTAGTGAGATGGTGGAAGTCATCCTTTCAAGGCATACAAACATAATGTAACCATACTCTTGTGCACTATGAGGACTGTTATCGAACAATCTTTTGGAACTATGAAAACAGCCAGTGAGGTTAGTGCAGTAAAGCAGTAAAGCAGACAACACAGAAGAGCATGCCTGTCACTTAGTGGTGACACTGCATAACGGCATTTAAATGTGACCTGCAAGAGTCTGAAATACAAAATGAGGACTGCTGAGTGAGTGTTTTATTTTATTTTTCAGATCTGGTTGTGAAAAGAGATGGGTTCTGACCAGGGACAGACTGAGACAATACTTCAGGCTGGGAATTTGGATCCATCCTAGGCCTCTGAGATTGTACTGGAGATGTTTGGGCTCCTCTCCAAACTCTTGCACACGCACCCTCAAAATCTCACTACACAAATAATAGCACAGACAAATGTATGTGAATAGACACATAAAACAATTCTTTTTTTAATTATAAGAGTTGACAGAGTTGACAGAGTTGACATTGTGACATTCCCCACCATCTAAAGTAGTAAATACTACAGGCTCTTCAGTTTTATAAATTTAGTTTTTGAAAGACATTTAGAAATAGTCCTGTGTATAAACGCTGCAATGCAGATGTAGCAAAGCTATTGGGAATTCTTTGAAAACATTAGGTTGTATATTGTGAGCCATTTTAACATTATGCATGGCCCAAGCCTTACAGTGCATGCACATACGCGTGACCATCATTCCATGAAAAATGAAACTTATGAAAGGCGGAAGAAAGGTCCAACTTAAGGTGTTGGAAGTGTGTATCAATATTCAGGAATTAATCAATATTTGTGAATGGACATTATTGGTTTCATCTGAATCTTTTTTCAATATACCAGAGCTTACTTGCTTTCAAAACAGAATCGTCCTATTTTATAATATGTGATATTTGATCTTTCTTTGTTTTCTATGCAGTGGTCAGTACTTTCAATCATTGCAGAGTGCACAATGTTAGACTGTAATTTGTAGACTCTGTTTGTGTTTTAGTGCAGTCATTGTCACACCTACAATCAAACCGACCGCTATGGCTACCACGGCGATGGATATGTAAATTGCTATCATGTTTACACCAATGCCAGGACTTTCGATGTAACCAATGACCTTGGTTATTTGAGCAAGGTTGGAGGTTTCAGAGGAAAGCATATCTTTGTCAACTGCTTTGACGGCAAAGAACAGAGTGGTGCCATTTCTCATCGTTCCATGGGTGGGAGTGAAGGACAGCTGTTCAGAGGATCCAGATTCACTTGGTAGCAGGTTAGATGAGTTGATCAGATGAGCGTTGCTGAAGTGGGATCTGAGTACATCAGGATCCTCACTGTAGCGGATCTCGTATTCACTCGCTGAAAATAAATCACACGTCAGGTACTTGTAACGTGCAGTCACTTCTGTTTCGGCAAAGCATCCGAAACGGAAGCCATGTTGTGGGAGTACACATTGCTCTCACCTGTTCCCTGGTCCAAGTCTTCCCCAGGTGCAGTCCAGGTGAGCAGCACTCTGTCCTTCACCAACTCTGCGTTCAGGTCTGTGATGGTGTTGGGGGGGAATTTCGTCGCAGTAGGAACACCAGGGGGCAGATTCACAGTGAAGCTCTCACCTATGGCTGTCCTGCTGAAGATGCCGACATCTGCCACTAGGTCCTCCTCACCAACAGGGGGCTTTGATGGATTGAGCTCCACCTTTCCTGAAGGGACAATCATCAAACAGTTAACTGAAAAAGGAAATCAGTGAGGCCTAGGTTACATTTGATGTAGTTGGCAACATAAGACTATAGATTTTAAGAGGATGCAGTCCTTCACATTAATTCACACACAAATCCATAGTGTTCAAACTTAATGTGTATAATTGAGCCATACCATCAACCACATATCCAGGTATGTACATGGCACCACTGTGTCTCTTGAGGGAGAATCTAGCTTTTCCATATCCGTTTTTTACTTTTACTTTCAAGTTGTATTTCCCACCTTTCATTTGTGTAAAGTATCTGGAATAGATGCCATCATTTCTGAAAGAATCGGCACCTTAAAAAAAGATTTGTGCGATAAGTGTTTTATCAATAATGGAGGCAATGACAAAATGCCATATTCTTTATTTAAGGTTAAAAATGTTGATGTGTAGCTCTTTTCTAACTCACCTGCTCCATTATCTAGTAAATCCAACTCTTCTTTGTGTCCAGCATCAGACTCCAGTGTAGCTCTCACTTCTGCCATAATGACAGGAAGTCCATTCTGGCTGACCTCTGCAAAAACCACCATGGGTTTGGTGCCGTTACTGGACTGTTGGTCCATGTGGGTCTTCACTGTAACAGGCGGCACATCTGCACTGACCGCACGACTGGTCACTGTTATTGACATAATCTGTGTTTGTCCGTTGTTAGTAATGTTGAAAGTCCATTTTCCTGTCTGGGGTTGAATAGGACATGAAATGTAAACACTCAAACTATAGCGTAAACTAGTCAAGTGACTAAATATATTATGTTGGCAATACCCTTGATATATCATAACTAACCCCAACCGCAAGCATAACTAATACATACTGTATGTACAAGTGAAAGTAGTTGTTGAAATTTGCAAATACTAATGTCTATAAGTACAAATGTATTCCATGAACATTTAAAAATAATATAATGAAACACACACCTCTGCTGTTCCTGGAATATTCAGGGTGAGAGAATTTCCTTGAGAATCAGTTTTAAACGTATAATTTGTCTCTCCAGAGGGGCTTTCTACAAGGATGGTTGGTGGTGGACTGTGTTCATAGAGGATCAGAAAAGCTGTGTTGTTGCCAATTGTCTTGTCAATGGACACAGTCCCACTGAAAAAGCCAGACCCACTCACAGTAAATCCAAGGCTTTCAAGCTGTTGGGTAGAGATGGCAGATAGAGAGAACAGAGTACTGAATATAATGCAGATACATGGTAAAGGATCGTTATGGCGACCACACGTCAGCTTACCTGGATTGTCTGTTGTGTCAGATTTCCATCAGAAGTTGTTAGTGAGGCAAAGACATCCACAAGATCATTGGAATTCAACGTATCTCCTGCATAGAAGAATCTACCGCCTACAAATTGTTATGAAGAAAGAGGGAATTCTCAATTCAAATAATAAAATCAATCAACCAAAACATTACACAATCATTCCAGTTTACAATTTAAAGTATCCTTTGTGCAATCAAATGGATGCACATGGCTGAAAGCTTGTAAATTCATTGTAAAGGATGCTCTATACATCACCTGTTTTTTCAGACATCTCTCTCATAAGTGGATCTCCGCTGGGTCCTAAACTAATTGTGTGTACTGTAGCACCACTTTCCTTGGCATTGTTTACGCAATTTATTGGACTGTTAGACTCTCCATCGGTCAAGAAAATAATTTCTTTTCCATTTGAAAACCCATCAAGTGTTTTGAGAACCTGAAATATAAAGTAAATGTTCACTGATGCAATGTTGTCTGACATTATATTACATTTAATTGATGAATTCATCTTTTGTTTAATTACCTCTAATCCTTTAAAAAGACCAACACATATTTGTGTGCCACCACCGGGGTTGTTGGGAAGTGAATCAGCTAGCTTTTCTCTGGTCTCCAAATTATCAATCAAGGTCAATGGTTGTAGGACTGAGGCAATTGACTGAAAGGTGACAATCCCAACATAGGATTGGTCTTCAATAATTTGCCTCAAGAAGAGTGAGGCTGCTTGACGTTGTCTTACAATTCTCGGACCCTAAGAAAAGAAAACGTTCATGTATACATTCAAATCACCTTTGTATCTGCACATACAGAATTACTGTAATAAAATGTCAACATATTGTACCCCCATGCTTCCTGAAATATCCAGAACGAGACAAACTACTCTTTGTTGTCTTTGCACCACTGAGAATGTGGGTTCTGGACTGGGTGATGGTAAAGAACAGGAAGGGATATATTGTGAGTCCACGCTGGAAGAAAATATAACTTCCTCTACACTTCGGCCACCACACATCCTGTTCTGCATGTTTGGAGCCTTAGTGTTGTGATTTTCTTTATTGCAGAACTTGACTACCTGGGCAGAGACAACAAGTACAAATTAGGAGTCTATTGCCAATTAAAATTAGACAGATGAATTACAATGCAGTCTTGATTCAATCTATAATTTTTAAACGGTGAGGAATGTAGTAAGAAAAATACAGACACATCAATGAACATACAGACAGCGGTATCAGAAACAGCATTCATATACTGGACAACCTGGAATTGTAATTCATCAGATAGATTGTACCCACTGAGTCAATACTCTGACTATACATAATGGATGCTTTGGCCATTTGAGATTTATGCAGGAAGAAGTAACAGTCGGACGGATTCCCGTTGATATTGGTCGGTGTGCACATGGCTCCCCTGGGGATGGATCGCCACTGTCCTGTAATATTCTTATTACATCTAGAAATCGATTGTGAAAAACTGTTTATTCAGTAGTCTGGGGCTTTAAATAAAGGTAAAAAATTTAAGGAAAATTAAGTACTGTTGAGTAGTGTGGGGCTATAAATACAGGTTAACTTTAGGCAAGTGTACGTTAAGTTTCAAGTTAACTTTGAAGCATGATGGACACAGGAAAAGGACGTAGCGTGACCATGTTAAAACATTATTATCTAACTGACATATCATGAGTTAAAATATAAACTTAATAGACATAATCAATGTTTAGTTTTGCTGTACTTTGTATGACATCTCTTCCTAATATTGCAATCGTCTTGCAATATTAAATCAACATTACCTTGTAGCCTCCAGTGTGCCATTGTCTGTATAGAAGGGTTTTCTCTCATCATATTCATCATAAACACCCCATCTTAGATGTGCCCATTCATGTACAAGGACCCTACCTACAAACAACAGTTAAAAGTTATGCAGCATTCATATTATTTAAGATACAATCATTGAAGGAAATGCGTACACTACCTCTGGGTCCATAGAATTTAATGAGTTTATCATCTATCAGGAAATCAGGAGTCAGATGGATATAGCGACCCTCAGTTCCACATTTCCCATACTGAAGAGTGTAAGGATTATTCCCATCTAATAAGTTTGGCTCATCTATTATGATATTGGCCTTTAAAAATTAAAAAAAAAAAATATAAAAAGTTTCAAGAGAATAATATAAACACAAAGCACACGTCATTTATGTGATAATTTGATATTTTAAAGTGTAATAAAAAGTGATATTTCACCTTTTCATATGTTTCAGTATTTGCTCTGGAATAGTTTCCTGTCCAGTTTGGGGGTACTATTATTTTCACATCCTTGAAGTACAATTTGTTGTTCATCACTTGAAATAAATACGAGGAGGCGTCAGACACCATTTCCTAAATGAATGAATGAATAACTATATCAGGGTGATGAAGAAAGTATTTTGTCCATCTCTTCATTAATGCAGTGACTTAGTTGAGTTCTGGATTTTAATAAGTATTATCAATCTGCAGATTGGGAGAGAACTAGACCTCTGACACTAAACGACAAGCTCACATGACAAGCTCATATGAGAACATGCTAACCTTCTGATTCTTCTGATTCTGATTCTGATTCTAACTGGTATCCAATGACTAGTTCTATTGATGAGTGAATAATGTAAGCACACAGGAAATCCCAATATCTTCCACAAGGTCCAGCGACTTACAGTGGTCCACAGTATGTCATGCAAGTCCACATTTAAAGCAGATCCAGGCTAAAATAAATGTATTTTGCGATGTTTATATGATAGAATATTCATTTCTATCTTACCTTGATTCGTTCAAGGAGCAAAGGATCTTCAGTCACAGCAGGGTTGATAGCTATTAGAATATCTGTGTACCCATTGCCATCTAGTCGGATTCCACAGGCAAATCCTGACAGGTAAAACATTACGAGCACTACCACCACTTTGCAGGTCATGGTTCAAATACTCAGAGTGGTATGTTATCTGAGATTTGTAGTGAATGCTTCACAAAGATAGGAAGAGATACATATATAATGAGAAAAGTTGTTTTCCAGTATGAAAATGTTATTTACGTAATATTTTGCATATTTCTCCAACTCCAACATATTTTTCAAACCCCTTCATCATGGATAAACAAACTATGGAAATGCAAATTTCAGGAAAGTCCGATTTTCACATTCCACCTTGAACAGGTAGAAAAGTGCATGCCATTTTATCTTATACGTGTATAAAGTACAGATTATAAGTAAACCGTGATTAAACGCTAGTGTCTTTGATAATAGAACAATCATCATGTGATGTTCACTTCTCTTTAAAAATTAAGTATCATGTGATTTCTGTTTTTATCTGACCTCTTCCATGATGTTGAAGAAAAATGTAAGGATTGTTGTCATTCCAGGAGATGCTCCTTTCAGTTAATTATGTTTTATTTTGCTGACTGTTACTATGTCAGCTACATCATCAGATCACAAGACTGCAGATGTTCATAATCTGTTTATAATGAGACAGTCTCGGGACACTGGATTTGTGAACTCATAAATTTAGTAAAACCAATAAGGAAATTAATAAAGGCCAGTCTGTGTAATTACATCTCTAAACCTTTTTATATATACTATTTTATATGATACATGTAGTACTGTAGAAAACTAACGTTTTTGCAATCCAGTTTTGTCTGTCACCAAATTGGTTGCATCACAGGTACTGGCTCAGACTGCATAGGATGATGACAGATATTTCAGTGGATTGTTAGGTTAGCCAATTTGATTAGAGATAGGGAAATTTAGACAAGAGTATACACTTTCAGTCTGTTTAACCAGAGACATATACAAGAGAACACATATTCTATCCAACTAGAAAAACTAGCAACCGGTCGCATCTAAAATACATAGTGCCTGTGATGCAGTCTGTGAAACACAAATACAGATTATTTGAACTATAGATAGTGCATGGTGCCCATGATAAAATCACACAAACGTATTCCTGGAATTATACATAGGGCACAGTGCGATGGTATCTGTGACACACACTGATTTCTGAAATTATAGTGCTGTGCCCGTGATGCAGATGACAGCTCTTTTCTGGCTTTGGTATCAATATTTCTCAGATCATAATTGAAATTCTCTGAAGTACTTTCTCAACCTCCACATCCTCTATTCTAGTAGTTTATGCACGTCATAACATACGTTTCTCATGATTTTAAACAAAGAATGCTAATTAGTATGTAGCCTTCATCTGTCTGCTGTTTCCTACGTTATAAATTGCTCATGTTAAGGTGATCAAAATTCAGGCCCGTAGCTTTTTGGACCTTTTTGCAGCTTTTCCCAGGCGCACATGCCCCTACTCATTATATGTACAGGTCAGGGTCTTAAGTTTGAGATCACCTTTGGTAGAGACATAAATAGTTCTTTGCAATTCTTTGCGCAATAACCTGAGCATAAAATACAGTTTTTTGAACTTGTAATAGAATACGTTCAACTCATGTTGTTATTCTGTTGGAGTCAAAATAAGATAATTGCTCTGCCTATTATTTAGAAAATGTCTTTAGTTTCTTTAGATTAAAACACCAGTTCTCTGCTAACAACTCTGCTTCTGTCTGGAGATGGCTCAGGCAGATTATCAACTACAAGCCCAAAGCCCTCCACTCCACTAATGACTCTCGCCTGGCCAATGTCCTGAACGAGTTCTACTGCAGACTGGAAAGACAATTGGACTGTCCTGAACAGCACCCTCCCCAGCTTTGTTTATTCTCCTTTTCTCCAAAATGATAATGATTCTACCAACAGGCCTTAACGTTACTCCAGCAACGCAACCTATATTTTTTGCCAGGGCATTAGGCAATGCTATGTTCACTATAATGTTACGATGGGATTAATTTTTTAATCGGATGTTCTATCTGACAGTACAGAGCCATCTTGACATGTAGCTAGCTTATAGTTTTAAAAAGTATCAACATGAGACCCCCAATAACTGTAGCTTACTATATTTTCAGGTTTTGTACCTCACATTTTCTAATATGCATGCTTGTCATGCTATTTACGATACAGTAGGGTAGGCCTGACATGTAGGCCTATTTCACTGTCCTACCAGCTGGCTAGCCATCGAGCTTATTCGCTAACCTGTTGTTTTTTGTAGGCTACTCGAAGTGTAGGTCTTGGTGTCTGTCACTGAGGTGCTTGGCAAGGTTAGAAGTATTTCCTCCCTTGCAAGACACTGTTTTATAGCACATTTTACAAATAGGCTTCATGTCCGTGGGTTTGCAATCAGTGTCGGCTCTGTAGACAAAGTAGTCCCATGACTTCGGAATTCAGACACATTCTACATTTCACCCTATCAATCGCTTATTCTTGTTTGACCTAACTGAACATTGGGAAATTCTAATACCGAACTGTTTAAAAAAAAAACATATATAAAAGTAGGCAAACTACATTTCGGTATACCGTCTCTGTGACTCATCTTGGGGAACACCTAAACCGGGGAACAGACCAATGAACTGCTTCACCTGCATCAAGACACTCTCTTTTCTTTGGATTATAAAGACTAGCAACAAACTGTCGCCGATGCTTCTCCTGTGGATTAATATGGCTAGTGACTGTACTCACACAAAGAACTCTCTGACAAAAGGACTTTGATTGCATTACACGGACACGTTTGACTACGGACCTGCTTCAACCACCAACAAAGTAAATGAAACTAGCTATATATCACATTAGTGACATTGGCATGGAGTCATTTACATTGTGTATGTTTGATAAGACTACACTCCAAAACTAGCTACCGTTAGTTACCACTAGAACATTCCAGGTTATTAGACAAAGGCTTGTTCTCCACCCCCTACTTCCCGCTCTTCCTGACCCATTGTATGTTTTGTTTCATGCGTAAGCCCATCAAACTCTAACTAAAACCAATAACAAATATCCAGTACTGTTCATAATATTTCCATTTATTTATTTTAACCTGCATAATCTATTCTCTCACGTTACTTGATTGTCTCTACTCTTATAATTAATCTTACAGTGCATGGACATAGTACGCGTGACCATCGTTACACCTAAAATGAGAAATGCCAGAAGAAAGGTCAAATTAAAGGTGTTGGAAGTGTGTATTAATGTTCAGGAATTCATCAATATTTGTGCATGAACGTGGATGGTTTCATCAGAAAATAAACTACATAAATATTGTTACAAAATACAACAAACATTTGACATCATTAAAGGTTTCCCATTTTCAATTTAAATATATCAGGGCTTATTTGCTTGCAGAACAGAATCTTCCTAATATATAATGTGATATAATGTGTTTGATCTTTGTGTGTTTACTAAGCAGTGCTCAGTATTTTCAATCATTGAAGAGTGCACAATGTTATTTGGTAATTTGCAGACTCAAACCACCCGCTATGGCTACTATGGAGATGGATATGTAAATTGATATGTAAGCCCTGTTTGGTGAGTGATGGATGCCGTTGAAGGTGAAAGTTGTTTGTGTTTAACTTTTGTGGAGTTTTTGGGGACTGTGGAAAGTTTGGACTGGAGGAAGAACCTGCCAGAGTTTCATTTTTTATAGTCTGCTCCTGGAAAATAAAGTGCTGTCGTCATGTTGAACCTATGTTTGCTCTGTCCTTCCCGCCCCATTACAATGCCTCACTCTTCTTGCCTGCCCCAGTTGGCTCTTCTCATGATGCTACATTTATTTAAGATGTCCAGTCAAACTATTATGTAGTATGTATAATTATGTAGCTCTGTACCTTTTCCATTATCTAGTAAATCCATCTCACGTTTGTCTCCAGTATCAGACTCCAGAGTAGCTCTCACGTCTGCCAGTATGACAGGAAGTCCATTCTGGCTGACCTTTTCAAAAACCACCATGGCTTTGGCACCGTTTCTGGACAGTTGTTTCACGTGAGTCTCCACTGGTCAGCTTGGAATTTGCATGTACATGTCTGTAAATACAAATATATTCCATGAACATTTCAAATTTATGTAAACACACACCTCTGCTGTTCCTAAAATATACAGGTAAGCGAATTCTCTTTGGGATGAAGTTTAAACATATTATATTTCCGTCCAGAGGGGCTTTCTACAAGGATTATTAGTGGTGGACTGACGTCATAGAGTATCAGAAAAGCTGTGTTGTTGCCAATTTTCTTGTCAATGGCCACAGTCCCACTGAACAAGCCATACCCACTCACAGTAGTTCTTACGTACTATCATGATGACTACAGTCATCTAACCTGGATTGTCTGTTGTGTCAGATTTCCATCAGAAGTTGTGAGTGAAGCAAAGACATCCAGAAGCTCATTGGAAATTAAAGTATCGCCTACATAGAATAATTTACCGCCTACTAATTCTAATGAAGAAAGAAGGAATGATCAATTCAAATAATAAAATCAATCAACCAAAACAAAAACAAAACATCAACTCTACAATTTAAAGTATTTCTCCATAGTGCAATGAAAAGGATGGACATGGATGCAAGCTTGTAAATTCATTTAAAAAGATGCTCTATACCTCACCTGTTTTTTGAGACATCTCTGCAATACCTGGATCTCCGAGAGGTCCTAAAATACAATTAGACTCTCCATCAGTCAAGAAAATAATGTATTTTCCTTTGAAATCTCATCAAGTGTTTTAAGAACCTGAAAGATAGAGTAAATGTTCACCAAAGCAATCTAGTAAGAGATTATATTGCAATAAATTGAGAATGTATTATTACCTTTAACCCTTTATAAAGACCTTGACGTATTTGTGTGCCACACCCGAGGATAGTGGGCAGTGAATCAGCCAGCTTCTCTCTGGTCTCCAAATTATCAGTCAAGGTCAATGGTGTTAGGACTGAGGTAGTTGATTTAAAGGTGACAATCCCAATATAGGATTGGCCTTCAATAATTTTCATCAAGAAAAGTGAGGCTACTTCACGTAGTCTTACAATTCTCTGACCCTAAGAAAAGAAAGAAAAACATTTGTCAGACACTATATGTCCAAGCACAACAGTGGCACAAATACAGTCTGTTTATTGTTGATAATATTTCAGTGATTAGGTTACTCAATACAGTTAAATTGCTTTATTATCTGTATAATACAATTGTTATGACAGTAATACAGTTACGAAAAAAATGTACCTGCATGCTTCCTGAAATATCTAGAACGAGACAAACTACTCTTTGTTGTCTTTGTACCGCTGAGAATGTGGGTTCTGGACTGGGTGATGGTAAAGAACTAGAAGGGATATTTTGTGAGTCCACGCTGGAAGAAAATATAACTTCCTCTACACTTCGGCCACCACACATCCTGTTCTGCATGTTTGGAGCCTTTGTGTTGTGATTTTTTGTATTTCAGAACTCAACTACCTGGGCAGAGACAAAAAGTACAAATTAGGAGTCTATTTACATTTAGTCATTTAGCAGACGCTCTTATCCAGAGCAAGTCTATTGCTAATTACAATTTGAAAGATGAATTATAACGCATTGTTGATTCAATCTATAATTACGGTAAGGAATGTAGTAAGAAAAATACAGACACATCAATGAACATACAAACAGCGGTGTCAGAAACAGCATTCATATACTGTAAAACCAGCTGCTGGTTTTACAGTATATTTTACAATATTTTACAGTATTCATATACTGTAAAACCAGTTTATGGTATGGCGACTGTATCGAGCGATGGAAGGACTCAAGTGACGTCAAGTCCTCGAGACGTCAATCTCATAATCGTCATTGACAACTTGATAAATTAAGGTTATGTGACAAATGTTTCGATTTGCAAGTGTCAAAAATATGTTATCATATATCTTGTTGTATTATAAACAACGTTACGTCTTTGCTACTTTACGTTTATGATATTTATTTTTAGGTTCTTATAACATTAATTACACATTTTCTTCAAATGCGTATGGCCTCGTGGTAAAGCGCAACCTATCACTCAAATGTAGTGAGATTGCATCCCCTCACCCCGTTTTAGTAGAAGTATATGCTAAAAGAATATATTACTAGATGATAATGTAAGCTAGCGGTTAAGGTTTTGGAACATGCTTTTGCAACCGGGAAAGGGATGGCCACATTTGAAGGCTGGTAAAACTAGAGAAAGATGTAGGCTATATGTGCTTATGTACACCTACTATCTCATATTTGTATCTATCTCTGTCTATCTAGCTCTGGCAATCTACCTGTATCTCTGGTTCTGTCATTGAATGTATAGTGTCCTTAAATAGGCCTGTGTCTCCTCTTTATAACCTACGAATATTAGTGATGTCTGATGTCTTGTAAGCGTTTGAAACAAACGCTGTTTGTCTCAGCTGCTCGTGTGACGTCCGATGCTTCGGACGTCACTTCGACACTTCGACTCTGATCACGTGGTTTTTGGCCATTTGAAGCTACGCTCGACACGTTTGTATCGGTACAAATTGTTTCGAAAGGTCGATACCGCTTCGTGTGCACGGTATCGAGCGTAACATCACTACCATATGAACGATTTTCCTGGACAGGGAATAGGCCCTACCTAGAAAAAATATTCTCATTAACCGTAGGTCCGATTGACTTGAAACTCGGTAGACACGCTGCTCATACTAATGCGATGATTCTTAAACAGCACGTTTGCCGATTATCTTTGATTTTTCGATGCAACAATAAAAAGGGAAGTCCGCCAGTTTGTCGAAAGGGACTTTGATAGACGACGGCCTGAAGTCCTAGCTTACCCACAGTCGAGGCTGCTGTCAGTTTACTCAAAAGAACCCAGGAGATGCTCGCTGGCTCAAACCAGTGGCAGCTGGTGAAAATTATTCTCGGTGGGGCTGCGAAATATTCAGTCAATTCGGTAACCATCCCAATATAATGCAGAAACTGCATGAGTTCTCTGTGAAATAGTTTATGTAGCTAATTAATGCACACAGCTATAGGCAAATGTCCACATTTGTGGACAATAAATATCATTACACTCTGTTCAGAAATATTGAAAAACTTTGTGCACTTGTTTTATTTTCTCAGATACATGTTTAATGTCCTTAACCCCTGTCACGGTCCATGGCCGAGGTGAAGTTGGTTTCATATTCGACATTCGACATTCGTGCTATTTTCAGAGATTAGCGATTTTCTATCATTTAAAAAAAAGTTTTATTGAAAAAGTAAAGGATGTGGAAGTAGGTCAGACATTGTTGGAATGCTTCTGTTTTTTTGAGGTTTTATAGTCATACAAATATTATAAATGTCATAATTTTTCAAAATTGTATGGGTAATTTTCATCCGGTCCCTAACTCGATGCTGCAAAGTAGCGTCTTCCGAATGTGAGACGAATGTCGAATGTCGAATATGAAACTAACTTCACCTTGCTCGGTCCATGCTGTATCTGTTCCGAATGTTATAAAAAGCAAGCACCGTCACACCTAAGGTTTTTTTTCTTCTAACAAAGCATTATTTTACACATTTTTGTGTGTGTTTCAATCAGTGGTTAAAACCCTTCATTATGCCGCAATAGTAGTGTAACTTAATTTAAATTCCTTTGCCAGCCTTATAATTTGAAAAATAGAATGTCATATGCCGCTGAACTTTCGATGCGTTTTTTCTGTACGGACCTCCTGTCAAGCCAGATCATGCATACTCAGTTGATGTCAGACAAATAAAAACCACTGACTAGAAGTGTTGTATTTATTAGTCAAGATCAGCTCTGGTGATTTGATGTCGGTTTTGCACATATTAAATCATCAAAATTCATAACTGTCCCACTTTACCCAATGTCCCACATTACCTGAACTCACCCTAATAATAATAATACATTTATTTATATAGCCTAGCGCTTTCCAAAGTTCTCAAAGTCCCTGTACATGGTTAAAATAAACATAAAACAAGGACATCATATAAAATCACAAGATTAATTACACATTAAAAGCAGATCTAAAAAGGTGCGTTTTGACTAATTATTTAAAAGTTGATAGGTCGGTGCAGTCTCTGATGGGTTTGGGGAGTAAATGTGAAAACATGTTCATTACATTTCAAATAGCATAAAACACAAATAAACATTAAAATTTAGTAGATTTACAAAAACACTTGGAAGGCCATAATTTCTTCCCTATCAATACATGTCTTTCCTATCAATACATTTCTTTACAATCCTAAGGCAATTAATTTCTATGTTTTGAAGACTTAAAATATATAGGTCTCAGATCCAGCCTTTCTTGTGCCGGAGCTTTGACTATTCTGGGATTGCCAGCCTCTGCAGATCGGCTGCGACGTCATCCATGGGTTGCTGTGGTAATGTCCCGCCCCGAGCTGCACCTCTGGTTGTCGTGGAGATGATGGATCTGCAGTCCTGGGAGAGGAGCACAGTGTCCAGGAGGGCCTTGTATAGCAGCCCAGCGATGGGGCCTCCAGCCAGGATAAACTCTGGGCTTGTCCCTCTTCTCAGTTCAACCACTAGGGGGTGCACAAGAGTGCCCTTGTACAGCCTGGTCAACAACAAAGACAATGTTAATGCTAACACTAGTTCAAGTTCAAGCCTTTCATTGTCAGATGCACAGAACCATACAAGGTCAGACTGGACACTGAAATTCTTGGGACAAGACAACGCAAAGCAACCTGGCATAACATAACATATAAGTACCCAGAACATAGATTACATCTATGATAACAGATTACATCTATGATAAAATAGAATATAATGAACCTCCTAAATATACAAAATAATATACGATATACAATATACAAGAAAGTATACTTAACCTCTAATACACATAACAACCTATACTAACCTTATAAACCTTTACTAATCTAAAGACAAGAGGGGTACAATTAGTGCAATATTGCTGATAATGCAACCAGTAGCTGAAGGAAAAATGTAACTGTACAAACACAGGGCCTTTGTTGAAGAAAAAATCCACTTTTCTACTGTCATAAACCCAACATTCACTGTTTAGTTTGGTTATATATTTACGCAAGTTGTTATGCTACAGGAGATGGTGGCTGTATATGAAAAGTTCTTATCAAATGCATCTGTTCAAAGCAGCAAAAAAAATAAATTTTTGACTATAATGATAAGAAACTTTGTTAATGATTTGCTTAATAACATGATAAAAGTCCAATTTGAGTGCAAAGCTCCCATCAGTTATAGTAAGGGTTCCAGCTTACCTTGCACATTCTGTCTCCACTAGAGGAGAGCATAGCAGCTGGTTCAAATTGAGACTGTCTTTAAAGCAGGCCTGCCATTGGCTGTAGGCATGGGCCACATCCAGGTCCAGCTTCCATGTACATTTCTGGATTATTCCTTCAAACTTCTGCAGCACCAGACTCTCACTCTTCGAGATCCCTGATACATACACAGGAAGGAGTTATCACCCACAGTTGAGCAATCAGGGCTAACAAAGCTCAAACATGGCTCTGCTGGTTTTAGCCACCTAAGCAAAAAGCATTTAGTCTGCATCCCCTTATAAAACTGATTACAACATTTCAGTGTGTGTGTGTGTGTGTGTTTCAGTGTCCCCACCTGTCTTTGTCTTCTGTCTGCAGAGTTCTCCATAGACCATGCCCAGGAG
Source organism: Hypomesus nipponensis (assembly GCF_054491055.1). Lineage (NCBI taxonomy): Eukaryota > Metazoa > Chordata > Actinopteri > Osmeriformes > Osmeridae > Hypomesus > Hypomesus nipponensis. The sequence continues at coordinate 4,873,970 of NC_140386.1, forward strand.
CAGGGCCTGCAAGAGAGGCAGGTCAGGGGGAGGGGCTGCGTGTGTCATCCAATAGCAGGTGACGCTTACAGACAGATGCAGGTGAGGCGGGATGCCAGTCAGTGACTGAGTCACTCCCAGGGTCTCTAACATCACCGTCAGACGATCTGGGAGGTGGGCCTGCAGGACGGAAAGGAGCGCTAGACTGAATCCTTCTGCTCAAAAAAAACTAACAAGTTTGGTGTTTATTTCAAATTGACTCAGTCAATTAAGCTCAAGTTTGTTTTAATAACCAATGATCAAAATCCTTTCAATCTTTTAGCCAAGTACTGAACTGTTGCATCATATACATTTTTTTTTACCTTATTCAGAGTGTCCAGCTGCAGATTTTGTACAGGCCCACTGAGGATAGGCTTGACCATGTGACTAGTCAGACTCAGGCCATCTCTGTCATACTCCTCAACCATACATTGTCCCGTCTCCATCGATGCAGGGGATTTCCCACCCAGTAGCAGCCCGTACAATATCTGCCGTATGGGCCTTGAGGTGATTTGTCCGCTGGGTAAGCTAGTGTTCTCTACCTGGGAATTCTGCATCACTCTTCTAAAGAGTATAATGTCAATGATGTCCGAGCTGAGCTTCCCCTGTGTCAGCGATAGGAGGGCCCAGTCTGGCAATACCTTCACAGGCTCTGGAATATTGGATGGTGGGGTCCCGTTCCTGAAGAACTCCCCCAATGAGCTAGGAGATAGTTTGTACTCTTCCATGCTCAACATGAAGGCTTGTTCTGTTTGTTTAGATTTCACCCTATCACCGTCATCCATTAACTTGAGCACAGCGCTCAAGGCATTCTTCTTATTTTTGCCTAACCAGTTGAGCAAGCCGTCGATATTGGCAAATCTCCCTCTCAATTTCGAGAAGTCAGACCATTTTACGGACACGCCCTGCCTGGCGAGATTGAAATAATCGTTTCCTGAAATGGAGGCAAAAACTGGTAGTAGAGACCGGTCGATGTTGAACCTAGAGCAGAATCTTTCTTGAGTGAAGTGTTTGGCGGGAATACCCGTCTTCAAGCCCCCTTGCTTCCACTTGAAATGTGGGATGGGTAGAAATCCTGCTGGGACGTCGAATATGTAGAAGTCACTGTCATTGGAGAGTACGGGGCAATTCCACTCCCTTGCCAGTGAGGCTATTTCTCTGTCTGCTTCAGCGATGCTCTTTGCAAAAGGTACTTGCAATTCGGTGAGAATCTGTGAGAACACACATTTAGTAATGGGTGGCAAGACATTACATTTGCGTCCCACTGACACGTCGTGAGCTTTGTGAATCTTTTCTTCAGCTCGTTGTTTCAGAGTCTCAAACTTCTTGTCTGTGTAGTCAGACCCACCATCAACAACAACATAGGGTTCAATCCCATTTTCTCTCAGAGCCTTGATAAACTCACAGATGAGACCCTCAAAAGAATCATAGTCTCCCCCGTGACTCTGGTCCAGTTGTTCATCAAAATAAAGTAAGTAGTATAGATTTTTGCCATCGATTACCAGTTTGCTGTTCTTGAAGGAAACATCTTGTAAAATGTGTCCATTGTTATCCACAAAACTGGTCAGTCCTCTGACTCCCATGATGTGATCTCTGTCTTTCTAAGTCGATATCCTGTTCCGAATGTCATGAGTTCACTGGAATTTATAGAGTTAGAGTCACGGTCACTACTTCCTTAAGTTTCATTTTTCTTACATCACTCATGATTCTCATCAACCCCTCCCAGTGTTTTGTTTTGGAGAAACAAAACCACAGACACATTTCTATTTCATGCTGCATTACAACATTAGGCTTAACGTAATGCAATCTATATACCAAACGTTGTAGCCATATTAGGCCTAGAAATATAACATATAATATAACATATCAACCTGAAAGAATGTGACGTCTGATATTTAAGCAATAAGCCCCAAGAGGCCGTGGTTTACGCTGATTTTAGAACAGGTAAGGGGAGTTGTTAGGCACGACGCGAAGCGGAGAGGACACCCTAACCTAACCCACTCTTTATATTATTATTATACTATTATATTATTATACATTACATTATATACATATACATACATATATATACATATATATATGTATACATATATATGTATATATATATATATATTAATATATATATATATATTAATATATTAATATATATTAATATCTAAGTGTGTGTGCGCGTGCGTGTTTTCAGAGGTAACGCATGTCTTTCGTTTCTGCAACTTCAGTACAGAAAACGAAACAGTATTGCTTCAGATCAGCTGACAGCGTTATGCAAGGGCTAAGTTTGCCCATGTGCACAGAGTACTGCTATCGATGTGGGGCCGGAAGCATCAAACATGTGGACAGCAGTCACTGATCAGTCAAATTTTTCGGATGAAAACGAATACACTTTTTTCTATTTAATTGTACAATTATAATAATAATAGGGTTATTTCAGGTAATGTAGGACACTGTATGGTGGAGGCTCCAGTAGACTTACAAAATAACTGTTAACTCGCCCCAGTGGTGTTTTTGTAAATCGTTTTAGGGCTTAGGAACATTTTCATGTTGGAATTAAATGTACAATACACAATATTATAGAAGCCACACAATTTCAAACATAACATGTGTTGGAAAAATCGACCCCCTCTCTCACTCAGGCAGCATTTTCAGGTAATGTGGGACAGCTTGTCTGGTAAAGTGGGACAGTCATCGTCTGTCAACCTATAGTCTGCTAAATGCTAATATAATAATAATTTGTTTATATACAACAATGCTAGGTGTAAGGGTGTGGCAAGATTCATTTAGTTGTGGGGTTTGACTTATACAATAGGCATAAAGTGTAACTGATGTAAACCTTAGTAAACTGCAGTCTGTGCTAGCTAGCTAGTCCCGCTGCGTTAGCATTTTGTTGGACTTGCGTTAGCGGTCACGCTTAAGGCCGATTTATACTTCTGTGTTTTTAAGCACACGCACACGGGGACCGCCCTTTCCGTGAAGAAACGCCTTCTGCGTGTCCTCTCCGAGCCCTTCACAGAGCTCTGCGTGCACCTCCTGATTTTCCTGACTATCCGTCTGTCCGCGCGTCATTTTATGGATACCCCTTGGCTGTGATTGGTCCGTATAGACCAATTATTTGTTAGTAAACATTCGGGATGCGCGCGCAATGTGGTTGCAGAAAACCGGGAAAGGATAGCATTTAAAATGGCAAAAGGACCACACGGATAATACAAATAGTTAGATTTAAAAAGACCAAAAAGGTCGAGGAGGACAGCCTTTAAGAGAGAAAGCGATTACCTATTGATCTGTTGCATCAGAATTTTGATTTGGGTCACGAAAGTCTTGAAATTTGAGCGAGAATGACGCCCGGTACAGACCCCATAGTCGGGCGGCAACCATGTCTTTGCGTAAGGTCACAAAGTTAATAATTTTAGAGAATCTACTTTTTAATCTAAAAAGTCGAGCAGGGCAGCTTTCAAGAGATAAGCGAATTCTGCTTTTAGCCAGCTGGTCCAATTGTTTTTCTGATTTATTTAAACTGGCAATCTGAGTGACACTGCGTCCCCGTTACACTGTTATGACGTTAGCCTCAGTCAGACTCGCTCACTGCAGTGGCAGTGTGCAGTGTGCCATGGCAGTGGGCACAATGTTGTATTTCACTCCATTATAGCCTACACCAGAAAACATCAGGGAGGACTGCCTGATGTAGATACGAGCCTGATGAAGATATGCCAGCATCTGAGATTTCTTTAACCGAGCTTATTTCATTCGTCATTTGCCTGAGAAAGCGACCTCCATTAGCCAGGCTAGTTTTGCCCAATCACTTGGTCAGGCTATTTAAGGGTATCGGGGTCAAGTGACTTTTGTGTATAGAAAAGTGAAACTTAAATGTATTTGTCCAAAGGCCAAGAGCCCCAATAAGTTAATGTCAAGCCCTGCAATCCAGTGGCCAGAGATATATGATGACCTGATCACACTCCAAGTGTAATAGACCGGGGAGAAGTTCGTCTTTTGCAACCAACATGCGCAGTTGAGCCTGCTTGACAGTTGTGTGACGTAGGGCTATAATTGGTCTATTAAGAACCGCTTGCGTCAGGGGTGGGGGTGGGGTTGCCGTGACCAACAAGACAACAGAATCCTTTGACCGCCATTGTTGTAAGTTTTACAACTTTTATTTCAGCTAAACAGAACATGTAAATCAGCATCTGAATTAAAATGTGACGAGAAATGGGCAGTGTAGTTGCTGAAAATTTGCTTATTTTATTGATGAAACGGCTCATTTGTAAATTTGCTCCGACTTTTCGATAACCTAGCTAGCATTGCAGTGCAGCGCTACTGTTCTGCCGGTGAATTGCTTTCAGCACGCAGAGCCGTCGGAGTAGTATGAATTCAACCAGTCCGTCCGACTCCGTCCGACTCTGTGCATGCGTCTGTCCGTTAACGGAGACGCAGAAGTATAAATCGGCCTTTACAAGTCTGAGAATGCTGGTTCGATGACAGTGTAAGTTGTTATTTAGTTGGGAACTTAAGTGCAGTATGATGCATTGGTATTAAACATTTGAGAACTGTCGAATTAAATTACTTTTATAGCATAAACACAGCATTACTAGATGTCCCACTTTACCTGAAAAATGCTGTCCCACATTACCTGACACGATCAGGTAATGTGGGGCAGTCACTTTACGCATCATTTTTGAGGACGCTGATTGGCTAAATATGTGTTTCTTGTTAGCAACGGTCAGCAATTCACCTATCGCCTGTAGGTTGGTAGGCGGGCGCTTTTTCTAGCGCCCCAGATGTTGAGCATGAAATACATTTATCCCAAAACATAATTTTAGTATATATATACACAACACTTTATTGTGTATTTTTAATACAGTCATGCTTAAAATGATTAGTTATTGTTTAGAAAATATATTACATGAAAAACAAAAATCTAAAACACTTTTCACCAGGGAGGGCAGCGACCTAGCACCCTCTATTGCTAAGGCTACATAAGACCTGGACCTCGGCACCAACACTCGACACAATTCCCATGCAGCGTAGCCTCGGCCTTAACTGGGACTTAAAGACAGACACGTTTACCTTCAGGGTCAAAGATGAAGAGAAACCCTTCACTTGTAGAGGTGTTCTGTCTACAGTCAACAGCCTGTATGACCCCTTAGGCTTTGTCGCACCCGTGACCATTCAAGGTAAGGCCTTGCTACGGGAACTCACCACTGAGAGATCTGACTGGGACGCTCCACTACCACTGGAAAAGAAACACATCTCAAAATATTCACATCTCAAGAGCGTATGCTCCAATCTCATCGCCTCGAGCCAAATTCAGAGAACTTGGCTCCTCTCATATGGGTGGGGCCTGGGAAAGGATGATTGGTCTTGCTAGACGCACCCTGGACGCTATGTTCCTGCGTTTAGAGTCCACAAGACTCAGTCACGAGACTCTCACAACTTTCATGGCCGAAGTAGCAGCCATCTTAAATGGAAGACCTCTAACCTCTGTGTTTACCGACTCTGCAGACCCACTGTTACTTACTCCCTCCACTCTATTCACACAGAAAGTTGACACACACACAGAGCTCCTGCTGGGGACTTCGACACAAGGGACCTGCACAAACGCCAGTGGCGTCAAGTACAATGTCTTGCAAACTTTTTCTGGGACTAAAGGAGAAAGCAGTATCTTCCCACACTGCAGACACGCAGTAAGTGGACTTCAGACCAGCCAAAAACGCAGCCTGGCAGTGTTGTCCTTATGAGTGACTGTTCGACCAAACGGAACGAATGGCCACTCAGACTTGTGACACAAGTGTTTCCAAGTAAAGACGGAAAATAAATCAAGGTCTCCAAAGGAGATGGAATGAAGTTGTTCCTCAGACCCGTTACTGACCTGGTCCTTCTTGTTGCACCTGAAGACTAAGATAGCAAGTAGTTTTCAAGTTTCTAAGTAGTTGTGGTATTTATTCATACCAGGCGGGAGTATTATGTTTTCAGGGCTGCCAAGTTTTCAAAGATTTGGTGGGGCCAACCACAATTTTGCTGTGTACAAAGCAACTCCCTCCCCCCCCCCCCCCCCCCCTCTGTGTTTGTGCGTCTCTGTGGCTTTACTCGGTGTATCTGCGCCTCGTCCGTTACTGTTTGCAACGTCAGCGAAACTACTGGGGTGGCATTGCCTTCTCAGCGTGAGTAATACAAAGTGTGGCGTGAGAGCGTGTGAACAGGTTGAAATGCGTATGTCTCACGGCCAATGCGTGACAGTTGGCAGCCCTGTGTTTTGAGTTTGTTGTTGTTATGTTTTGAGTTTGTTGCTGGTGCGGGTGGCGTGGTGACGTCGCTGTGGGGATGTATTTCTCCAGTCACCCACGGGTCAACATTCCAGCGGTTTTGGACACAGATGTTGAGGTGGAAGGACAGAGAGCTAGAAGATGTGTCTGGTGACTGCATAAGAGAGACCAGAAATGACATGTAATAAAGCCTGTCCACACACACACAACCAGTCAACTCAGTGAGATGGTGGAAGTCATCCTTTCAAGACATGCAAACATGATGTAAGCATACTCTTGTGCACTATGGGGACTGTTATCAAACAGTCTTTTGAAACTATGAGGACAGCCTGTGAGGTTATTACGGTAAAGCATAGAAGACAACACAGAGCATGTCTGTCACCTAGTGGTGACACTGCATAACTGCATTTAAATGTGACCTGCGAGAGTCTGAAAATACAAATTGAGGACTGCTGAGTGAGGATGCCATCGTTAATTATTAAAATATCTGGTTGTGAAAAGACACTGATTCTGCCCAGGGACGGACTGAGACAATACTTCAGGCTGGGAATTTGACTCCATCCCAAGCCTCTGAAACTGTACTGAAGATGTTTGGGCTCCCACAAACTCTTGCACACGCACACACACTCCCTCAAAAACTAATTACACCAATCACATTACAGAAACATGTATGTGGATGGACACACAAAACAATTAGTCTACATTTTTTAATTAAAAGAGTTGAAAGAGTTGACCTTGTGACTGATTCTGCCCAGGGACGGACTGAGAATACTTCAGGCTGGGAATTTGACTCCTCCCAGGCCTCTGACTGAGACTGTACTGAAGATGTTTGCTCCTTCCCAAACTCTTGCACATGCGCACACACCTTCAAAAACTCACTACACCAATCAAAGCACACAGGCAAGTGTACGTGGATGGACACAACAATTAGTCAAAAAAACTTTATTAAAAGAGTTGACAGAGTTGACATTGTGACATTCTCCACCAATCCATCTAATGTAGGAAATACCAGAGGCTTTATAAATTTAGTTTATGAAAGAAACCCACTTTTTGGAATGGGTTTTGTAAAAACACTGCAATGCAGATGTAGCAAAGCTATTGGAAATTCTTTGAAAACATAATCTGAGCCATTTTAACATTTTGCATGGCTCAAGCCTTACAGTGCATGCACATACACTTGACCATCATTCTACCTAAAATAAGACTAATAAATGCCAGAAGAAAGGTCCAACTAAAGGTGTTGGAATTGTGTATTAATGTTCAGGAATAAATCCATATTTTTGAATGGACATTTTTGGTTTCATCAGAATCTTTTTTTTTTCAATATACCAGAGCTTACTTGCTTGCAAAACAGAGACGTCCTATTTTATAATATGTGATGTTGATCTTTCTTTGTTTTCTATGCAGTGCTCAGTACTTTCAATCATTGCAGAGTGCACAATGTTAGACTGTAATTTGTAGACTCTGTTTTCATTTAAGTGTCATTGTCACACCTACAATCAAACCGACTGCTATGGCTACCACGGCGATGGATATGTAAATTGCTATCATGTTTACACCATTGCCAGGACTTTCAATGTACCCAATGACCTTGGTCACTTGAGCAAGGTTGGTGGTTTCAGAGGAAAGCACATCCTTGTCAACTGCTTTAACAGCAAAGAACAGAGTGGTGCCATTTTTCATCGTTCCACTGGTGGGAGTGAAGGAGAGTTGTTCTGAGGATCCAGATTCACTTGGTAGCAGGTTAGATGAGTTGACTAGATGAGCGTTGCTGAAGTGGGATCTGAGTACATCAGGATCCTCACTGTAGCGGATCTCGTATTCACTTGCTGAAAAGAAATCACACGTCAGGTACTTATGACGTACAGTCACTTCTGTTTCGGCAAAGTGCCCGAAACGGAAGCCATGTTGTGGGAGTACACATTTGTTCTCACCTGTTCCCTGGTCCAAGTCTTCCCCAGGTGCAGTCCAGGTGAGCAGCACTCTGTCCTTCACCAACTCTGCATTCAGGTCTGTGATGGTGTTGGGGGGGAATTTTGTTGCAGTAGGAACACCAGGGGGCAGATTCACAGTGAAGCTCTCGCCTATGGCTGTCCTGCTGAAGATGCCGACATCTGCCACTAGGTCCTCCTCACCAACAGAGGGCTTTAGTGGATTGAGCTCCACCTTTCCTGAATGGACAGTCATCAAACAGTTAACTGAAGAAGGAAATCAGTGAGGCCTAGGTTACATTTGATGTAGTTGGCAACAAGGACTATAGAAGTCTTGCAGGACTATAGATTTTAAGATTTGCAGTGTTTCACATGAATTCACATCCAAATCCATTGTGTCCAAAAACGTTGAATTTAATGGAGCCATACCATCAACCACATATCAAGGTATGTACATGGCACCACTGCGTCTGTTAAGGGAGAATCTAGCTGTTCCATTTCTGTTGTGTACTCTCACTTTCAAGTTGTATTTCCCACCTCTCATTTGCGTAAACTAAAGTATCTGGAAAAGATGCCATCATTTCCGAAAGCATCTGCACCTTAAAAAAATGTGTCTGATAGGTTTGTTATTTATATTGAAGGCACTGACAAAATGCAATATTTTTTATGTGACATCACAAGGGGACAGGTAGTGGAGGGATGTTACATTCCCAGACAATAAAGGTGGCAACCATAGACATGTATATATGTCTATAGTGGCAACACCCTGAAATGGCTGCGGTGGCCCACACTACATTTCCCAGAATCCATCACCAATTAGACTGGTGTAGTTGTTTAAGCCATCTAATTAAGTTAGGACTACTGAAGGGGGGAGGGGAAAGAGTAGGTCGAGAAACCGAAAAAAAACAGAGGGCACATGGCTGGGTAAATTGGACCAGAGGCAGTTTATTGCAGTTTGAATACTAAGCCCTGTTTGGTGAGTGAAGGATGCTGTTGAAGGGGAAAGTCGTTTCTGTTTAACTTGTGTGGATTTTTGTTAGACTGTGGAAGTTGGAACCTGCCTCAGTTTCATTTTTTGTAGTCTGCTCCAGGAAAATAAAGTGCCACGTTCATGTTGAACCTGTGTTTGCCTTGTCCTTCTCGTCCTGTTGCACTGCCTTACTCTTGCCTGCCCTAGTTGGCTCTTCTCATGACACTTCATTTATTTTAGTCCAGTCAAACTATTATGCAGTATTTATAATGATTTAGCTCTTTACCTGCTCAATTTTGCTCCAGTTTGTTCATGTGAGTCTTCACTGGTCGGCTTTAAATTTGCATGTCCATGTCTGTAAATGCAAATATATCCCATGAACATTTCAAATGTATGGAAACACACACACACCTGCTTTTCCTGAAATATATAGGGTGAGAGAATTATCTTTGGGATCATGTTTAAGCGTATTATATTTCTGTCCAGAGGGGCTTTCTACAAGGATGGTTGGTGGTGGACTGAGTTCATAGAGGATCAGAAAAGCTGTGTTGTGGCCAATTGTCTTGTTAATGGACACAGTCCCAGTGAACAAGCCAGACCCACTCACAGTAAATCCAAGGCTTTCAAGCTGTTGGGTAGAGATGGCAGATTGTGAAAACAGATTTATACTATATATAATGCAGATACATTTTAACGTCTTGTTGTGGCGACTACAGTCAGCTAACCTTGATTGTCTGCTGTGTCGGACCTCTATCAGAAGTTGGTAGTGAGGCAAAGATATCCACAAGCTCATTGGAATTCAAAGTTGGAATCCTTAATTAATTAGTTATAATTAATTTATTAATTATTTCGATTATATTAATTATTTAGATAAAGATTTTGCACATTGATACAACAGGCCACAAGGTTTGGCCACGCCTGAATTATGTATTACAATTTTCTGAGATTTTGGACTTTCATGTAGGGAAAATCATGTTGACTTTACATTTAGTAGACGCTCTTTTCCAGAGCGACTTGCAGTACGTACAGGGCCATTCCCCCCGTGGCAAGTAGGATGAAGCGTTTTGCCCAAGGACACAGCGCCATTTTGCACCACCATGAATTGAACCGGCAACCTTCAGATTAATAGCCCGATTCCCTAACCGCTCAGCTATCTGACTTTATTTGTCATGGGGAACAAAAAGGCCTCAAGGACGCATTAAGTCCGCCATGATGGATTTTCCTGGACAGGGAATACCTAGAAAAAATATTCTCATGAACCAGAGTTATGATTGTCTTGAAACTCGGTAGACATGCTGCTTATACTAATGCGATGATTCTTAAACGGCACGTTTGCCGATTATCTTTGATTCTTCAATGTTACAAAAAAAACTGTTTTTTGATGAGGGGATGTTGTTCTACAGTCACCCACTGGTCAACATTCCAGCAGGTTTTGGACACAGATGTTGAGGTGGAAGGACATAGAACTAGAAAAGATGTCAGGTGACTGCATAAAAGAGACCAGAAATGACATGTAATAAAGCCTGTCCACACACACACAACCAGTCAGCTTAGTGAGATGTTGGAAGTCATCCTTTCAAGGCATACAAACATGATGTAACACTATGACGTTTACACTCTTGTGCACTGTGAGGACTGTTATCAAACAGTCTTTTGAAACTATGTAGCATGTGCACTGTGAGGACTGGGTTCTTTCTCTCTCTCTCTCTCTCTCTCTCTCTCTCCTCTGTGCGCTCTTTTCCAGTGCCAATGACATCACTAATTGGGGGTGGAGTGGGCGTCTAGTGGGCCACTTAATTTCCATAGAGGTACGCGTATATAAACCTGGGGTCCTTACACCAGTATGTTGTCACTCTGCTGCTGGCATTGGTGTGACGAAGCCATGATCTGGGTGCTGTCTTGAAGTGCGAAGTGTGTGTGTGGAGGAGCAGACGCTGATCGAACCGTGGTGTACCCGTATTTGTGTGACTATATCCGTATACAAGCACCCACTGGGTATTGTGGCTGCCGTGTGGGGTACCTGCTATAAACGTAGCGTTCCGCGCAAACTGTGACGTGAGCGGCAGACTTTTTCAACCGCAGCCAGCATTGCTGGTTGCTGTTCTCCGCATATATGATAGTGGTGCTGCTCATAGCCCAACCAGTTTTTGGTTGGTGTTCTTTTCCTCCAGCCTGTTGGTCGTATTGTAAGTGAGAGTGCATGTATTGTACATCACAGGCTGGAGTGGTTTTCTTTATTTTCTTTATTCCTTTGTTTTGTCGTCCCCCCCCCTTCCCTCTCGTGTAGCCGGCCTCGGTGGTGGTATAGCCAGGGTAGCCTATAGGACCCTTTTGGAAGGCAACTTTCCTAGTTCCCCTTCATGCACTCAAAGAGTAGTTCAGATGTGAAGTTGCTGTGAAGTGTGAATTCCAAAGCCCTTAAATCACGTTTATCAGAGTGACATTAAGTTGCAGTGTGTATAGATAGACAGTGGTCACTTGTGATATTGGGACTCTAACCCTTCGATTGGTCTTCTCTAACCCTAACCCTTACAACCCCCCCCCCCCCCCCCCCGTATTTACCTGTTGACCAACCAAACCAACACCTCGATACCATGTGTTAATAAAGATTGTTTATACTTTTCTAAGAACCTGTGTTTGTACATATTATTAGTTCACAGAGTTCCCCTTGCTCTGGACAACCAGTGTAGGGAGGTTACTGTTGCATTGACGTATAGAAGACAACACAGAAGAGCATGTCTGTCACCTAGTGGTAACACTGTATAGCTGCATTTAAATGTGACCTGCCAGAGTCTGAAAATACAAGATGAGGACTGCTGAGTGAGGATGCCATTGTTAATTATTACAATATCTGGTTGTGAAAAGAGACTGATTCTGCCCAGGGACGGACTGAGACAATTCTCAGGCCTCTGAGACTGTATTGAAAATGTTTGGGCTCCCACAAACTGTTGCACACGCACACACACTCCCTCAAAAAACTAAACTACACCAATCACAGCACAGAAACATGTACGTCGTGGATGGACACACAAAACAATTAGATCTACACTTTTTTTCATCTAAAGTAGTAAATACCACAGGCTCTTCCATGTTATGAATTTAGTTTTTGAAAGAAACCCACATTTGGAATTAGCCTGAGTAGAAATGCTGCAATGTGGGTTCAGTAAAGCTATTGGAAATAGTTTGAAAGAATTAGGTTGTATTATCTGAGCCATTTTAACATTTTGCATTGCCGAAGACTTACAGTGCATGCACTTAAGCATGACCATCATTCCACCTACAATGAGACTAAGAAATGCAAGAAGAAGTTTTTGTTTTCGTGCAGTCGTTGTCACACTTTCGATCAAACCGAACGCTATGGCTACCATGGCGATAGAGTCCGTCACTTGCATCAAGACACTCCGCTTTCACTGGATCATAAAAACCACCAAACAGTCGCCGACACTTCTAATATGAATTAATTTGGCTATATGACTGTACACACACAAATAACTCTCTGACAAAAGGACTTTGATTGCATCACACGGACATGTTTTAACTACGGACCTGCTTCAACACACCAGCAAAGTCATTTCAACTAGTTATATTTCTCAGTTGTGATATTGACATGGAGTAATTTATGTTGTGTGTTTGATAAGACTACACTCCAAAACTAGCTACCGTTAGTACACCTTTCCAGGTTATTAGACAAAGGCTTGTTCTCCTCCCCCTTCTTCCCGCTCTTTTCATCTGACCCATTGTATGTTTTGTTTCATGTGTAAGCCCATCAAACTCTTACTTAAACCAATAACAAATATCCAGTACTGTTCATAATATTTCCATTTATTTCAACAAGTCATTGTGTTAATTTTATCCCGCTTAATATATTCCCACCATTATTTGATTGGCTCTACTCTTAAAAATCATTTTTAAAAGTGCATAAGTCACTGATCATAACACCGAGATAGCCCCAAACATTGCGGGTAGCCAAACATGAAGCATACGTTGTAGAAAAAAAACAGAAAAGTGCTAATGGGAAGAAACATAACAGCATGCAGTTAAACAAATGACTTATACAACAACATGAACCTCAAAAGTGCAAGAATGTACCTGTAGGAAAGCAAGCAACAATCATATAATTTACAGCGAGTAGGCCTACTCAGTTAAAACTAACCAACAAGTGCAACAAGTCCCTCAATTAACTTGAAAAACAGAATCCTCCTAAATGATAATATGTGATATTTGATCTTTCTTTGTTTTTTATGCAGTGCTCAGTACATTCAATAATTGTTAGTCATTAATTTGCTGACCCTGTTTACGTTTTAGTACAGTCATTGTCACACCAAAATCAAACCGCCCGCTATGGCTACCATGATGACAGATATGTAAATTGCATTCCTGTTTACACCATTGCTAGGACTTTGGATGTACCCAATGACCTTGGTCACTTGAGCAATGTTGGAGGTTTCAGAGGAAAGCATATCCTTGTCAACTGCTTTGACTGCAAAGAACAAAGTGGTGCCGTTTGTCATTGTGACATGGGTAGGAGTGAAGGAGAGCTGTTCTGAGGATCCAGATTCACTTGGTAGCAAGGTAGACGAGTTGACTGGATGAGCGTTGTTGAAGTTGGATCTGAGCACATCAGGATCCTCACTGTAGCGGATCTGGTATTCACTCGCTGAAAAGAAATCACACGTCAGGTACTTGTGACGTACAGTCAATTCTGTTTAGGCAAAGCATCAGAAACGGAAGCCATGTTGTGGGAGTTCACATTTGTTCTCACCTGTTCCCTGGTCCAAGTCCTCCCCAGGTGCAGTCCAGGTGAGCAGCACTCTGTCCTTCACCAACTCTGCGTTCAGGTCTGTGATTTTGTTGGGGGGAAATTTCAGCGCAGTAGCAACTTGAGCAAGGTTGGAGGTTTCAGAGGAAAGCGTATCATTGTCAACTGCTTTAACTGCAAAGAACAGAGTGGTGCCGTTTCCCATCGTTCCTTGGGTGGGAGTGAAGGAGAACTGTTCAGAGGATCCAGATTCACTTGGTAGCAGGTTAGATGAGTTGATCAGATGAGCGTTGCTGAAGTTGGATCTGAGCACATCAGGATCCTCACTGTAGCGGATCTCGTATTCACTCGCTGAGAAGAAACCACACGTCATGTACTTGTGACGTACAGTCACTTCAGGTAAAGAGTCCGAAACGGAAGCCATATTATGGGATTACACATTTGTTCTCACCTGTTCCCTGGTCCAAGTCTTCCCCAGGTGCAGTCCAGGTGAGCAGCACTCTTTCCTTCACCAACTCTGCGTTCAGGTCTGTGATGGTGTTGGGGGGGAATTTTGTTGCAGTAGGAACACCAGGGGGCAGATTCACAGTGAAGCTCTCGCCTATGGCTGTCCTGCTGAAGATGCCAACATCTGCCACTAGGTCCTCCTCACCAACAGAGGGCTCAGGTGGATTGAGCTCCACATTTCCTGAAGGGACAGTCATCAAACAGTTAACTGAAGAAGGAAATCAGTGAGGTTGATGATACATTTGATTTTGTTGGCAACATAGGACTATAGATTTTAAAGATCCCCTGACATGCTGCTTTTGGATGCTTTTATCTAGGCCTAAGTGGTCCCCTAATACTGTATCTGAAGTTGCTTTCCTGAAATTCAGCCTTGGTGCAGAATTACAGACACTACGAGCAGTCCCACAATGAGCTTTCCTCAGGAGGGGCTATTTCTGTGTCTGTAGCTTTAAATACTATGAGGAAAAAAGAGGCGGGGCTAACTGCCATGCTTCGGTCTTTTGCAAGCCATGATGTCTCGAGAAAAAATTAATATCGCACTCTCATGATCATAGCTCATTTTGTCATTGGTGGGCCAAATTCTCTGTACGGGAAAAGCAGAGAAAGGGGAGGTAACCGTCCTCCTTATAACGACATAAGGAAAGGATTTTCAAAACTGAGCGTTTCTGCTTTTATTTTCTCAAAGGTGGAGAATACCCAGGGCGTGATTTACACCTATCTAAATCTCTAACCGCCGGGGGACCAAAGGCAGTCTAGGGGAACTCAATAAAGTTAAACAACTTCCTAAAGTTAACATTTAATCTCATGGGACCTTTAAGAGGACTCAGTCCTTCACATGATTTCGCACACAAATCCATTAGTGTCCAAATGTAATGTGTATAATGAAGCCATACCATCAACCACATATCCAGGTATGTACATGGCACCACTGTTTCTCTTGAGGGAGAATCTAGCTGTTCCATTTCCGTCTCGTACTCTTACTTTCAAGTTGTATTTCCCACCTTTCATTTGGGTAAAGTATCTGGAATAGACGCCATCATTTCTAAAAGCATCGGCACCTTAAAAACAAGATTTGTGTGATAAGTGTATTATCAATCATGAAGGCAATGACAAAATGCCATATTCTTTAAGTTGAAAAAGATTGATATGTAACTCTTTTCTAACTCACCTGCTCCATTATCTAGTAAATCCAACTCTTCTTTGTGTCCAGCATCAGACTCCAGAGTAGCTTTCACTTCTGCCATAATGACAGGAAGTCCATTCTGGCTGACATCTGCAAAAACCACCATGGGTTTGGTGCCGTTACTGGACCGTTGGTTCATGTGCGTCTTCACTGTAACAGGCGGAACGTCTGCACTGGCCGCACGACTGGTCACTGTTATTGACATAGTCTGTGTTTGTCCGTTGTTGGTCATGTTGTAAATCCATTGTCCTTTCTGGGGTTGAATAGGACATGAAATGTTAACACTTAATAAACTAGTCACATGACAACATTTATTATGTTGACAATACCCTTCATATACCATGACTAATGACAACCGCAAGCATAACTAATACATACTTTATGTACACATGTGGAGGTAGTTGTTGAAATTTGCAAGTAAATGTGTCTGTAAGTACAAATATATTAAATGAACATTTCAAGATAATGTAATTTAACACACACCTCTGCGGTTCCTGGAATATTCAGGGTGAGAGAATTTCCTTGAGGATCATGTTTAAACGTATTATATTTCTGTCCAGAGGGGCTTTCTACAAGGATGGTTGGTGGTGGACTGAGTTCATAGAGGATCAGAAAAGCTGTGTTGTTGCCAATTGTCTTGTCAATGGACACAGTCCCACTGAACAAGCCAGACCCATTCACAGTAAATCCAAGGCTTTCAAGCTGTTGGGTAGATAGTGAAAAAAGAGTACTAAATGAAAAGCAGATGAATGTTTACGTACCATCATGATGACTACAGTCAGCTAACCTGGATGGTCTGTTGTGTCGGATCTCCATCAGAAGTTGTTAGTGAGGCAAAGACATCCACAAGCTCATTGGAATTCAAAGTATCTCCTGCATAGAAGAATTTACCGCCTACAAATTGTAATGAAGAAAAAAATCATAAAATGATAGTATTATATATAATAATGAAGTATTTCTCCTCAGTGCAATCAAAAGGATGGACTGGCTGCATGCTTGTAAAATTATTTCAAAGCATGCTCTATACATCACCTGTTTTTTCAGACATCTCTTCCATACGTGGATCTCCATTGGGTCCTAAACTAATTGTGTGTACTGTAGCACCACTTGCGATGGCATTGTTTACGCAATCTATTGGTCCATTAGACTCTCCATCAGTCAAAAAAATTATTTCCTTTCCATTTGAAACCCCATCATGTGTTCTGAGAACCTGAAATATTAAGTAAATGTTCACTGATGCAATCTAGTCAGAGATTATATTGAATTCAATGGATCAATTCTTCTTTTCTTGAATTACCTCTAATCCTTTATCAAGACCGCGACATATTTGTGTGCCACCACCGGGGTTGGTGGGCAGTAAATCAGCCAGCTTTTCTCTGGTCTCCAAATTATCAATCAAGGTCAATGGTTTTAGGACTGAGGCAGTTGACTGAAAGGTGACAATCCCAGCATAGGATTGGTCTTCAATAATTTGCTTCAAGAAAAGTGAGGCTGCTTGACGTTGTCTTACAATTCTCTGACCCTAAGAACAGAAAGAGGAGAACATTTGTCAGACACTCTGTCCAAGCACAACATCGGCACATATACAGTCTGTTGATTGTTGATAATATTTCAGTGACTAGGTTATTCAATACAATTAAATTGCTTCATTATCTGTATAATACAATTGTAATGATAGTAATACAGTTACAACATAATGTACCTGCATGCTTCCTGAAACATCTAGAACGAGACAAACTACTCTTTGTTGTCTTTGCACCACTGAGAATGTGGGTTCTGGACTGGGTGATGGTAAAGAACTGGAAGGGATGTATTGTGAGTCCACGCTGGAAGAAAATATAACTTCCTGTACACTTCGGCCACCACACCTCCTGTTCTGATTGTTTTGAGCCTTAGTGTTGTGATTTTTTTCATTACAGAACTCGACTACCTGGGCAGAGACAACAAGGACAAATTACATGTCTATTGCTAATTAAAATATGAAAGATGAATTATAATGCATTTTAATTAAAACTATAGTTTTTAAACGGTAAGAAAAATACAGACACATCAATGAACATACAGACAGCGGTATCAGAAACAGCATTCATATACTGTACAACCTGGAATTGTAATTCATCAGATAGATTGTACCCACTGAGTCAATACTCTGTTGAAACATAATGGATGCTTTGGCTGTTTGAGTTTTATGCGGGATGAAGTAACAGTTGGACGGCTTCCCGTTGATAATGGTCGGTGTGCACATGGCTCCACTGGGGATGGATCGCCACTCTCCTGTAATATCCTTAGTACATCTAGACATGCATGTAGAAAAGTGTTTGAGTAGTCTGGGGCTTTAAATAAAGGTTAACTTTAGTCAAGTTTCAAGTGAACTTTGAAGCGTGATGAATACAGCAAAAGGATGTAGCATGGCGATGTTAAAACATTAATATCCAACTGACATTGTGAGTTAAAATATAAACTAAATAGAAGTCATCAATGTTTAATTAATTCCTTGCTGTAGTTTGTTTTACACATTCCTAATATTGCAATTGTCTTGCAATATTAAGTTATCATTACCTTGTAGCCTCCAATTTGCCATTGTCTGTATAGAAGGGTTTTCTGTCATTATATTCATCATAAACACCCCATCTTAGATGTGCCCATTCATGTACCAGGACCCTACCTACAAAACAACAGTTTAAGGTTAACCAGCATTCATATTATTTAAGGAACAATCACTGACGGAAATCCGTACAGTACCTCTGGGTCCATAGAATTTAATGTGTTTATCATCTTTCAGGAAATCTGAAGTCAGACGGATATGGAGACCTTGAGCTCCACATAACCCATATGTACGGGCATAAGGACGATTATCGTTTGCTGATCTTGGTTCATCTATTCTAATATTGGCCTCAAAAAAAGTAAAAATAACGTTTAAATATAATAGACAGAGAACGTGTGTTCATAATCCATTATTTATGTGATGTTTAAATATTTCAGTTGAATAAAAACTCATATTTTACCTTTTCATATGTTTCAGTATTTGCTCTGGAATATTTTCCTGTCCACTTTGGGGGTACTAATATCGTCACATCCTTGAAGTACAATTTGTTTTTCATCACTTGAAATAAATACGAGGAGGCGTCAGACACCATTCCCTAAATGAATGAATGAATGAATAGTTATATCAGGGCGAGTGACTTAAAGTGGTCCACAGTATGTCATGCCAAAGTCAAGGGACTTGACTAAAGTCCACGCTTAAAGTAGATCCAGAGTAAAATAAATGTATTTTTTAATGTTTATATTACAGAATATGCGTTTCTATCTTACCTTGATTCGTTCAAGGAGCAAAGGATCTTCAGTCACAGCAGGGTTGATAGCTATTAGAATATCTGTGTACCCATTGCCATCCAGTCGGATCCCACAGGTAAATCCTGACAGGTAAAACATTACGAGCACAACTGCCACTTTTGATACCATGGTTCAAATACTCTGAGTGGTATGTGTGGTATCCTGAGTGGTTGTACAAACAAGTGGGGTGTAGGGCAATGGGTCACAACAGGACAGAGCAGGCAAAAGGGATTTCAAACAAAGAAATCGGTTGATTCACCACCAAAAATAATTCCAAGAAGCAAACATAAGAGTAAAACATAAGAGTAAAACAAAGGCAAAACATAGGCTTCGTAAAGTTGCTCCTAACTTGAACCACTCTGATCTCTCTCTCTCTCCCACACCTGAGCTCCAGCGTTAATTGAAGGGCTGAGGCATTTGCCCCCGTCTAAGTAGTGCATGGGGTGTGGTAGCCACTCCCGGAGAGAACCACCCACATGCCCCTCTACCACACGTTCTCGCATGATGCCACATATGTTAACTGAGATTTCTAGCTTCATGAAGATAGGACGACACCGCTCAGAGACACTAGCAGGATAATAGGAATTTATAAGTGATAACGTGTGCTATACGCCTATCTTTTTTGTGTTTTTTGTTTGATATTTGAATGCAACTTCCTTTCATGGTACGATAAATCAGTTAACCATGGTATCCAACTTGTTGTAATCTAGCAAAACCATTTTTCAATGTTGTGTAGATAGATTTTGAATGATATGCAAGTAATGGACATTTTAAGGCCACAAGCTTAAAGTTACAGTCCCTTCTTGTGTTGTCACAATACCAACATTTGGTCCAAATTTGGCATCACAGTACTCGATACCGAAACAAAAACAATACTGATTCTATACCCAATACCCAATAGATCACAAACAGACAGTCCACAAGGGTTGATCACATTTTCAGATTCAAAGTTCATTAACAGCTTTTTAAGTCAAGTTGCAAGTCTTAAACTTGTTTTTCAGTCAGAAAGATTAAGATTGTTATGTAAAAATGTAGACCTGTTTATTCTCCTTTTCTCCAAAATGATAATGGAATAACAAGCCTACACGTTACTCCAGCAACCCAATCTATATTTTTTGCTAAGGGATTGGGCAATGCTGTGTTCACTAAAGATGGGATTTATTTTTTAATAAGACGATCTATCTGACACTATAGAGCCATCTTCACAAAATTGCAACAAACATTGTAATCATTAAACGTTTCCCCTTTTTTACAATTTCATTATACCAGAGCTTATTTGCTTGCAAAACAGAATCCTCTTCATTTATAATATGTAATATCTAATCTTTCTTTGTTTTCTATGCTCAGTTCTTTCAATCCTTGTTTTTTATTGATTTGCAGACTCTGTCTTCGTTTTAAGATTTAACGTTGAAGAATGCTAGTCTCCATGAGAACTTTTGTGCATTTTCAAAGATTTTCTTCTTTTTTGGACCAGTGTTCTCCGCCTCCGATTACCGACGATTACCAGCATCATCAACATCCACACAACGCTCTTCTGGCGCTATACCAGCAACCATGGATGATTACCAACATTTCCTCTAACCTCATAGAGCGTTGACTAGAACGTTACGGAGTGACGGGGCCTTAGGCCAAGTGGTTTACAAGAAATATTACCCCTTTGAACCTACCAGTGTTGGGTTTGTTAAGGCACTTTTACCTATGTTAGTTTGTGTATTGCAATTGTTCCCAGTTTTGTTCTATATATAAAAGGCCACAAATACACTGATTCCACTACAATGATTTCCACACCAAGATTCATCAACTACAGCACTTTAAAATCATTTATATTGTTTGCAGAGGTAAAGTTTAAGTATAGACTTATGTTGAAACCATTCTTATTTTGACTTTGACTGAATCCCAATTCTGTCTTCCCCTACCGCTTACCCCTTCCCCTTAGTTTTTGCGCGTTCACGTGAGCGTAAGGGCTGTCCTAATACTCGTCGAGCTTACTTGAGACCAAGGGGTATTTTAATACTGCGCACCGGCAACAATGGCGGCCAGATCATCCACAGTCCCATAAATGTAATATTTTCGGCTTAAATAAGTTATTTTAAAATGGAGACAATCTTGTTTTGTGCTCTACACAGTCCTGTACATATAAAATTTGCAACCATGTTCTTAATTGAAACGTTTTTAAAAATAGATAGTTTGCTACGCTAACGTTACATTGCTGATTTGCACAACAGTCCCGCATTTCTCTGACTTGCTTTGAATGGACTCCATGCATGTCTACAGTTTTAACTTAACTCTATTATCAGCTAATTTGTTATCATTGCTTAACACTACTTGCTTTGGAGACATCGATATACGTAACCATAACCAAGTGGTGTCTCATTTCATAGGGGTATTTTTTCATCCCTAGCCCTTCCTTACCCCTCAGTTTCGAGGGACGAGGGCTAGGGGGAAACTAAGGGGTACGTGTAAGACAGACAATTGGGATTTGGCCTTAGTCCTTTACCCTGTTCAACTCTTATTAAAAAGGTGTGGTGGCATAGTGATCACAACACAGATGAGAAGTTTCACTGTACATTGTTGCGGCACAAGACTGGAATAACTGGAAACAATCAACTACGATTCTTTTCAGAGCCAGAAAGTGAAAGTAATCAAAGAAACTTCTGGTAAGCCAGGTAGTTTACCCTCTCCAACATATAATTAACTAATGAACTGTACGTTTGAAGAATACAATGTGTAGTACCCCTCCTTCCTCTTACATCACAAGATGCACCTCCTTTCTCACCACTGGTACACTAGCTGACTAGCCATTCCCCTCACCTGTTGAGACTGGCTAGCCATGACCCTCACCTGTTGATTGTCCAGCCACCCTCCTCACTCACATGTTGACACTGGCTAGCCATCACCCTCACTTACCTGTAGAGACTTGCCTCCTACCTGCAAGTGAACATGGAGTTGCGAACACTTCCTTGAGTAGTCATGTGTGGGTCAGGAGAAAGTGCCAAGTCATATATTAGGTTTGATGGTGATTATGTAAGTTTTGCACATTGTTGTTGTTTTAGTTTAGTCCTGTATGCATGTCCTTCAGGGGCAATAACCCCTTTTAACCTACCAGTGTTTGGTTTGTAAAGGTACTATTACCTATGTTAGTTTGTGTGTTGTATACACAAACTAACATAAACCTTTAAAATCATTAATATTGTTTGCAGAGGTAAAGTTTAAACATGATTGGTTATCTAACCAACTTTAGACTTATGTTGAAAGAATCCTTATTTGGACTTAGACTGAATCCCAATTCTGTCTTCCCCTAACGCTTATCCCTTCCCCTTAGTTTTTGCGCGTTCACGTGAGCGTAAGGGCTGTCCCAATACTCGTTTTGATCAAGGGGTAGAGCTGAGGGGTAAGGGTACATACCCCTTAAAACCAAGTGTTTTCGGGAGCTTACTTGAAACCAAGGGGTATTTTAATACTGCGCACCGGCAACAATGGCGGCCAGATCATCCACAGTCCCATAAATGTAATATTTTCGGCTTAAATAATTTATTTTAAAATGACGACACTCTTATTTTGTGCTCTACACAGTCCTGTACATATAAAATTTGCAAACATGTTCTTAATTGAAACGTTTTTAAAAATAGATAGTTTGCTACGCTAACGTTACATTGCTGATTTGCACAACAGTCCCGCATTTCTCTGACTTGCTTTGAATGGACTCCATGCATGTCTACAGTTTTAACTTAACTCTATTATCAGCTAATTTGTTATCATTGCTTAACACTACTTGCTTTGGAGACATCGATATACTTAACCATAACCAAGTGGTGTCTCATTTCATAGGGGTATTTTTTCATCCCTAGCCTTCCTTACCCCTCAGTTTCGAGGGACGAGG
This sequence comes from Hypomesus nipponensis, assembly GCF_054491055.1. Classification (NCBI taxonomy): domain Eukaryota; kingdom Metazoa; phylum Chordata; class Actinopteri; order Osmeriformes; family Osmeridae; genus Hypomesus; species Hypomesus nipponensis. The sequence continues at coordinate 4,896,805 of NC_140386.1, forward strand.
GCTAGGGGGAAACTAAGGGGTACGTGTAAGACAGACAATTGGGATTTGGCCTTAGTCCTTTACCCTGTTCAACTCTTATTAAAAAGGTGTGGTGGCATACTGATTACAACACAGATGAGAAGTTTCACTGTACATTGTTGCGGCACAAGACTGGAATAACTGGAAACATTCAACTACGATTCTTTTCAGAGCCAGAAAGTGAAAGTAATCAAAGAAACTTCTGGTAAGCCAGGTAGTTTACCCTCTCCAACATATAATTAACTAATGAACTGTACGTTTGAAGAATACAATGTGTAGTACCCCTCCTTCCTCTTACATCACAAGATGCACCTCCTTTCTCACCACTGGTACACTAGCTGACTAGCCATTCCCCTCACCTGTTGAGACTGGCTAGCCATGACCCTCACCTGTTGATTGTCCAGCCACCCTCCTCACTCACATGTTGACACTGGCTAGCCATCACCCTCACTTACCTGTAGAGACTTGCCTCCTACCTGCAAGTGAACATGGAGTTGCGAACACTTCCTTGAGTAGTCATGTGTGGGTCAGGAGAAAGTGCCAAGTCATATATTAGGTTTGATGGTGATTATGTAAGTTTTGCACATTGTTGTTGTTTTAGTTTAGTCCTGTATGCATGTCCTTCAGGGGCAATAACCCCTTTTAACCTACCAGTGTTTGGTTTGTAAAGGTACTATTACCTATGTTAGTTTGTGTGTTGTATACACAAACTAACATAAACCTTTAAAATCATTAATATTGTTTGCAGAGGTAAAGTTTAAACATGATTGGTTATCTAACCAACTTTAGACTTATGTTGAAAGAATCCTTATTTGGACTTAGACTGAATCCCAATTCTGTCTTCCCCTAACGCTTATCCCTTCCCCTTAGTTTTTGCGCGTTCACGTGAGCGTAAGGGCTGTCCCAATACTCGTTTTGATCAAGGGGTAGAGCTGAGGGGTAAGGGTACATACCCCTTAAAACCAAGTGTTTTCGGGAGCTTACTTGAGACCAAGGGGTATTTTAATACTGCGCACCGGCAACAATGGCGGCCAGATCATCCACAGTCCCATAAATGTAATATTTTCGGCTTAAATAATTTATTTTAAAATGACGACACTCTTATTTTGTGCTCTACACAGTCCTGTACATATAAAATTTGCAAACATGTTCTTAATTGAAACGTTTTTAAAAATAGATAGTTTGCTACGCTGACGTTACATTGCTGATTTGCACAACAGTCCTGCATTTCTCTGACTTGCTTTGAATGGACTCCATGCATGTCTACAGTTTTAACTAAACTCTATTATCAGCTAATTTGTTATCATTGCTTAACACTACTTGCTTTGGAGACATCGATATACGTAACCATAACCAAGTGGTGTCTCATTTCATAGGGGTATTTTTTCATCCCTAGCCCTTCCTTACCCCTCAGTTTCGAGGGACGAGGGCTAGGGGGAAACTAAGGGGTACGTGTAAGACAGACAATTGGGATTTGGCCTTAGTCCTTTACCCTGTTCAACTCTTATTAAAAAGGTGTGGTGGCATACTGATTACAACACAGATGAGAAGTTTCACTGTACATTGTTGTGGCACAAGACTGGAATAACAGGAAACATTCAACTATGATTCTTTTCAGAGCCAGAAAGTGAAAGTAATCAAAGAAACTTCTGGTAAGCCAGGTAGTTTACAGGAAATCTCCAACATATAATTAACTAATGAACTGTATGTTTAAAGACTACAATGTGAAGTACCCCTCCTTCCTCTTACATCCCAAGATGCACCTCCTTCCTCACCACTGGACCACCAGCTGACTAGCCATTCCCCTCACCTGTGTAGACTGGCTAGCCATGACCCTCACCTGTTGAGAAATGCTAGCCATCAACCCTATTTTTTGGGTTGGTAGGTTAAACAGAGTTTTAGGTTCTCAAATGTCACAGTATGCGACAAAAAATGCATCACTTCATGTGAGTGTCCTGTTTGTAGTAATGTAATGGGGTCATTTATTTGTGAATCGCGTTACATTTGTGAATCGCGTAACATTTTTGAATCACAAAATACATTTGTGCATCGCGTTACATTCATTTGTGAATAATACAAACAAATGAACCTTGCGCCAGATTTACTATTGAAAGGAAAAGGAAGTTGATCGTGTTAGCTTAGCTTTATCCTTCTCATTACACTGCCGCCTACAGGTTTGGCATAGTTATGATGGCGCTCAGAGGCGTATTTATGCGGGTTCATGTAAACAGAAACATTTTTGAAAACGATCTTGTGTGTACAACGTTATTTATTAAAATGGAGGGACAGAAATATTTGTTTCTGTAAATACCCGGCTATGTGTAAACGTCCACGGCCAGAGAGTGTCGAGTGATGCAGTTCAAGTGGTTAACAGGGTGTTGGTGGCAGTGTCAGTTGGTGGCAGAATAATCATCATATGACATGCTCACTTCTGTAATAAAAATGTATATGATGTGATTTCAGTTTTTATCTGACCTTTGATCTGTTCAATAAAATATGTTTGTTCTTCCATGATGTGTCACGTGTTATCTTGGTCCTTTCAGGAAAATACTCCTTTCAGTAAATGATATTTTATTGTGCTGACTGCTGCAAACAATGAGATCATCAGCTACATAATCAGATTTGAAAGAACTGTATACGTCAATAAATTGTTTCAATGATTAGTCACTCTAGGGAAACTGGACTTGTGACCTTATAAATGGTGTAAAACCCCCAAAAATAAATTAATAAACTCTGGTCTGTGTGACAGTAATTACATCTCTAATAATGATACATGTAGTAATGTAGATAATCGTCCATATAGTTTTTTAGTTTTCTCATATTCATCATAAACACCCAGTCTTAATTACATCTCTAAACCTTTAAATGTATACTATTTCATGTGACACATGTAACACTTATAGAAACCCAATAAAAAACATGACTTCCTTATAACAGGTCAGATGTTTCAGCGGATGGTCCCCCCCACTCCTCCCCCCAAAAAGGAAAAATTCTCATAACACCAAACCACCTGTCCAAAAGAACATAGAATACTCAAAATGCTAACCAAAATGCTAAACACAGTCAGTCAATTGCCACAACTACACACAATGTTTATTTGCATTTAATGTACAGAACCTTCTGATCACTGGGTAAACACTAACAGCAAAACTAGACAGACTGTTGACATCCTGCTGTTGTCAATGTAATAGGTTGCCTGGACACACAAATATAAGAACAACTCATTTATTTGAGTATTCATCCCATAAATATCTTGGTATTTGCTAAGTCATATGAGTTCAGCATAGGCGCCATCTACTGTTAGGATGAAGTAATACCAGAAGCGGAAGTGGACTTGTTAGCTATGTTTGTTGTACCTGAAAGGTACCTTGGAAGAAGCCAGTAAAGCAATTATATGTGTAACAGAGTCGAGTCATTCTTTTATTAAATATCAGTCAAGATATTACAATGTGTAAGCCCATCAGACTCTTACTTAAAACAATAACAAATATCCAGTACTGTTCATAATATTTCCGTTTATCATTTTGTGTAATTTCAACTTGCATAATCTATTCCCTCACGTTATTTGATTGGCTCTACTCTCTGCTCTACTCTACTCTAAATAATTCATCTTACACTGCATGTACATCCACGTGACCATCGTTACACCGACATTTAGAAATGCCAGAAGAAAGGTCCAACTAAAGGTGGAAGTGTGTATTAATGTTCAAAAATTAATCAACATTTGTGAATGAACATGGATGGTTTCATCAGAAAATAAACATATTGTTACAAAATAGCAACAAACTTGAAATCATTAACGGTTTCCCATTTTCAATTTCAATATACCAGAGCTTATTTGCTTGCAAAACCGATTCTTCCTATTTTATAATATGTGATGTTTGATCTTTCTTTGTTTTCTATGCAGTGCTCAGTACTTTCATTCATCATTGTAGAGTGCACAATGTTAGTCATTAATTTTCAGACCTCTGTTTTCGTTTGAGTGCAGTCATTGTCACACTTGCGATCAAACCGACCGCTATGGCTACCACGGCGATGGAAATGACAATTGCGTTGATGTTTACACCATTACCAGGACTTTCAATGTACCCAATTACCTTAGTTACTTGAGCAAGGTTGGAGGTTTCAGAGGAAAGCATATCATTATCAACTGCTTTAACTGCAAAGAACAGAGTGGTGCCGTTTTTCATCGTTCCATGGGTGGGAATGAAGGAGAGTTGTTCTGAGGATCCGGATTCACTTGGTATCAGGTTAGATGAGTTGATCAGATGAGCGTTGCTGAAGTTGGATCTGAGTACATCAGGATCTTCACTGTAGCGGATCTCATATTTACTCGCTGAGAAGAAATCACACGTCAGGTACTTGTGACGCACAGTCAATTCTGTTCAGGCAAAGCATCCGAAATAGAAGCCATGTTATGGGAATTCACATTTGTTCTCACCTGTTCCCTGGTCCAAGTCCTCCCCAGGTGCAGTCCAGTTGAGCAGCACTCTGTCCTTCACCAACTCTGCATTCAGGTCTGTGATGGTGTTGGGGGGGAATTTCGTCGCAGTAGGAACACCAGATGGCAGATTCACAGTGAAGCTCTCACCTATGGCTGTTCTGCTGAAGATGCCAACATCTGCCACTAGGTCCTCCTCACCAACAGAGGGCTTTGGTGGATTGAGTTCCAGCTTCCCTGAAGGGACAGTCATCAAACAGTTAACTGAAGAAGGAAATCAGTGAGGCCTAGGTTACATTTGATGTAGTTGGCAACATAGGACTATAGATTTTAAGTGATTGCTGTGTTTCACATGAATTTTACACACAAATCCATAGTGTTCAAAAACGTTGTGTATAATTGAGCCATACCATCAACCACATATCCAGGTATGTACATGGCACCACTGTGTCTCTTGAGGGAGAATCTAGCTGTTCCATTTCTGTCCTGTACTCTCACTTTCAAGTTGTATTTCCCACCTTTCATTTGTGTAAAGTATCTGGAATAGATGCCATCATTTCTAAAAGCATCGGCACCTTAAAACAAGATTTGTGTAATAAGTGTATTAATGAAGGCAATGACAAAATGCTATATTCTTTAAGTTGAAAAATGTTGATATGTAACTCTTTTCTAACTCACCTGCTCCATTATCTAATAAATCCATCTCTTGTTTGTCTCCAACATCAGACTCCAGAGTAGCTTTCACGTCTGCCATAATGACAGGAAGTCCATTCTGGCTGACCTCTGCAAAAACCACCATGGGTTTGGCACCGTTACTGGACTGTTGGTTCATGTGAGTCTTCACTGTCACAGGCGGCACATCTGCACTGACCGCACGACTGGTCACTGTTATTGACATAGTCTGTGTTTGTCCATTGTTTGTAATGGTGTACGTCCATTTTCCTGCCTGGGGTTGAATAGGACATGAAACATAAACACTTATTGAACTTGCCCGTACATGTCTATAAGTACAAATATATTCCATGAACATTTCAAAATAATTTAAGTAAATACACACCTCTGCTGTTCCTGGAATATTCAGGGTGAGAGACTTCCCTTTAGGATCAGGTTTAAATGTAACAAATTGCTGTCCAGAGGGGCTTTCTACAAGGATGGTTGGTGGTGGACTTTGTTCATAGAGGATCAGAAAAGCTGTGTTGTTTCCAATTGTCTTGTCAATGGACACAGTCCCACTGAACAAGCCAGACCCACTCACAGTAAATCCAAGGCTTTCAACCTGTTGGGTAGAGATGGCAGATAGTGAAAAAGAGTACTAAATGAAAAGTAGATCACTGTTTACATACCATCATGGTGACTACAGTCAGCTAACCTGGATGGTCTGTTGTGTCGGATCTCCATCAGAAGTTGTTAGTGAGGCAAAGACATCCACAAGCTCATTGGAATTCAAAGTATCTCCTGCATAGAAGAATTTACCACCTAGAAATTGTAATGAAGAAAGAAGGAAGGATCATCAAAATCATAAAGTATTTCTCCATTGTGCAATTAAAAGGATGGACATGCTCTATACCTCACCTGTTTTTTCAGACATCTCTTCCATACGTGGATCTCCATTGGGTCCTAAACTAATTGTGTGTACTGTAGCACCACTTGCGATGGCATTGTTTACGCAATCTATTGGTCCATTAGACTCTCCATCAGTCAAAAAAATTATTTCCTTTCCATTTGAAACCCCATCATGTGTTCTGAGAACCTGAAATATTAAGTAAATGTTCACTGATGCAATCTAGTCAGAGATTATATTGAATTCAATTGATCAATTCTTCTTTTCTTGTATTACCTCTAATCCTTTAAAAAGACCAACACATATTTGTGTGCCACCACCGGGGTTGGTGGGCAGTAAATCAGCCAGCTCTTCTCTGGTCTCCAAATTATCAATCAAGGTCAATGGTTTTAGGACTGAGGCAGTTGACTGAAAGGTGACAATCCCAGCATAGGATTGGTCTTCAATAATTTGCTTCAAGAAAAGTGAGGCTGCTTGACGTTGTCTTACAATTCTCTGACCCTAAGAAAAAAAAGAAAAAAACATTTGTCTCAGCACAACAGCAGCACATATACAGTTTGTTTATTGTTTGTCCCATTTCAGAACTAAGTTGAGTAACTAAGTTACTCAATACATTTAAATCACTTTCATATCTGCACAATAAAAACATAATCACTGTAACAAAACATACTGTACCTGCATGCTTCCTGAAACATCTAGAACGAGACAAACTACTCTTTGTTGTCTTTGCACCACTGAGAATGTGGGTTCTGGACTGGGTGATGGTAAAGAACTGGAAGGGATATTTTCCACGCTGGAAGAAAATATAACTTCCTGTACACTCCGGCCACCACACATCCTGTTCTGCATGTTTGGAGCCTTAGTGTTGTGATTTTTTTCATTGCAGAACTCGACTACCTGGGCAGATACCACAAGTACAAATTAGGAGTCTATTGCAAATTAAAATAAGAAAATAAATTACAATGCATTCTTGATTCAATGAATCATTTTTAAACGGTAAGGAACGCAGAAAGAAAAATACAGACACGTCAATGAACATACAAACAGCGGTATCAGAAACAGCATTCATATTCTGCACAACCTGGAATTCAAATTCATCAGATAGATTGTACCCACTGAGTCAATACTCTGAAGATACATAACGGATGCTTTGGCCGTTTGAGGTTTAAGCGGCATGAATTCACAGTCGTTCGGCTTCCCGTTGATGATGGTCGGTTTGCAATTGAATCCGGAGCGGGATCGCCACACTCCTTTAATATCCTTGGAACATCTAAACATTTATTGTAGAAAACTGTTTATGAGTAGTGTGGGGTTTTAAATACAGGTCAACTTCAGTCAAGTTTATGTTTAGTTTTAAGTGAACTTTTAAGCGTGATGGATACAGGAAAAGTATGTAGCGTGACCACGTTAAAACAATAATATCTTATGCAACGGACATATCATGAGTTAAAATAGAAGCTTAATAGACATGGTCAATGTTCAGTTCAATCCTTGTTGTACTTTGTATGACATCTCTCCCTAATATTTCATTTGTCTTGCAATATTGAAGAAACACTACCTTGTAGCCTCCAGATTGCCATTGTCTGTATAGAAGGGTTGTTTCTCATCATATTCATCATAAACACCCCATCTTAGATGTGCCCATTCATGTACAAGGACCCTACCTACAAACAACAATTAAAGGTTAGCCAGCATTCATATTATTTAAGGTACAATCACTGAAGGAAATGCGTACGGTACCTCTGGGTCCATAGAATCGAATGAGTTTATCATCTATCAGGAAATCAGGAGTCAGGTGGATATAGCGACCCTCAGTTCCACATTTCCCATACTGAAGAGTGTAAGGATCATTCCCATCTGATAATCTTGGCTCATCTATTATGATATTGGCCTTAAAAAATGTACAAATAAAGTTTCAATTTAATACAGAGAGAATAATATAAACACAAAGCACACAGATACTTGTTTATTATCCATTATTTATGTGATGATTAAATATGTCAAAGTGTAATGAAAACTGATATTTTTACCTTTTCATATGTTTCAGTATTTGCTATGGAATACTTTCCTGTCCACTTTGGGGGTACTAATATCGTCACATCCTTGAAGTACAATTTGTGGTTCATCACTTGAAATAAATATGAGGAGGCATCAGACACCATTTCCTAAAAGAATGAATGAATAGTTATATTGGGGTGAGCGACTTGGAGTGGTCCACAGTATGTCATGCCAAAGTCAAGGGATTTGACTAAAGTCTACATTTAAAGTAGATCCAGGCTAAAATATATGTATTTTGTAATGTTTATATTATAGAATGTTCATTTCCATCTTACCTTGATTCGCTCAATGAGCAAAGGGTCTTCAGTCACAGCAGGGTTGATAGCTATTAGAATATCTGTGTACCCATTGCCATCAAGTCGGATCCCACAGGTAAATCCTGACAGGTAAAACATTACGAGCACAACTACCACTTTGGATGCCATGGTTCAAATAGTCAGTTAGGGTGGAATGTTAGCTGAGATATATGCTATTTCCAAAGGGAATCTTGTGAATGATTCACAAAGATAAAAAGAGGTACACGTATCAGAAGGGGAGTGGTTTTACAGTTTAGAAGTAAGTTATGTTCATAAAAATCTAATCAACTATGCTGGAAGTTGTCAAACATTCTGTATTTGAAACTATATTAAAAAAAATTGGTTTGTAATCATTCAAGCAATTCTTGTCAAACTTCTTAATCAGATATTTTATCAAAATATAAATTGTTTTGTTTAATTTTGTGGATTTTCAGCATATTATTTTGTCAGATGAACTCAGATTTCCACAGTTCCACATCAAACTGTTAAAAAAGTATACATGTATCATAAACATACCTGGTTTAAACACGAATGTCTATGATAATAGAACAATCATCATGTGACATGCTCACTTCTCTAATAAAAAGAAATATTACGTGATTTTTCCCTGCCCTTTATCTGTTCAGTTACATTCTTCCATGACGTCGAAAAGAAATGTGTTTGTCTTTGTCATTCCAGCAAATGCTCCTTTCAGTAAATGATATTTTATTGTGCTGACTGCTGCAAACAATGAGATCATCAGCTCCATCATCAGATTGAAGGAACTGCAGACGTCCATAAGCTGTTTCAATGATAAGACAGTCCGAGGGAACTGGACTTGTGAACTTTGAAGCTTCACACTAGATAAAGCCAATGAAAAACAGGGTTTACTTGCTCTATAAACTCATTAACAGTAGGTTTTTACATTTCATTGCAGTGTGTGTGTCTGTGTGTCACCAAATCAACTAACCAACACCCTAGCAACCACCCCACTCCCTCCAATTTTTTAAAAAGATTTTCTGGACACAAAAATGTGAGAAAAAGTCATTTATTTTTGGATTCAGTAAGATATTTTGGTCTCATTGGGCTTCCAATCTCTCCTTCTTGTTTGGCCATATCACTTCATCACACCATATGTCATCCATGAAGAAAACCCTTCGAAAGAAGTTGATCCAAACTGTATTGTGTGCTGTCAGTCAACACTGCTCATGTTATGGATGAAAGATCTCTTATCGCACTGTGAATGTTTTTTTTCCTGTGTGCACCAACTCAAATATGTTCACATGAAATCAACTACAGTACCCAGCGGCGTCATGGGCATTCGTGTAAGTCATTAGAGGTGTCCAACTCAATGCTGTCATTACACCCCCTCACCAGAAGAGAGCAGCACAATCTCAGTAATAGCACCGTTTCAATCGAGTCTCAACTGGTGGACATCATTTGGGCACTACCATGTCCTCTGGTGTTCAGATCCCAGTTGTGCCAACTTAGAAGGATGTTCCCTATCGTGCTGCGGAGAGAACTGAGCAGGGGTTAGTGAACTTGACTGCAGCTCAAATGGTTGCAGGTTTTTTTTTATCTTCCCTTGTGCTGCATGTCACCGAGGAGAAACGTTTCTGCTAAATGAAATGCGTTATCGCATCATTCGCAGCGCTCCATAGACATTGGCTCTGTGGAAGGTGCTTTGTATACTTAACATGTAAGAGATACAGGTAAGTCAACTGAACCGTCAGATTTCTACCCTCTTGCTGTCTTCGCAAGTAGCCACGTACAAATGGATCTCGCTGAGTTTAAACCAGGGCTCTCCACATGCATTCCTGCATAGCCACCTTGTTTTCGCTCGTTAACACCAATTAGGCTGTATCTAACCTTGTTCCTCTTGTCAGCCAGCTGCATATTCCAATTGGGCGCTACTGTGTAGGGCAAGTCAAGTAAGGGAAGTAAGGTTGTGTTTGCCTGACCCAGAGCCCATCCACCAGGCCACATCTCTGCCTCTCACTTCACAACAGAAACCTGGCCAGCACTCCCTATAACACCCCCTTCTGTGCTCTAACACCACGAGCACCGCGTGTGTGTGTGTGTATTGCGTGTAGTGTGTATGATACCATTGGCTTTTTCTCGAAAAATCGGCTGATGAACGAATTTCAAGTTGCCAACAGAGCGTCATGAAGGAGCTCTCCGTTCCCTCCCCGGAGCCGGCTCATGATGTGAGAAATTCCTCTTGGAGGTGAAAAAACACACCTCGCTAAGCCTGTGTTTAATGTGGCCATGCATGATGTTTTAAACATCTTTGTTTTATCCGAGGATTACGCCTAGACTTGTCATGAACGGTGTCTGGCTGTGACCACCTCATCATCTGCCATCAAGATGATTAAAGCCTCGTCGCTGAAACAAATTGTCCTTCCGTGTTGGTTGTTTCATCGTCTCGTGGACTTCTCATCGCACAGCTGTCCACCCTGTTAGGCTGTTGCCACTGAGGTGACCTATGACCTTTCTACAAGCTTGTTTGTTCCGGTTTGATGGTACTGAGAAGGTATATTTAGCTGGGGAGGGGGGGGGGGGTTCTGACATGATACAGTGTGTGTGTGTGTGTGTGTGTGTGTGTGTGTGATGGAGGCTCTATTTAGTGAGGGATGTGTGTGTTTTTGGTGTTTTTGGGTGTCTATGCTCGGTTTCATTGGTCTTCGTCCGTGAACATGGCTGTGTGTTTTGTGTTCTTCCCCTTTGGAAAGCAGCCCCATCAACGCTTATCTTTATTTCATAGTTGATACTTCTTCAGCTGTTGATCCCCATATTCATCAAAACGGTTCATCCAAGCTTCTCTCTCTCTTTCTCGCTCTCACTCTCTTTCCTCCCTCCCTCTGTCTCTTCCTACTTTGTCTGTCTCTTTTCTTCTCTACGTCTTTCCCTCTTTCCTTCTATGTCTATTTCCCATCTCTCTCTCCCTCTCTCTCTCCCTTCGCCATATTCAGCAATGATACATATGCACTCAGACGTAACTGAGATGGAAATAGCATGTCCTGTCATGGCAGGTCGTTTTTTTGGGATGGTAACTTCCTTCAGGCAATGAAGAGACGGCCGGCTGTTTGTTTAAGTTTTGGAGTCGACATTCGTGTTAAAGCATGTTAATTTTTTTTATCCCTACATCTCCTGGGGAGTGTGCAAGCCCTGCACCATCCAGCCCCGGCCCTCTCACTCGCTCTCGCTCTCCCTCTCCCTCTCTGTCAGTCTTTGTCTCTCACACTTTCTCCCACCCTCTGCGTCTCTCCCTTACAGACAAACACACACACAACATGTACGTACTGTCACTAACGGTACACACGCGCGCACACGCCAAGCCGCAAACCAAAATCACGTGGAAATACACACACGTCCACACTCGTACACACTCATACACGCGCACGCACTGTGTTTTTCTCTGGTCACTTAACACATGTGATTTATAACCTGAGCGGTGGCATTCTTCGGCGTATTACATAAACTGTGAGCTCCGCTGCTTGTCGGGGCTCGTGGCTTGAGCGTAGACAGGGATACCATCTATAAGATGTCTTTGACTGGGTAATGGAACGTGTGTGTGTGTGTGTGTGGGGGGGGGGGGTTGTTCCTTATCACATGGTCCATGTGATCTAGGAGAGAGGGGAAGTGACACTGTGGCCTTCTCTGTTCTATTCCGTTCCAATCCATTCAATTCGAAGCCTCACGACGAAACAGTTGACCCAAACCCTTTTTTCCACTACGTCCGTTAAAATGACTACTATTAAAAACGATTAGGCTCCACCCCTTTTTTGACAAAAAGGAGTTGTGGATGAGGCTGACGCTGTGTCGAGGCGGTACCAAAATACATTTGGACGTTGAGCAAGCGCTTCCTTGAGAGGACTAAATTCAAGGCAATCTGTGAAACAGATTTGTCACTGCAGAACAGACTGCGGCGGAGGCCCCTCTCTCTGTATGTTCTGCACATTTCACGGAAGAATGCTTTGAGTCGACTCCAGCGACATCGACGCTCTGAATGCGTAATTCAAAAAGCCCCGCTCGATCCCTCCTGTCAATCATCCGCTCCCAAACACCAGAGACCGAGTCCTGGTAGCTCAAGACGGTCACCAGCTGGACCCCAAAACCTGGCATCCCGATGTTTGAGTCGAAAAGTGTGATTGTAGCTTTTGACCTGGTTTCGCTATGCCGCAGATTGACAGGGCTTTCGACCCCGAGGCTGCATGGTGCGTGTTCGACGAGGCCGAGTGTTACAAAGTAGCATGAGCTGCAGAGAGGGTCAGTGTGCAGGTGTTTAATGTGGGGCTGAGTCAGAAGGGTGCATGTCGGGGACGTGACAACCGCCCCGGCCCCAGTGTCAGGCTCAATGCTGTCTCTCTGTCTGTGCGGCTCTGGCTGCCACGAGTCCCTCCTTCCTGGGCTAGCATTTGACTGCTGTTCTTTAACCAGGCAAAGACCACCATCCTTCTGCTCCAACATGGACTGTCTGTCTGTCTGTTTGCCTGCCTGTCTACCTCAGCCCTTTGCTGTCTGTCAGACAGACACTTGCCCAGACAGACAGACAGACAGGTCAGACAGGTCTCTGTCTGTCTGCCTGTCTGTCTGGGTAAGTGTCTGTCTGTCTGTCTGTCTGTCTGTCTGTCTGTCTGTCTGTCTAACTGTCTCACTGTCTCACTGTCTAACTGTCTAACTGGCTGGTTGCCTCCCTACCTGCCTCTGTATGGAGCAACTCCCTCATCCTGTTTCTTCATGTGAACGTCTTCAATTACTGTAATGTTCATAACAAGTGACTGCTCGAATAAGGGTCACTGTTTTTTAGAGCCCTGCTCCAATCACACAAGGAATCCGATAAATCTCTTTCGAAAATTGGACCGTCCGTCTTATTTAACTGGCTTTGTCTCTGAGGCATTTAGTCTGTCAGTTATCTATTATGATCAAGAGGGGTGTGAAGTAGGCTGGAGGTCGGCGGTACGTTTTCCACCGCTGCGGTGGGAATGGTGTGTGTCTGTGTGTGTGTGAGGGGTTGGGGGGTGTGCCCCCGTCTGAGGGGCGAGGTCAGACACAATCCGTGGGACGGACACGGTTTGCAGATCAAAGGCGTGACCTTCAGTGCCCCAAAACAACCCAATCACCTCCTCTCACATGCGGGGGCTGATGTGCATCTACACTCCACCTAATACAACTGTCTGATGACCTCAGGGGTCATCGTGATGCCCCCCCCCCCGACCCTCCCCCGTTCACCTCTCACATGTTGTTCAAAGACGGTGTGGGCTTTGTGTCGCGCTGCGGACACCTCCGGGTGAACAGAAAAACTTTGGATGTCATCGTGCTGTAGCCGATTGGAATGTTGTTTTAGATGTGTCGATGAGGTGGAGTGTCTCTTGCTGTGGGTCCATAGCTCTGGGACCGCTTGGGTCCGAGGGAAATGTAGAAGTCAGGGGAGGAAGTTGGAGAGAGACAAAAAAGAGAGAGCGAGATGCGTAAGAGAGTGCGAAAGAGAAATATATGTTTGATGGTGTATGGCTCGCCCACTCAACAGAAGATGTGTTAATAAAAGCATAACGAGGTGGCATGTGTGTGTGTGTGTGTGTGTGTGTGGGGGGGGGTTGTCCGTGTGTCCTTACGCAGCACTGCGTATTTAACTCAGCTTAGCGTGTAGTTATGGGAGTGTTAACGCCTGTCAGTTACGTGGCTGTTCCCCTTGGCGGCAGGTGTCCGCTTGACCCTGCTTCTAATAGGACGACACAGTTCGGCTGACCTTCTGGTCGTAGAATGTGCCGGGCTACTGATGTGGGCCTAACACACACTGGCAGAGGAAGAGGGGTTTGTTTGCTGGATGTTTACGAACGGTCCATCGGTTACCTTTGTGTGACAGGCTGCCTGCAAATTCATAAACATTTTTGAGGAGCCAGCACATTTACACAGCCAGCACAAATTGATGCAGAGCTATTTTGAATCCTCTATCTGTATACGCCATGGAGATAGAAGCGCAAAATGAATATGCTTGTTTTATTGTTAATTCGGGCAACTCATATAGGTCAGTTCCTGTAGTGACCCAGGGTCTGTGCAGTGTGTTGGCTTACCATTGAAGAGTCCCTCAGTTTGACGGTTACAAGAAGAACCTGGTTAAAACCTGTTCTCACAGGAAGAGGCTCCCTTCAGCATGGTGGGTGGGGCGATTGGAGGGATTGGAGCCGGGATATTAGATTCCACATAGATTCTACGATTCAACATGGCTTTGCCACTAAAGACACACACACACGCACTTTGATGACTCTTCCTCCCTCTCAAACGATCGCTTTACGGTGTCTTCCATTGCTTCCCTGCCCCATTTTGCGTCTTGAAACGAGGGAGCAATGTGATTTGTGTACAGACAGAGTGACAAGAGAGGGAGGGAGTGAAGAGTCCTACCCTCTGTGCTTGAATGACGCCGAGAGGAATTAGAAATGATCTGAGTGGCTCTGTTGCCTGGGACTCGCTATGACGGTATGGCCATTTACCCCAACAAGCCCATCTGACCGTTAAACACACGGGGAATTTCGGAATCAAACCTGAACTACGCTCACTAAACAGTTCTATTTGTTGTGTGGAGCAATTCTGCAAAATCACCATGTTGCTCTATTCAGACGCTTTTCTCGAGTACAATTGGCATACCATGAGTACAGGGTGAGAGCAAATTCACGAGCGGTGCTCACAGAGGATGTTGGGGGCGTAGATAATGGCTGGATGCTTCAGAGAGCGTTTCATCGAGGGCCAGGGGCCCACTTGTTTTGTGTGTCGAGAATCGCTCGCAGACAGTGAGGGATCGACATGTTTTCTTCCACCTTGAAATCGGTGTAACCCTGACGCCGTTCTCGTTCCTGGCCGGGGGTCGGAGTCCTGCGTTTCTCTCTCTTTATGCGATGCCTCCATGCCAGCGTGTGGGTTTTGAAAGAGGCACGCAGGAGACAGCCACCACCAGGGCCAGACAGTCATCCGGTTCACCTCGAATGATTCGGACCCATCTGGGTTCCCGTCTGTCTGGACGGCTCCAAGTTTAGGCCTCGCCGGTGACATTCCATAAGCCGGCGTGACGGCGACATCGGCTTCGGAGCGGAACTTTCTGGAGCTTTCCGGGGATATTCTCCCTCGGGAGTTGCCCATCCGGGACGGAACAGTTACTGTATGAGGTAACGGTGGTGGAATTGTGTGTGTGTGTGTCTACTGACTCCTGAACCCTGTGTCCCAGCTGACAGGCGGGGGGGGGGGGGGGGAGCCATGCCTGAGTGGCCAGCAGGGCAAAAACGCAGCAGGAGCGAGACTATTTTAGCCCTGCGCACACAGGACAGCTGATGGACACAGGGACAACAGGGATGAACCTGTGACGAATGAGGGACAAAAGGTGTCTGTTTCTGGCCCCCTCCCCTACTCCCCAAGAGGACTGGACACAGGATCAGGGGTTAAGGGCATACACGTGAAACAGTAGCGCTCAGAGCTTAGCTCTCAAAGCAGGTTGTTTACCTGGCAACTGGTAGGTTATTCATATCAACCGGGTCACGTGTGTTCTGACGGTCGAACAAACGTATCGCTCCGCGAGGACGGTTTCTCGACGCCTGGTGTCAACGCTGGGTTCTCCCGTTCCTGTGTCTCAGACGCTGGAAGCGAAAGAAAGAGAAAGTTGTCCCTCCCCTCTTCCCTCTCTCCTCCCCCTGGTTGTTGTCGTGGAAACCGGGGTGCCCAGCATGCCGTCTCGAGGAGGAGTAAACACGGGTTTTCCTGGTAACAATTTTCTCTGCAGTTGTTTCTGATCTCCAGCAGAACATTGTGTTTTCTGTTTATTCTCAAAAGGAATTAATGTCTGCTTTCCATTACTTTGTGTTTTGCAGTTTAGAGTGGACACACCACGGCCTTGCAAGAGCCCGACTGCAGTCTTTTGCGTATCCAGATGGAGATGTGGGGATGAAGTCGCTCTCTCTCTCCCCTCATATGGTCCTTTTCTGTGGGTTATTAGAGGTACTGTCGGGCCCCTTTGGTTCATGTGCAGTGAGATACGAACCACCATGAAATTGTCAAATCCCAAGCCCACCATTCATGTCAAAGCCATGAGCGCTTCTGGGGCAAAAAAAAAACCTGCAGCACGTCTCTCGTCCTCTCTTTTCTCCAAGCTTTCTGTGCCATTTTGCCCCCCCCCCCCCCTTCTTGATTTCTCATGCATCCAATTCGAGCAGGATTGCTGTTGGTTCCATCACCCAGGCACCTATGGCCGTGAGCCATCCCCGTACCCGGGAAAAGCAGTCTAAGGAGGGGGGCAAGGAGGCAGAGAGCCAGCCCCGGTATCACTGGCACCGTCTGGGATGAAGCAGCCTTTTGTCAGTGGGGTCGAGCAGCGCTCACACATCCCTCCCCTGATGCGCCCTCCGTCTCGGCTCCCTAATCTGGACCAGATGACAATGGAAGGGGGGGTTGGGGGGGGTGGGGGAGGGGAAGGGGGAGGGACGAGCCAGGAGGGAACCAAACCTGAAAGGTAGCGCGGGGCTTGCGGCCAAGGCAGACATGCGAAATATTTCCGCTCCTTCTTTAAGTGCGGGAGAGGGTCGGTGGCGTGCTGGTGTGAACTCTCCCCCGGGGCGGCACTTCAGCCCATGAAAGGACAGCCTGTAGTCCTGCCCCCCCCCCCCACCCCCTGCCCGCCTGACCCCCATACGCGCCCCCCCCCCCCCCACCAACGCACCGCCCCCCAGCCACCGTCCCGGCTCTCCTGAACTTGACTGCCGGCTCCTGTCGTCGCGCCGTCACGCCAGCTGATTTCCCCTGACAGCTCTTCCACCCCCCCCCCCCCCCCACCGGGTTTCTAAAATGATGGAAGTCCGAAGCACTCCTGCTCCCACTTCCACCGATGTTGTGCTTTGGTGGTGTGAAGGGGAAACCTGCTGCCTCGTTTGAACTGAACTTGGCTGGCGACAGATTTAGAAGAATTAAATTGACACGTATTTCCTGTGACTCCATTGAGATGGGAAAAGCATTTCCTATCATCTTTAGATGATCGAGTCTCTGTAAGAATCATACACTACAGACCAGTTTAACTTCTTTGAGAAGGTAGAAAATATAACTTCATACCAGCAGAGGGGTAACACAATCTGGTCAGGAGCATGACAAGAGTAAAAATACCTCTATTGTAGACCTGTCTCACAGTTAGTTTCCCAGATCCTTAAAGACAATTCTGGAACATACTGAGCAAGACAGCTTACACCATTGTCATTTTACACACTCATACACAATACTTAGTTCTCTCTGTGTTTGGCATCTCAATGGTTGTCATTGTAAACTGCTGCATCCTGATGGTTAAACTCATTATCCTTATTAAATGATCCTTCTACGTGCTGGCTGCACTTCACACAAAAGTAGCTAACTAAGAGTCACTCACTACAACCCTGATAACATCGCTGAGGACCTTTCTACAAAAACATGCCTTTCAAGCCATTCTCTCATCCCTCTTGTAAAATGAAACGGGATTTTTGTGTGAGGGAGTTCTAGTTAGCAAATATAAAGCTTCTCTCTGTTCCATAGCCAGCTTCTCAGAGACTTCCAGCCAGACAGAGGATCAGCTCGAGAGATGAAAGCGAGGTCAAGAGAGTTTTTTTTATTTTTTTTAATGCGTTCTTCTTCTTCCTCTCCCTTTTAAGTCATGCAGCTTCTGCAGACGCCACCCTCTCTTCCCTCTTCCTCCCTCGTCCTTCCTCCTCCTCCCTCCTCCTCCCTTCTCCTCCCTCCTCCTCCCTTCTCCTCCCTTCTCCTCCCTTCTCCTCCCTCCTCCTCCCTCCTCCCTCCTCCTCCCTTTCCTCTCCGCGCTACTAGAGCGTCCTCCTACTGGCCGCACAGGGAAGATGAGGTGTGTCCGGGTGGTATCGGAGTGTAATTCTGAGAGGGAGTTCCTCTCCTGGCAAACTATAACCCTCTGCAGGTTTTTATTAATAACTAACTGTCCGTTTCTCACTTGGCCGTTTGGCTTGGATTCAATGGAACACTTTATTCAATGACTCATGACTTTTTCTAGCGTGCTGGGCGGCCACAGAGCGAATGTATTACGTTGGTTTCGTCAAAATATCGTTTTGCAAATCCGTTCTGTACACCCAAGTCACTCAATCCATGGTCCAAATCATTGGAGAACGTCCATTTGTGAAAGCATCTCTTTCTTCCCATTTGATAAAGGTTTGGAGTTTTGAACTTTCTCGAAGAGAAAATGACAGACAGACCAACAGACATATACTCTAAACTTTGAGTTTGCCATTGTTGTGGTTGAGCTTGTGGCTACATCACTTTTCCCCTGCTCTGTGCTGACAAGTCTCACAGGCAATGCCAATCAGTCTAGTTTGATTCTGAAAGTAATAATATGTTTGCACGTGGATGTAGTCATGCTTAGTGAGACCAGACCCATAAGAGTAAAACAAATCCCCGCACCATTCCCAATTCCTCATATAAAATGCAGAAGTCTAATAAAAATAGTTATTGAGCACGCAGTCACTCAACACTTCTATCAAGTGACCTGCCCAAAGCTCACAAGCACCTCTCTTATCTTTATTGTCCAAATTGGACCGTTTTAAACGGGCCTCCTGGCAGCTAATCCGGCGATATCACATTTGGCTCTGCATCTTCTCTCGTCTTTTCCTTGGAACTAAGTATGTCATTTACATGCTCTCAAAGCTGCGACTGGTGAATGATTTATTAAGATGATTGCCTCCAGTAGCCTATGCTACATGTTTACACTTCATGCTTCTTGTTTCTTAAAACTGAATGTTGACTGTGTGAGAGTGTCTGTGGGCTCCAGTGTAAAATAAGTTTCTGTTGAAGCACATATGATTTTCCCTTCACATCTCCTGGAGCAAGGAAGGGAAAGCCATCAGAAGGTTCTAGAGTAGAAGCCCAGGATGCTTTGCAACAGCAGACCCACCAGGGAAACACAAGGGAGGAAAACCAAATGTGGAAAATGTATTTCCAAATTGAAAACGTGCACATCACCGAGGGTTTCTCACATACAAATGGACTTCTTTCCCACATCTATCTCTTGCTTTTTGTGATTTGGAAAATGCTTTTTTATCCAAAGCAACAAACTGTACTGGGGATTTGAGACTGTACACTATTGATCTGCAGTCAAATGCTCTACCACTGCTTTACAATCTTCATGGCCTTCTACAGTCAAACAATGACACTTTTCAACAGTCGTGCTAAACAACAAACCCACTCCAACAACAATGAATCCACCATGTACAGAATTTCAGCATGTCTTAGCGCCCTTTGTCAGCAGAACGCTTTAGGCACCAGATTGCTTTACATTCTGGCCTTCAAACCCCCAAAACAAGCCAATTTGTTTCTTTCCTCTTATTCGGAATGTGTTGTGTCCCCAACGAGTTCCCTCATGCTTCGCAACAGTCTAAACTACCCCCCCCCCCCCCCCCGCTGCCCAATCTACAGTTCCCAGGGGGGCAGTCCCTTTCCCTTCTCCCATCCCTCACTCTCACTCACTCCCTGCCACTCCCTCCTCCCTGCACGCACCTGGCCCCCTCCCATGGTCCCCTTGTGGGCCCACAAACTGCCCACACATACCCATGGAGGCCTGTCTCTGCTCCACGCGCCAAATCTCTTTCGGCCTCGCCATCTGTTAAGCTCTCGCCCAGCTGTTGTCCACACACTCCCCGTTCGGCAAAATAACAGGTCCTCAGACCCAGTGACACACACCGGACAAAGATTACACAGCCACCCTTGGAGTAATTAGAGAGAGTGAGTCGACTTCACTTTCTCTGGTAGTGAATGACTGATGAGGTTGTTACGGTACCTGTACTTAGACAGCACCGTTGGGTCAGGAAGAATGCATCATTTGTGTTGTGTTTTACCTTCTGGGAGGCATGTGCACACTTGTGGGATTTGAAGCCCAAAACGTGCTCTGATAAAGGCAACGAATGAAACATGAGCTAGGCTCCTTCAGTTGCACGTCGTATCTCAGAGTAAAACACCTGCCACGATCCCTATCTGGTCACTGTCAGCCTATATATGCTTGCTATGCCAAGCCGAAAAGTAACGACCCATCTTGACCATAACAAAACTCCAAATCAAAGTCCAACTAGCCTACATTCAGGCCTCTATGTTTTATGTTCTATCAACCCCCAGCATGACCCCCCCCCTCTTCCCACCACCCCCCACCTCTTTCTTCTTCTTCTATTTCCCCAGCCGCGTTGACTTTGGCTCGGACCCACTTCTCTGGGGCCCGAGACTTTCCACACACTCTACATTTACAAGCTGTTACTATGATATGTTCAGCTGGAAGACAATACGTGCCTCAACCACATGGCGCTTTGGATCCAACTCCGGTAGGAGGCAGGCCTTCTGCTGTTCAGATTACAGCGGTGGATGAAGAGAGAGAGAGAGCTGAGTCAATGGAGGCCAATGCACACATGAACACATCCCTCAAAACACCGACGGTAAACCCAATCTGCTCTTAGATTCCGGTTTTCGAAAAGTAAGATAAGAACCGACCAGGGCGGCAGGGCTGCGACGGCTAGAAGCCATTAAAAGTCATAAATGCAGCGATGAGGTCCATTATGAGGGAGATAAATGAAGTCTTTGATTGTGTAACTTTCAAACCTCTTGGCAGAATTTGGTTCCCCTCACCACATGGTCCTCTCATCAGCACTCCCCCCCACATGTTCCTCCAGATCCTCTTAGTCATTGTTTGGGAACACTGTCCCATTGACTGCTATTGGGGCTCTGGCTCAGCACAGGCAGATTTACTGTTCATATAATGGATCTGTAATGAAACTGTGAGGGGAACTCCATATGTTTCAGAAGGGTCAGTCCTTCATCCAGACCCATCCCGTTAGGAAGTCAATCTGATTAATGGATACCACTTGGTGCTGTGCTGTTTCCCTCAGCCGAAACTGTTAGTGTTCCATGATGGAGTCATTAATACCCATCTGTTCTTGTAAAGAAAAGATAGACTAAACTCACTTTAAAAGGCAGAAGTTTTCTGAAACGCACTCTTGGTTATGATGCTAAACATCTGACAGACTTTTTATACTTGATCACTGGTTGTCAGCCACTGCAATTCTGGTGCCAACTTTTTGTCGAATTGAAATGCAGTCTCATTTTACACCATTAGTCACATGTCTTGATGAGTTGTGCCGCAAAATATATTCAGACTTTTCTTCTGGTTCAAGTTGATAAGTGGAAAGATAAGGTAATCGTCGGGGGACTGGCTTGTTGCTCATCTGAGATGTCGCATGACGTGTTTTTGTCACGCTTGTTTTACTGCAAGTTAGCTGGCAACATCTGGAGAAGGCATCACGATCATGATGGCAAACACTGATGTCAATCCCAGGATGCACTGCAGCACGTGCACCATCCTCCGAGACCTCCTCTTTGATGAGGGTAAGAGTTCTTAAATGGACCCTCCAAAGACCTCTATAGCTTGGAAACCCTCAACAACACTGTGGTATACTCTCAAAAAGATTAATGCTGTCACTCGGAATTCCTATTTTTAGACCAAGAAGACCGCTTGGTCCAAAATGACTCACCTTAACTGACTTTTACTGTCAGCCGTCTCTAGGCGGCTAGACGTTGTTCTTTTCCGTTTCCGCGAATCTGGCCGAGAAGCTTAGCGTGGTTCCACCTGGGATTTGAGGCAGGAACTCTGCTGTCTCTTGCGGGTACCACTAAACATCAAACCATGTGGGTTCCCCTGAGAGGCTGAGGGAGGCTGAGGCCTGCCAGGATGCAGGGTCGAATCACAGTGCTCTGTTTGTTCTAGGTTAATGGGTCAGCCCACTGGAATTGTGGGCATGTTGAGCCAGAGGCTGTTTGTTTGGAAAAAAGCTGTTGTCAAGATGCGCCATGTTTTCAGGTGGTAGCTGAGGTTGGGAAGGGTGAGAAATGGATTTGGGGGTGGTGGTGGTGTAGGGGGTAAATTAAGTTCAAAAATGACAACAATGAAATTGTGTTTCTTTGCTATAGTCTGGCTCCACTATTTTCCTCAATACTCGGTTCATGGCATGTAAAGGGGAGCTCAAATGTTTAATGCAAGTGAGTATTAGTTCACAGGCTATAAATTATTGAAAAGGAGTGAAGTCTTTTTCCCTGAGGCTCAGATTCTCTTTAGATTCTATGGTTGTAGTTCTTCATCTTTTTATGGCCTGAACGGTAAACCTGTTTTATGATTGTTGTTTGAAGGGACTTTCTTGTAAGGACAACAAGAAAAGTGGATTAGATGGGGGGCTCAAGAGGGTGCTGTTAGTTTGAGCATGGGTCAAAGACCAGAGAGACTAAGTTTCAATCAGATCCATTCTACCATCCCATATTATGTTAGAAGTGCAGTGTTAGTCTTCGAATCATGTCCAAAAGTAAAAGGCAAACTAAATTAGGGGGATCAAATAAATTAAGATATGTATACTGGATATATAGAGAGAGTATATATAGTCAGTGTTTATATAACGGTTGACATACCTGTTCATATTAGAAAATAATGATGGCATGGCTTGAGTGTAAACAAAGTTGTTTTTCACCCAGGATTGGTCATTCCTCCCCTGCTGTCTTTCCACGCAGGCTTGGTTTCTAAAGAGTGTTGCCACATGCTCTGACGTTCGTAAACCAAGTCCATGTCAGTATCTCAGAAGATTTAAGACTTTGGAAGATGTTTTTCCACTGGCCCCTGTCATTGACGTCACATTTGCGGGTTCTTAGTTCTTATCCACCTGGCTGAGCTGGGGTTTTCAATGTCTGCGGTCAAGATAAAGACCGACTAGACAAGGTTTACACAGAGGCAGGTGGCTACAGAACCTCACTCCTCTGTCTAGGTCCTCCATGCTATTGGAAATGGATCAATCAGTGTACAGTGACACCAATGTAACCCCCCACCTTCCCTTCCCAAAACACAGACATTCATACACAAATAGTGAACTATTAAAATCCCAATTCTTGTGGCACATAACCTTGCTGTTCAATGGAAGCACTGGTGTGAATGTATACTGCATCCGATATGTGATGTCACAAGTCAGTAATTGGGTGAAATCTAACACCAGCTGGTAGGCTACTTGGGATGAATACGGTTCCACTCGCATCAGTGCAAGTCAAGGCACATGCAGAAACTGCCTGGAGGTGCAGCACAGAGCTAAGTCTCTCTGTCTCTTAAAGACCATCTAAAAGAAAGCATCAAACTCGGGACCTTCTTATGCGCTCTGTAAATATCAACGTAAACATTTTAATTGGCTGGCGCAATATCCTCCATATATTTATTTCAACAGCACTGGCGCGCGTCTCTTTGGTTGGTCGACAGAAAATAATCCCCGTGCTCCGCAAACCGCAGAGTTTGGAGAGAAGTTAGAGAGTGGGAGACCTCTACTCTGGACTCCATACAATGAGGAAATTCTGAGGTGGCAATCCTCGTTCTGTTACGCTCCCTTTGGCTGTAACCAAGGGCTAGCTCATGAACCGGTGTCCTCTTGCGTGGAATTCTGTTTTCACTTAGAACTCTGCTGCCTGGACAAATGCATACAAATGCATTTAGGAGCCCAACGGACAAGGAGTGGACGCGTTTCTCCTACAGCAATAACGTGAGTAAATGCACCTTGAAAACAAGGTATTCTATTTACAAACTGAATGTAACTACTTTTTACTTTTTACGTTTGTCATTCAATCATGGTGTAATTCTCTAAGAATAGGTGTGTGAGTAGTACTTTTGGTTATTAAAAACTTCCCATTAATCAATTAATGACTTGGAGTAATTAGACACAGCCTATCATACTTGAAAAAGTGATTGAAATGGTCTTGTTTATAGATTTTTTTGTTTCTGATCCCTGTCGGTACTAAAATAAGAACGCACGTGGTGCACCTAGAAGTTGGTCGGTATTTGGCATTGACATCTCCAATCGTCATTCAGCGCACACTTTATTGATTACGCAGTTATTGAAGTCAGCAAGGGCTGACGGCGCGGTAGGAATTCACGACAAAACAGGGTCTCCCGTGTTCTGTCTTGCTGATCTCTTCCGACACTTCTCTTCAATTTCAGTGTTGCCATAACAAGATTGTTGTAACGTGGTTTAAATTGACCAGTTCTCAACTAGGTTAAAAGCGAACGTTCAGTAGACTCGATGTCCCTTGGCAGTCATCACTGAATGGCTGCCTGTCTGGAAATAACTCTACCGGCTAAGAAAGTTGGGTTATTTAAAGCACGAGCTGCAACACGTAAATCCATTTTCGCAATGTATTATTCTGTACAATTCATACATCTCGACTTTGATTCGGTTAGCAATCAGTCTACGTGCAGCTTGTCTCAGTATTGTGGAGTTATTCCCAATACATTCCACATGTTCCTGTGCATCGGGCATTTACACCAAGGCATGCGGTTTTTGCCGTGCTGTTACATTTGGCTGGGACTGACGAGTTGCAAAGAAATCTAATGGCACTTGGTTGTGGCAGAACTAGACCGAAAGGGAAATCGTGGCTTTAGGAAACAACGACAATCCCGTGCATTGTGATGTCCGTCCAAACATCTCGCTTGTTACAGTGACATCCCTCCCGTTCCACAGAACTGGTCGTCTACAGAATGCTTCTACAGCAGCAAACGTGAAAATGACGCCAATTGATGCGAATGTTCTGAGAGGTGAGAGGTCAGTGTGTCGCTGGTTCAGTTACATGCCCTGAAAGTGCTTCCTGAGGGTTTAAAGCAACAATCATCCACTGTTGTGTGGTGGTCTGAAGGACAGTGAAGTGCAGGCTGGAAACGGTCCTCGCTTAAATAAACTTGACAGAGGGCCTGAACACAGTTCATTGCTGCTGCTTTTCTTGCCGACATAATACACAATAATGGCTGTGTTTTGATTGAGGCAAGAATGCTACGCACCCTCACTTGTCTCATGTCCTCTGCAATTGAATTTCATTACACACCTGGCCTGTCATGCAATATGTACAAGTATCCAAGTGTGAATGGACTTGAAAGGAGTCAAAATGCAATTTTCTACAATGCTTGTGGGTCAAGCCTTTTGGGAGCCACACACACACACATACAAACACACACACACACACAAGTTAGGTTTTTTTCAGAGCACAAAGAAAACGACATGCACTTCCCCCCATGTTGACACCTTAAACCTCAGTCTCTAGGAGTCTATTGATGGCCAATTAGCATAGGCACTATAACATAATAATGATTTCTTGGTTCAGTATGATTACTGTCTTCATGTACTATCGAATGACTCGTAGATGAGTCATTGCACAGTCATCACCGTTGATGTCGCAAAATGAAGTCGGTGCAAGGTGACGTATCACGCGCAACTCCATGCAATTTGTGTCTCTGTGGAGTAAGCAGGGTTGGGTCTCATCTGGAGATTCTGCTCGGGATTTTAGACGGCGTGTGTGAGTGGCTGTGGTTCACCCTCCAAACATCTGCAGCTTCCCCTGTGACAGGAAAAAGGGCAAACCAATAAAGACCCGTGGAAGTTTACTCACAGGCCTTTGTCTGCTTGCCGTCTTGTGGACTAAGTCAATCTTTGCTTGGGACTACAGTGACCTCTTGACTCTGTGACCAATCTGGGTCGTTGTGGAGCAGAGGCCGGAGGGACTGACAAGCTTTAGTGCACCCCCCCCCCCCCCCCGCACCCCTGCCCCCCTCCCTCCCCCCACCAGTTCATGCTGTCTGTGATAGAGCCATGCAGATTTGGACTGGCCTATGGCAGTATCTACACTTGGAAGGCTTGTTAGCTAATGGCCATTTGGAGAAGTGGAACAGAGGCTGTATTAGTTCAGGGCTCCGTGATGAAATCATGGTCTCGATACAGGTGTGATGGCTGAACAGTTGCCAATAGGAACAGATATTGGACTGAGATCAACAGCAGATTCATGTTCAAGAATGTTATGGTTTAGATTCAGGGGAAGCATGCAGGAACAGGACATAATTAACATGGTGCTCATGAATTTTCATTCACAGAATTGTATTAAGCATATAGCACTGATAAAAATGATCTATAAATGCAGTCAGGTGTTAAACTTCACCTTGAGCCTTCTACTGTAACTTTTGTTTTGTCTTGGTTCACTGGCCTCATCGTGGCTGTCTGTCTTGAACGTTTTGGCAGGGGGACAACCAGCATACTCTGGAACTTAACAACGCTTAGTTGCTGAGTCACCATGTTAAGTTGACTCCATGTTTGATGGTCTGTTTTATACTGATAGTAACAGGACAGCACTGCACAGTTAGAAAAAGGCCCAAAAATAAATAAATGAAGGTGGATAAACAATACTTGAAGCAATGTGTTTTGGCACTTTTGACCATAGACCATTGGCTGCTTATACCTTTTGTGCTTTTTTGTGGTTTTGTGCTTAAGGAGAGAATGTCCTGCTTCTGCTTGACCAGAATCTGTGGCTCTGGAGATGGTCCACTACAAAATCACTTTTCCATCGCATTCATCCCTTCCTGAGTCTTTTTGTACTTTGAGGCTTCATCTTGTTCTGAGAAGCCAGCCCTAAGTGTTGTTCAACATCTTTGCAGGATTAGCATCTTGGCGTGGTTACCTTCCACCAATTGATTGGCTGATTGAGTAATAGGACTTCCAATTAGTCATGTAAACGGTGCACTGCCAGTGCTACTAAGAAATCACTACTAAGAAATCACACACTGGCAGTTATCAATGAAACCAAGTTGGGAAAATTGCCTCCCCTTTTCTTGTGAGGATTGTAAACACGACTTAAGTGGATTTGGCATTGTTTGCATGTGAAATGAACCGCATTGGCTTGGTCTGAACCGCATTGGCTTGGTCTGAACAGCTTAGACTTTGTCCTTCTTCAATAAAGTATTGTTATGGTTCCAAGCTAATTTGAGTAGAACATAACATTTCTCCATTCTGGACAGACTCATCACAGCGGAGACCTTGAAGACCTGATTATTTATCGTCTTGACATGGCACTCACTCACTTACATACTGGTATTTCCTTCCTTCAACAAAGCAATGTTTGGGGGGTTTTGTAGTGCTTTCAGCAACCGTTCCCATAAACCACTGGGGTAGTGGGCTCGTCTGTTGAGAAGACAGGGATTTTACCTCAGGCTTCACTCGTTTTGGGAATCCTATATCACCCTAACCCTACTGGAGCATCAAATGGGCCAAACTTGCTTCTTGCCGTCATCAAATGCAGAGGGAGCTGAGTTGGCAAAACAACATTATTCATCAGTGTGACAGAGAAAGGGGGAGGGAGGGAGGGGGGTGGTGGATGGAGATCTCCCACATTGTCTTTTGCCATTGTTTTCAGCTCTCGCAAACCTGTGACAGATAGAGACCCGGCTGTCAGAATTAGCATTAGATGGCCCTCGGGCTCTTCATATGTTATATTTAGACTTTTCCACTTGTAAAAACCAGCCAAGATTCAAGCCGAACTAGCTACTCCACGGCCCTATAAATGACAGTTTTATCCCCCCCTCCAACAGACGAATGATTGTATTCATATACTGAATGCCCCTGCCCGCCCCCCCACCCACCCCCCACCCCCTCTCCTTTTCCCTTTCCTGGTGTGGGGGTGTGTGTCTGTATTCCCGGCCGTGGAATGTCACACCGGTATCTCGATGGTGAACAGGTGACAGGGCACATGGGTTGTTCCCTCCAAGCCAAGACGGCCACATCGCTCTGGGAAAACAAACATGGCTGCCATCTAGAGACCCCCTCCACCCCCCCCTCTCTCTCTCCTTCACTCTGTATGAGCCACACAAAGACACTCCTCAAGTCTTTCAGTTGTGTTATCTAACTCGTCTGGCCTACAGTCCAGCTGTCAATCATATAGGCTCAGTAGTGGGTGTAAGATTAAGTGACTGTGGTGTAAGCACTTGACATGAGTTTGCTTTTGCTTT